>NW_028191015.1:0-464919 GCF_048542155.1 Nylanderia fulva | reverse complement strand
CAATTTTTTATTGTACGGGCTAGTATGAATTTCAAATCAAATCTCTATAAACAACTATTATATTTTGTGCACTAAGAATAACATATCGCACTTATTTTCTAGAATCAAATTGTAATCAGTTTTACTTATATGTATGTATATTCAATGTGAACTTGCACCTTGAATAAAATATCACAGTTACTTTTCATGGTAATATATTATTACTAAATTTAGATAATATACACTTTACGTATGTTCACTTTGAACTGGCACCTTGAATAACATATCAGTTACTTTTCGTGATAATTTATTATTAGATCGTTTAAATTTTTGAGTACTTTCTTTTGAACATGGCCTAACCTTTTCATTTTTATGATTTTTTTAGGATAGTAATATAACGATATATATTAACACAAAAAATAAATTAAAATCCATAAATTATGTAGTTAAGGGTTCTATTGTTATTAGCTGAATAAATATATTGTATGTACATATATTTACATATATATATAATATATTTATTTAGCCAATATAGTAATAAAACACCTTTAACTAATACATGATTTACTGATTTTAATTTATTATTTTTCATGACATATCGTTATATTATATATATATATATATATATATATATATGTTTGTGTGTGTGTGTGTGTGTGTTAGCTATGATATATATAAATATACCATAGTAACATTTAAATACTATTTCTAAGAAATATTTATAATACAATATCAAGAAATATTTCTATAACATTTCAAATGTAGGTATCTGAATGCGGACATTAACGGTTTATGTTACTTTTCTAAAATATTTCTGTATACTTCTCTGAAACATTTTATGTTACAAAGCAACATTATTGAAACGTATTAAATATGTTTCTTTGTATAGTGGGATATTTTCCGCATTTGTTGCCAATAAGATATTCTTTCGGCGAACGAACAGTTAATCAGCTGAAACTTTGGTTAGATGCCAATTATGTTATAATAAGAACGTTATCAAAATTACAATTTCTGAAACAATGTAAAATTCATAACGTTTTCCCTCAACATTTAGATTGTTTTTGTAATAACAAATTTAATGTTTATCATTATAAATCTGTACGGAAGATAGATAGAGCATTGCACAATTTGAAAAAAGAAATTTTAAACATAGAAATATTTGATTTACACAGATTGAGGGAGTCTTCACTAAAAAAGAGTATTAAATTTTCACAGCTACTTTGTAACGGCGTGGCCGTTACTAACGCCTCGCGGGCCGATCACCCGCCCGCCACTTGAGGCTATGGCGCCTAAGGCGCCCCTAAACGCAAAAACATAAGCGATACACGGGTCACCCTACCCCAGGGGCGCCCCACTACAACTCCCAGAGGCGCCCCACTACGACGCCGGCGTTACCCCCACCACAGCCTCGATGTAGAGTGGGGGAACCGCCGGCAGGGTATATAAGCCGGCTCGACGGATGAGCCGGCACCAGTCCTGTTCCGGACCTCCTAGCCAGGCAACGGGCTTCTCGTTGTTACGCCGGGTTTCTCGGTTTCTGGCCTCCTACCTTTAGTATCGGGCAACGGGTTTCTCGTTGTTACGCCGGGTTTCCCGGTTTCCGGTCTCTTCCTGCTATACACCGGGTGACGGGTTTCTCGTCATTACGCCGGGTTTCCCGGTTTCCGGTCTCTTCCTGCTACACGCCGGGCAACGGGTTTCTCGTTGTTACGCCGGGTTTCCCGGTTTCCGGTCTCTTCCTGCTATACACCGGGTGACGGGTTTCTCGTCATTACGCCGGGTTTCCCGGTTTCCGGTCTCTTCCTGCTACACGCCGGGCAACGGGTTTCTCGTTGTTACGCCGGGTTTCCCGGTTTCCGGTCTCTTCCTGCTATACACCGGGTGACGGGTTTCTCGTCATTACGCCGGGTTTCCCGGTTTCCGGTTCTTCCTGCTACACGCCGGGCAACGGGTTTCTCGTTGTTACGCCGGGTTTCCCGGTTTCCGGTCTCTTCCTGCTATACACCGGGTGACGGGTTTCTCGTCATTACGCCGGATTTCCCGGTTTCCGGTTTCCGCTACAGGCTATACGCCTCCGTACACCGTATCTCTAAGTTATACCGGGTAATTTGTAAGTCTTTTCCGGACACCGCTACAGGCTATATGCCTCCGTATTTTGTTTATACCGGGTAGTCAATAAGTTTCTCTATTTAAGGCTTTATGCCAACAAACATTTTGTTTACTTGTTTCTTTTTGAATAAACCAAAGCATTGTTAATAAGGAATAAGCGAGTCTGAATCTTCCCCTTCCTCCCGAATCCTGGAACCGGCGAGCCGATCCGCGGCGTCGGGAAAGGTGAACCGTTACAACTTAATAACACACTTCCTTCTTACATTTGGGATGAGATTATTAACCATCATACTATTTCTTTTAACAATTATCGTACCAAGTTATATTACAGTCATAAGAAAAAATTCTTATGGTTAATCAAGTCAAAAAAATCAGAATATATTAATAGTATCAGACCAATTGAATTTAGTTGCATTCTAGATAAAAATGAAACTTCACAAACTAAGAAATACACACAATCGGCAACATTATATAACCAAAATAACAATATCATTAACATTTCTATCACTCCTAACAAATTTACAGAAAAAGAAATTAACCCGCTAGATCACACAAACAGTAAATGGTTCATCAATTTAACTAACACGCAAATTCCATCGAAAGTGGTCAATTTGTTGCAAATGGGTAATAATTTTAGTTTACCAATAAATACGAACAATAAAAAAATAGCCATACATGAGTTTATCAAGGATTTAAAGTGCAACACTAAGAGAAATAAGATCATGAATCTCCCCAGGATACGCAATATAGCAATTCCCCATTTCACACGATTTTTACACAACCGACCCAATATCACACCGACACATATTAAAATAGCTTCTATGGTTAAGGCAACATCCAATTTTAAGAGGCATAATCCAGACATTTTATTTACAAGAGCCGATAAAAGGAACGTTACGGTAGCAATGGAGGAAAAATATTACATAAATAAGGTTGAAAATTTGCTAAATGATACTAATACTTACATAAAAATTAATAATAACTCAGCATTAAAAATAGAAAGAGATTTAAATATCATTATAAAAAAATGGCTAAAAAAGGATTTTATTACCAAAACGGAATACTATTATTTGCATTCGAGTGATAGCCTCTTGCCCAAAGCATACGGTTTGCCTAAAATCCATAAAAAAGACACTCTTTTTAGAATTATAGTTTCGTCGGTGAACACAGCTTTACACCACATAGCTTTATTTATCCATAAAATTTTGATCAAAAGCATTCCTAAAGCGAATAGTTTTATTAATAACAGTTTCGATTTGTGCAATGCTCTGTCTGAAAAAGCTTTAGACAGTGAAGATATAATAGTTTCATTAGACGTTGTCTCTTTATTCACTAATGTCCCTCTGGATCTTGCAATGGAATGCATTAATAATAGATGGCATTACATCGAACCACAGTCAAAAATTCCAAAAAACGAATTTTTGAACGTGATTAAATTTATATTAACATCCACCTTTTTCAAATTTAACAACACTACATATAAACAAATATACGGAGTCCCTATGGGATCTCCTCTATCTCCAATAATTGCTGATTTAGTTTTGCAAGATCTTGAAACATCTATTATTGACACATCTAATTGGAATTTGACTTTTTACTATCGTTATGTAGATGATATCTTATTGGCAACAAATGCGGAAAATACACCACATATCATAGACAAATTCAACAAATACCACGAAAGACTGAAATTCACAGTTGAAAGAGAAGAGAATCGTAGCATTGGTTTCCTTGACATTTCTATTAATGTGATTGAGAATGCGATATATGTAGATTGGTTCCATAAAAAAACTTTCTCAGGTAGATTTTTATATTTTTATTCCAACCATCCGAGGTGCCACACATTAGGCACTATTTATAATTTAGTGGACAGAACACTGCTATTGTCGCATCCTCGATTCCATGATAAAAATTTGCATACAGTTATAAATGTTTTGTTATTAAATGGCTACCCTCTGGCTCTTATTTTTAATAAAATAAATCGCAGGATTAAGAATTTTATCAGCAGCAAATTAAATACAACTAATAAAGAAAATAAAAAGGGTCCTCATGATAGCAAAGATAAAAATAACAAATTTGTTGCAATTCCATATGTGGAATCCATCTCCGAAGAAATATCAGCTAATATCAAAAAATCGGATGTAAATGTAGGATATCGTGTCTTGAAAAATCTAAACATTTGGATTAAAACACATAAAGACAAGAATGATGATTCCAGCAATTCAAATGTTGTATATAAAATCAATTGCAGAGACTGTGACGCAACTTATATTGGACAAACAAAAAGACAATTACGTACCAGACTTAACGAACATAAAAACAATTTTAAATTAGACTCTGCAAGACATTCGGTGATTTCTGAACACATTTTAAATAATAAGCACACTTTTGACTGGGAAGGGACTGAAATATTAGATCATGAAATCAACTATAATAAAAGACTTATTTCTGAAATGTTATACATAAAAGAACATAAAAACAGTATAATTTTAAAGAAAGACATCGAATCTCTTGAAAGCTGTTATTTTGACATTTTAGAAGAATTATCTGACACACTTTTTTAATAATAAAAAATAAACAAATTAACCTTTAACTATTGACAACACTATTGACTATATAAACAGGCTACGACATAATAATGACACATATTATTCCTTGATATTGCTGAGTCGCAACAACCAACACATAACATCAATATGTAAGTTATTGCTAATTTATATTTTTCGGAGTGTTCTTTATTGGAATCTTTTTAATATATCTATTTTGTGGGAAAAAAAAGGCTTGAATAAATGGGACTCATCTCGTGAAGATGCCGGAACAGACCGTTCGCGCTGTCCAACGACCAATTTGGACTCCGTGCATTTAATTGAGAGATGGTCTTAAACATAAAACATCTAAGAATAATTGTTTCAACCATTGTAATTAAATCGAATGATAAACGAAGTTTCGTCTGCATAACTTGCGAGATTATGTTTAAATTTCTTTATTATATTTTATAATTTTATACTTGCGGTTGTGTGTGATTGTATTGATAAAGACCTAGTAAGGTCAAAACGTCTACATTTATATTATGAATAAAAATTTTTAATTATTCTTATATCTAAATCATTTCGGCTCGTATATTTGGCCTACTTTTCATGTTTTATTAATTGAAAATTATAAAAATAAATTTACTATACATTAATTAATATATGCTTATTATTAATTATATAATATATTAATTAATATATACATTAATTAATTTTTGCAAAGAATTATTTTGGCTATAAACATAATTTTTAAGAAGATAATATATTTGATTACGACTTTTTGTAAAAAATTATTGTTGCTTGCGAAAGATATAACTTAGCACTTTTTTACATCTGTGATGTTTTTTTTTAGTGGGATTTCACATATTTTTGCAAAGTTCATTAAAAGATATATTAAAAAATATGTATATGTAAACATAAATCTATGCTTACGTGCGCACATGCTTGTGTACTTACATACATATGTATGTGCATGCGTGTAGCTTTTATAGTGATTCTCAATATATTTTATACTACAGTTACTTTAGATAAAAATTGAGCGATACCTCAGAAAAAATGTTAGAAAACTGAAGTTTGGTACAAACTTTCGTTCTTGCATGAGATTAAAGAAAAAAGTTTATCATTGTACAGTGGCCGCTAAAAAATAAAATTAGACAATTACTACCCAAAGTCTGTTATTTTGCAAATATCTCATTATATATTTATTTTAAATAAAGATACAAAAGTAGGAAATTAAAGAATGGACAATTTTGCATGAAGTATTCTATAACTTTTTTCGTATAAGCTATACTTTTTACTTAAATTTACAAGTTGTTTGTTGTGCGGTGAATTGACAGAGCGTGATGGAGCGTGTCAACAGACGTTATGTGGATTAAAGTATTGCATGCGCGCACAAAAATGTCATAACTTTTAAACAAATTATCGAATAAAAATGAAAAAAAAACCGTTAAAAATTTAGGGATTTTAGCTTTTTAATGTAATTTGTTTTGTTATTTTATAATAAATTTTCAAAAAATTTTAAGACTGTTATTAATTTAATGAGAGAAGACAAACATTACATTTAACATTTTGTTTAAACTATCGTAAAATTTTAAAGTATTAACGTAGAATAACAAAAAGTTGCATTAAAAAGTTGAAATCTTTGGCTTCTCAATGATTCTTCCCTCATTTCCTTACAATAATTTGTTCAAAAATTATGACATATTTGTGCGCGCGTGTAACGCTTCAATCCACATAACGTCTTTCAGCACGGTCCGTGAAGACACCGCGCAAAATACGTCTTGCAAAATTATTTACATAAAAAATATTACTTGTATGAAAGACTTATAGATAACATTTTTATGCAAAATTATCCATTCTTTAATTTTGTACTTTTGTATTTCTTTGTTTTTTCTGTAAAATCGATATTCAACTAGATATTTGCAAAAAACAAAATTTGAGTTCTAATTGTTTATTTTTTTTTTAACGGTCACTATATAATAATGGTAATTTTTTCCTCTCCAATCTTATGCAAAAACGAAGGTTTGCACCAAAATTCAGCTTTTTAACATTTTGTCCGAGGTCAAACCCTAAAGTGACTGTAATATTATTAAATATAGAAAAAGGGAGAAAGACAGAGACGGGAGAGAAAGAGAGAGAGAGAGAGAGAAGAGAGAAAGAGTGAGAGAGAGAAGGAGGGAGAGGGAGAGGGAGCAAGTGAAGACAAGAGAAAGAGCAAGAGAGAACGAGGAAAAGCGAGAGAAAGCGAAAGAAGACGAGAGAGAGCAAGAGAAGTCGAGAGAGAACGACAGAAACCGAGAGAGAACAAGGGACAGCAAGAGAAAACGAAAGAAGGCGAGAGAGAAAGAGAGAAAGGAAGAGAGGGCGAGAGAGAGCGTAAGAGAGCGTGAGAGAACGAGAGAAGGCGAGAGAAAGCGAGAAAAAGAAAGACCGAGAGAAAGCGAGAGAGGACGAGGAAAGACGGGAAAGAGCGGAAGAGAGAGAGAGAGAGAGAGAGAGAGAGAGGAGAGAGAGAGGGAGAGAGAAAAAAAGAGAGAGTGGGAGAGAGCGGAAGAGAGCGCGAGAGAGTGCGAAAGAGCGGAAGAGAGCAAGAGAGAGCGGGAGAGAGCGAGAGAGAGTGAGAGAGGGCGGGAGAGAGCAAGAGAAAGCTGGAGAAAGCGAGAGAGAGCGAGAGAGAATGAGTGAGAGCAAGAGAGGACGAGAGAAAGCGAAAGAGAGCGAGAGAAGGCGAGGGAGAGCGAGAGAGAAAGGAAGAGAGGGAGGGGGGAGGGAGGCGAGAGATAGTGCGAGAGAACGAGAGAGAGAGAGCGAGAGAGAGCGAGAATTTATTTTTCGTTTGGTTGCTTAAAAGGTTAAGCAGCAGAGGACAATGTCACTATATTGTGATGGGTGTCCGTGGATAAGGTAAAGCAGCTGCGGACAAAATCACTTTTTTGGGATGGGTAACTGCGGACAAGTACGACGCCGTAGTCGGACAAAAAAGTGGCACATTTTCGACCAAAAAATAACTAAAAAAATTCATATCTCCGCAACCAATAGAACTATCAAGTTCGTTAAGGTCTCATTTTACTGGGAAAAAATCGCGCTTTCGATTGATGTAGTCATCTTTTAAAAAATATGTTCCAGTTTATGAAATATTTCATACTTTTGTTTTCAAGGTTACGAAAATCGTGTTACGTCCGGTAAAGGATACACAGTAGCGTCCTACGGATAATTTTCGTTATTGTTTCGATATTTTTGCTATCTTTTTGAAATTTTTTTTTGTTTTTTGTAGATTGTATTTTAATTTGACAAATGAAAGATATAACTTAGCGAGACACTACCGCCTCTTTTGATAACATTTGTAACTTTCTTGTTACGTTACCATTTTACTATTTCTTTGAGAGTAATAACTACTTTCTTGTTACGCTATCATCCTATTACTTCTTTCATATAAATATATGTTGATATAAAATAAGGGAATAAATAAAAACTAATAATGTTAAGAGACGAGTTATTAAAAAAATATGCATTTTTAACAATTCATAGCTTTAGCGCACTGATTAGTGTTATAAGCTATCAAAAATGCAGATATTTATGGCTTTGTTTTATGTTATTTAATATTATTAGTTTTTATTCTTTTTCTTATTTCATATCAACAATTATATACTTATAAAAAAATAGTAAGATAGTAGCAAGAAATTAGTTTTTACTATGAAAAGATATAGTATATCACGATACAAAATTGAATGATATAATCCCTAAAAACTTACCATTTCAAAAAAAGATTTAAAAAAGGCCAAACCACGCGCGCCTGTAAAAATTTGCAGTTGCAAACCCATTAAAAATCGTACTAACAAAAGATTATTTCAAAAAATTGTATAAAACATTTATTTTTCTAGATATAGATATTTCAAAAAAATAATGATATTAAAAAATTTGCGCGAAGTGAAAATACTATAGAAAGTACTAGAGAAAGTAGTAAGAAACTTGTATATTATATTATCCAAAATAGTTGTTTTAATTTTCTACACATATTCTATAATATAAAAATAATGATATAAAAAATTCTGAAAGAAACTATGCACATAATTACAGAACTTGATTTGCTCTAAAAGTTGCAAACTCATGTGTAATCATATAATTATAACTTTCTTCACGCTGGAAATTGCAAACCCATATTTATAGAATTGTAATAATCAGAAAAAAGATAAATAAAACACACAAAACAATTAAAACTTAAAATATGTGATAAATTAGAAGGCCAACTTGACGAGCTATAAGGTATTAATTACAATTTTTTATTATTATACGTCATATTATGATGTTACAATTGATAAACGTTTCGACTGTATGACAGTCTTTTTCAATATCATTGTCGCTATGCTAATATGTCAAAGAATTAAATCATTTAGAAAAACCGAACTTATTATACATATAACATCATCTATCGGATTATATTATGAATAACGCAGTAAAAATTCATGCTTATTGGCTTGAGTTAAAGCGCCTAATCTCAAACATCAGATTTCTGTAGTTCATGCTGTTGTAATTTGTAGAAAGTTGCGACACAGATCGTTTCTACAAATTATAACAGCATGAACTACAGAAATCTGATGTTTGAGATTAGGCGCTTTAACTCAAGCCAATAAGCATGAATTTTTACTGCGTTGTTCATAATATAATCCGATAGATGTTATATGTATAATAAGTTCGGTTTTACTAAATGATTTAATTCTTTGACATATTAGCATAGCGACAATGATATTGAAAAAGACTGTCATACAGTCGAAACGTTTATCAATTGTAACATCATAATATGACGTATAATAATAAAAAATTGTAATTAATACCTTATAGCTCGTCAAGTTGGCCTTCTAATTTATCACATATTTTAATTGCATACGAGCCAAATTTAATTTGCATTATATAATTTAAAACTTAATATAAAAATTAAAAATTAAAGTTATGTTAAAGAAAAATCAATAAAAAAACTTGGCGCAGCTAAATTAAACAATATGCTAATTTTTGAAAGTTAGCAGTGCCAAGTTTTTTAACTAAAAACATTTTTTTATTTGTATAAACTTTTAATTTTTGCATTTCTAACTTAATTTTTCACAGATACATTATATCATAAAATAAGTACTTTCATAATTAAATTGCTATTTTTTTAACTATATAAATATCGTATAAGTCAATTATAAATATATTTATTTAATTTTTCTAAACAATGCATCGTTTTATGTTTCAGATTAATGATACAGCAAAAATCATACATTAATAACGCGATATATTAGATAATATAAATTAAACTAATATATCCAACTTTTAATAATCTTTTGTAGTCTAGAGATGAATGTGATTGATAATAATTGATTAATTTGAAGAATATGTATGAATTTTTCTTACGCATGTTATCGATTAATTGATATTTAACAGATTGTTTAAATATAACAAATATTTAAATAACTAAAATAATTAAAATTTAATATAGTATAAATTTGACAAATAATATAACTAAAAAATTTATATTATTTGACTATTATTGAGATTTAATCTATTTTTTTATTTTAGCGGAATTCTTAAAAATATAATGGCTCTTCGTTCAAACATCATTTCTGAAAATAACAATTATGAGTTTATTTTATTTCGCTGCTAGCTTGATCTCATGCTACAATCTATAGAAATTTCAATAAATATTTCTTCCTTGTATATAAAGATATATGTGTATAATTTTATATAATAGTAGACAGTTTTTCCTCATTAAAACAATCTACGACTTGTTGTCTTTGATAATCTCATCTCCTCTCCCACGCAGGCACATATGTTTCTTGCGCATTCTACTGGAAAAAGAAATCAAAGCGGATACAGTAATATAGCATTAGTTTTATTGAATCTAGTGAGATCAAAATCTTTGCACAATCATCAATGTTAACAGTGCCAAAATAAAATTAAATCAATTCTTCAAAATTTTGTTGAGAAAGACAAAAAAAAAAGAATTTAATTTTATTATATTTGTATATTTTACACTTAAAACGCATTTTCGTTCAAATAATACACAAGCAAATGTATTTTAATGTGGAATTTTTAATTACTCAAAGTTTAAAACTTATGTGAAAAATGATGAATACTGAAAACTATTAGTTTGATTATCTAATTACTGTAAAGTGTATATCCTTAAAAATGTGAAATAATGTGTGGAAAAAATTTCGCGTTTTTGTGTTGTGGACTTATTCTTCTCGTCACTTCGTCATCAAAATCACAGCCAAACATCAACAAAGTGAGAGATGATAATTTGAGGGTACAATTCGAGGTTAACACAGAATCTAGAACAATTTATACCGACGAAATAAAAGCAAGACGATATGATTTATACGAAAAATTTACCAACAATACGCAATATGAAACACAGAACAAACTTCGTACTACATCCAGGAATAACGATTGCAAGAATGTTGATTCAAGGCAATATAAACTAGACACGCGTTTTATACATAATCATGAGAATGATGAGGAAATAGCAATAAAATCTCACGCGAATTCAATAAATCCTAAAATAAACTTTACGTTACAAGAAACTTATAAAAACTTGATTGAAAAGAATAATTCCATGTCACATGAAGTCTTTGAAAATTTCAGCAATGATAATACTGAAAGTAACATCGTCCCATATGAAATGTGTCACAATAATATTTGCATTCTACTCTGCTGTCCTCTTGGTGATCGTCTTATTGACGATAAATGCATTTCCAAGAAATCTAAATATCTTTTCCCGAACGTGTACGAATACACGAACGATTTAATTCATAGCGTAAATATAACAGTAGACGAATTATTTCAGTTGTCCGTCTACGATTCGTGCCTGGAAAAGAATCACTCTGTGCCTTCCGATGGTCAATATGATTATATGATTTTTGCCAATGGTTCTATATATTTATCTTATTATAAAATATTTACTAAATTGACATCATATTGTATCGCCGTCATGGACAGAGATACATTCGAAAAAATCATCTGCTCAGAAACTTTAGATGAGATCAACAACGCGGTCATATCACAAAACGATAATGCCACCTTGAATTTTGACGCAATTATACATGCAAGCTTGCATGTAGTGACTATGCTATTTTTGATGCCAATATTTTTAGTGTATTCCAGGAGGGAAGGGAAAGGGGGAAAAAAAAAGGGCAAAAGGGGGGGGGGGGAGGGGGGGGGGGTTTTGGGGGGGGGGGGGGGGGGCGGGATTGGGGGGGAAAAAGGGGGGGGTGGAATTGAGGGAGATGTGGTAAAAGGGGAAAAATTTTTATACGCGGAAAGAGAAAAAAAAGGGAAAAAGACAAATTTTTTAAAATTTTTTATAAAAAACTTTTTTTTTTAAACCGTTGGGTTCCCGGGAAGTTTGGCCCGTTTTTTTTTTTGGGCCCCCTTACTCGTGGCGATGCCCCCTTCAGTTTTTTTCCCTTTAAAAATTTTTTTTTTTATTTTTTTCTCCCCCCCAAAAAAAAAGGGACTTTGATGGGCAGGAAAAAGGAGTTTGAGGTTTTTTAAAAGGTTTTGGGGGGGGTTTTTTAAAAAGGGCCCCGGGAGCCTACCGGGGCCCCTTTAACAAGTTAAAAATAAGTATTTCTTTATAAAAAAATAAAATTTTTTAAAATAAAAATTTGACAGTTTTATATCCCCCTTTTTTTTTAAAATAAAAAATTTAAAAATTAGTAAAAAAAGGGAACAATTTTAAAAAAAAATGAGTGAGTGAAGGTTTCTGGCTTTTGGGCCTTTTAAAACGATTGATTGATTTTTTTTTTTTTACAATTTGATGGGAAACAACAAAAAGCAAAAGGAAAAAAAGAGAAAGAGGAGAGGAGAGACCTCTTTTTTTTATTTTTCAAAAAAATGTGACTTAAAGGGAAAAAGCAATTTAAAAAATTTCCCTTACACAAACCGGGGAAAAATTTTTTTTTAAAATTTAAAAAATTAAAAAAATTTTAAAAATTTTTTACTTAAAGCAAATTTAGAAATACAAATTTTAAAATTTAAAAAAAAATTTTTTCCCCCCGGGTTGTAGTGTCGTAAAGAGATATAAAATTTTTACCTTTTTCTTGAAGGTTCTTTTTCGGGGAAAAAAAAAAAAACCGCTCTCTCTCCCCCTTTCTCTCTTTTTTTTAGTTTCTTTTCCAAACGGGGGAAAAACCCAACAAAAATTTCTTTTTAGGCACACCCTTTGCTTGTTTTTTCCCACTTTATTTTTAAAAAAAAATTTTGCCCATTTCTAAAAAAATTAAAAATTTTTTAAAAAAAAAAATTTATTCAAAATAATATGTCTTTTTTAATATGAAAAAAAACATATTTAAAATTATAAAATTTTAAAATTTTTAATAAAAAATTTTTAAAAAAAGATTTAGAAATTTTTGGGGGGTTTTTATTTTTTTCTTTTTTGGGGGTTTAAAGGGTTTTTTATTTTATAAAATTTTTTTATTTTTATATATAAAAATTTTTTTTTCCGGGGGTTTTTAAATTTGACTAATTTTTTATTTTTTTTAAATAAATTCGGTTGCTTTACATGAATTTATTGGGATGAGAATATATTTTAATTTGCTTTTATATTTTTGGGAAAATGGAAAGAAAATTTTTTTATTTTGTTTTTTAACTAAAAATGCAGTTTTTTTTAAAAAATTAAAAAAAATTTTTTTGGGAAAATTTTTAAAAATTTTTATATTTTAAAATTTTTAATAAAATATCAATATGTATCAAATTTTTTTCAAATATTTTTATTTTTATTTAGTCTGTTTTGCATTATTTTCTTATTTTTTGGGTTTTATAAAAAAATTTTTTTTTATTGAACCCCATAATAAATAGAAAGAGAATATAAAAAAACATCTAAAAAAATTTTCGTATAAACTAAATTTTTGTGAAATCTAAATTTTTTTTAAAAATTGTTTTTCCCATAAAAATTGTTTTTTTAAAAATTTTTTAAAAAAGCTGCATTTAAAAAGGATTTTTTAAAAATTTTTCTAAAAAAACATACAAAGAAAATTTAAATATATTATCCCAAATACAACACAATAACATGAAGGAAAGACAGCCCGAATGGGGAAAAAGAAAAGGAAAATATGAGAAAAAAAAAAAAACCCCCCGGAGAAAATTTTTTTATAAAAACAATAAAAATTTATAGAAATATAAAAGTTACAAAAAAAATCGCAAAATTTATAGAAATTTTTCTTTACTATTAAAAAAAATTTTTTTTAAAATTAAAATTTGGGTTAAAATTTTTTTATATAATTATATAAAAAATATTACCTATATTATTGAAAAATTATTTTTAAAATTTTTTTTAAAATAGCATGCAAAAAAAATTTTTTAAAAAATATACATACAACAAAATTTCTCCCGTACATACATGTTTTTTTGTGGGTGTGTGTGTGTGTGCGTGGGGGGTTTTTGGGGGGGTGTGGGGGGTGTGGGGGGGGGGCGTGGGGTGTGCGGGCCCGTGGCGTGTGCGAGCGTGTCGTGTGCGTGTGTGTGGTTGACTGCTGAAAAACAAAAATTTCCCTGGAAATGTAAAAAAAAATTTTTTAAAAAAAAAGGGAAATTTTTGGAAAAAATTTTGCAGATTTAGAAGACTAATTACAGATCTTATTTTTTTTGTTTTTGGATGACTTGGGGCAAAAAAAAGACAAGATTATTTGATTTTTTAAAACTTTTTTAAAAAAGGGTTTTGTTTATTATAAATAAATTTTTAAAAAAAATTTTCTTTTTCCCCCCCCTAAGGTTTAAAGGTTTTTTTGAGGATTTTTCCCCAAAACCTTTAAAAACCCCCTTTTAAAATTTTTTTTATATCTACTCTTAACTCTACTCTTACCTAATTTACAAAAAATTTAAATTTTTCCCCCCTTAACCCTTAAATTTTAGAGAGAAAAAGAGCCGTCCCTACCTTCGCTTCGTTCGGCTTCCGTTTTCCCCATACATTCCCCCACCTATTCATACCTCATTTTCATTCCTCCTCCCATATTCTTCCTTTTTTCCCCCTTTTCCCCCTCCCCCCTTTTTTTCCTTTCCCCCCTTTCCCCCTTTTTTTCTATTTCTCTCACCCACCTTTCCCCCCTTCCCCCCCTTCCCCTGCATTTTTTTCCTCATTTTTTCCCCCCTTTTCCCCCTTCTCCCCTTCTCCCCCCATTCCCTTCAATCTCCCTTTTTCATCTTCACCCCAAAAAAAACCTACTTTTTTTTCCCCTCTTCTCCAATCTCGCCCCTCTCTCCTTTGTTCATTAAAAACCCCAAACCTATCCTTCTAAAATCTTTTTCCCCCCCCCCCTTTTCTCGGGTTTTTCCCCGGTAAACCCCCTCCTTTTTCCCCCCCCCCCAAAATTTTATTATATCTGACTCTTTACCCCCCTTTTTTCCCCCTTTCCCTTTCCCTGTTTTCTGTTCCCCCCCCCTCTTAATTTCCTCCCCCTTTCCCCCTTTTTTTTCCTCCATCTTTTTCCCCTTTTTTTCCCTTTTTCTTCCCAAAATTTCCCCCCCTTTTTCCCCCCCCAATCTTTTTTCCTTTCCCCCCAAAACCCTCTTTTAAATTCAAAAAACATTTCCTCGCAAACTTCCCCCTTCCTTCCCCCAAAACCCTTTCCCATACCTCCCCCCCCTCCTTCCTCCCTTTTACCCTAAATTTTTCTTTTCCTATCCCCTTTTTTACCATTCCCCGGGGCCCCGGGTCACTCCCCCCCCCCACCAAAATCCACGCCCCGGGCTTCCTCCACCCCCCCCTTTTTCCTTTCCCCCCCCCCAAAAAATTTCCCCCCATTTCCAACACCTCCCCCCAAAATTTTAAAATTAGCCATCTCTTTTAAATCCAGTCCCTTTAAAAAAACCCCTTTTTTTTCCCCCTTCCCCCCCCCTTTTTACACCCCCCCCTTTTTTTTCCCCAAAACTCTTTTCTTTCCGGGCGCTCCTGCCCCCCTTCCTCGTACTTTAACCCAAATTTTTTAATTCTTTTTTTTCCCTCAAACCCTTTTTCCCTTTTCCATCCCCCCCCCAAACTCTTTCTTTTTTTCCCCCCTTTTTTAAAAACCAATTACCTTGTCTTACCCACTTTCCCCCTAAACCCTTTTTTTTGTCCTTTAAAACCCCTTTTTTCCCCCCAAATAGTTCATCCCTTCCCCCCCTCCCCAAAACGTCCAATCATCTGCGACCCAAAAAATCACCTTTTTCCCCCCCGGGTTTCCCCCCCCCCCCCCTTTTTCCTTTTCTTACTTTCCCCTTATATCCGATCAGAAAAAATGAATAATTTGGGGAAAAATGGGGGAAAAACCCTTCCTCACCCCCCTTCCCTTTCCCAAAAATTTTTCTCCCTCCTTCTCCCATCTTCCTTTCCCCCTCTTTCCCGTACACCTCTCATCCTACCCTTTTAACCCCCCCCCTCCCCCCCTCCTTTCATTCCTCCTAACCCCCCCCCTATCCCCAAAAAAAAACCCCCGTTTGGGGGCCATAAATGCCGCCCCCCCCTTTCCCCCTTTTTTTTCCCCCTTTTTTCCCCAGTTTTTTTCAACACATAGAAAATACCACCCCCCCTTTTTCCCCCTTCCAAAAAACCGCTACCCCCGGAAATTCTTCCCCCCTTTTTTTCCTTTAAACCTTTTTTAAAACCCCCCAACTATATCTGTAAGCTTTGGCATCAATTTCCCCCCTTTTTTTTTTCCCATTTTTTTCCCCCTTTTTCCCTTTTTTCAACAGGGGCACTTTTCCCCTTCTTCCCCCCCCGGCCCCCCTTTTTCCTCTCCATACTTTTTTTTTCCATTCCCCATACCCCCCCACCCTCCCCCTCCTTTTTCCTTTACCTCCTCGGTTCCCTCCCCCCCGCTGCTTTTTTTTTTTCATTTCCCCCACCCCCCCTTTTCCCCCTTTCCCCTGTTTATCTCCGCCCCTCCCCCCCCCCCTTTTTTTTTTTCCTCCTTTTCCCAATTTTTCCCCTTTTTCCCCCTCCCAAATCCAGAAGTATTTTTCCATTCCTCCCCTTTTATCTCCCCCCCCCCCTTCTCTCTTTTCCCTTTTCCCCCCTTTTTAAAATTTTTCCCCAAACCCCCTTTTCCTTTCCCCCCTCAACCCCCCCCCGGGGTAAAAAATTGGGCCCTCTCCTCCCCTTTTTTTTCCTTTAAATTTTTAGCATTTTCCCCCCCTCTTTTCTATATCCTTCTTCCCCCCTTTTTTTTCCCCTTTCCTTTTAAACTTTTTCCTCATTTTTCTTTCCTTTTCTCCCACTTTCCCCCCCCCCCCACCCCCCTTTTTCCCTTTTTCCCTTTCCCCACTTTTTTTTTTTCCCTTCCTTTTTCCCTTCATTTTTCCCTTTTTTTTTTTTTTTCTAGTTTTTCAATCCCCCCCTTTCCCCCCTTCCCCAAATTTCTTTTCCCCTTTTTTTTTTTCCCCCCTCTTTGTCCCTTTTTTTTTTTTTCCCTTTTCCCCCCCCTTTTTTCCCCTTTTAGCCCCCCTTTTTCTTTTTAGGGGTTACAAAAAGGGATGTCCGATTTTTGGGTTTTCTCCCAAACCTTTACCCCCTTTTCCTTTTTCTTACCCCTCCCCCCCTTAAATCTTTTTCCTTCCCCCCTCTTCCCCCCTGTATAGGGGGTTTTTCTCCCCTTCCCCCCCTCTTATCCCCCCTTTTTAAAATTCCCCACCCCCCTTTTCCCCAAACCCTTTATCAATTTTTCCTTTCCCATTCTTTCTTGTCCTTTGATCTTTTTTTTTTTTCCTCCCCCCCTCCTCCCAACCCCCCCTTTTTCCGCCTTCTTGAAATCTCCTCCCAAAATCGTCCTTTTTTTTTCTTTTTTTTTAATCCTTCCCTTTTTTTTTCCCCAATTTTTTCCAGCCCCCCTTTATTTACCCCCCTTTCCCTCCACTTTCTTTTCCCTATTTTAAAACCCGCCCATTATTCCCTCCCCTTTTCTCCCTTCGATTTTTTTCTTCCCCCCCCCCCCCTTTCCCCTGATCATTCCCCCTGGGGTTTTTTCTTCTTTCTTTCTTTTGCTTGTTTCTCCATTATCCCCTTTTGGAACCTCTTTTTTCGCCTCCCCCCCCTTTCCTTTTCCCTTTCCATCATCACCACCACCCCCAAAACCCTTTTTTTCCCTTTTCCCAAAAATTTTTTTCCTTTTTTTCACCCCCCCCCTTTTTCCCCAAAAAACTATTTTTCCACTTCCTTTCCCCCCCTTTTTTTTTTCTCCCCTTTTCCTTTCTTTCCTTCCCCCGCCCCCCCCCTTTCCCCTTTCCTCTTTTTTTTTCTTACATTGTTCTCCCCCCCCTTTCCCCCTTTTTTTCTTCTCCCTTTTTTCTATCCCTTTTTTTCCCCCCTTTCCCGGGCTTCATCCCCCCCTTCTTCCCCCTCATTTTCTCTAACCTTTTCAAATTTTTCTTTTTTTCCAATTTTTAAGCCCCCTTTTTTCCCCCTTTTTCCCCCCCCAACATACTCTTGATTTTTATCCTTCCATAGCTCGTCATACTTTTTTTTCCCTTTTCCCTTTTCACGGGAAAATTCCCCTTTGTCCCTTTTAAAACTTCTTTTTTCCCCTTTTAAAAAATTTTTTTCTCCCCCCTTTTTCCCCCTTAAAATCTTTCCCTTTTCCCACCCCGTCTTTTTTTTTCCCCCTTCCATTTTTTCTACCCCTTTTCCCCCTTTTCCTTTTTCCCCCCTTTCCCTTTTCAAAACCCCTTTTCCTTTTATTCTGTTTTTGCTTATCTTTCTTTAAATTTCTTACTTTTTTCCTTTTCCCCCTTTCCCTTTTCCTTTTCCTTTTCTTTTTTTTTTCATTTTTTCTTTTTTCCCTTTTTCCTTCCACTAATTTTTTTGGGGCCCTTTTATTTTTCCCCATTTTTTTCTCGTTTACCCCCCTTTTCCCCCCCCTTTTCCCCCCCCTTTTTCCCCTTTTTCCCCCTTTCTTCCCTTTTCTACTCTTGTTTTAAAAACTATCATTTTTTTCTTCGGGGTCTTTTTTTTTCCTAAATTTTCCTTCTTTTTTTTCTTCCATTCCCCCCCCTTTTTTCCCAAAATTTTTATTTTTAATTTCTCATTTCCCCCCCCCCTTCTTTTTTATTTTTTCCCCCATTTCCCACATTCCCCTTTTCCCCCCCTTTTTATCCCCCTACCCCTCTTTCAGCCTTTCTCTTTTTTCTCCTTTTTTGGCCCCTTTTCCTTTTTTTTTCTTTATCCTCCTCTCCCCCTTTTTTCTTTTTTCCTTTTTAAAAAATTTCCCCTATACATCCCTTACTGCCCTCCTTTTTTTCCCTAACCCCCTACTTTTTTCCCCGGGCCCCCCGCCTTTTTTTTATTTTTTCCCCCATCCCCCTTTTTTCCCCTTCCTCTAAAAATCCTATCTCTTTTTATCTCTACCCCTTCCTATTTAATATTTTTTTTATTAACTTTTTCCCTCTATCGCTTTCTTTCTTCGATTCACCTACTCATGCCCAATCGCTCCAACTCGCTAAAAAATTTCCCCCTAAAAATTTCCCCCTTTTTTTTTACTTATGCCCCTACCCCCTACACCTACTCTTTTTTTTTCCCCCGGGTCAGGCCAGTGCCCCCAATTTTTTTTCCTATTTCCCCTTTTCAAAACCCCTTTACCCCTTTATCCCCTCCTCCCTTTTTAAACCCCCTCCCCTTTTTCTACACCCCCCCTTTTTATCTCCTATTCCCCCCCCCTTTTTTCCCCTTTTTTCCCCAAAAAAACCCCCGCACGTTTTAAACCACACCTTCCCACCTCGGGGGAACCCCGGAACCCTTTTTAAATATATAATTATTGTATTTTTTAATATTTTTTGGGGAAATTGAATCCATAAAACTATTACTCCTTTTTTTTGTAAAATTTTATTTTTCCCCCACACTTACTTTGATTGTTTTTTCCCTTTTTGACGGCCTGAAAAAAAGAATTAATTTGTTTAAAAGTTATATTGTCTTTAAAAATAAAAAATTAAAAAAAAAAAGGGGCCGCGCAGCGCGCCTTTTTTTCTATAAAAAAATTAACACACAAAAGAAATAGCAAAAATTTTTTTAAATATTTTATTTTTTTTTTTTTTTTTATTAAAATTTATTTTTTTAATTTTGCGTTATATTTGTAAATATCTTTTTTTTTTTTCTTTTTTTCCCGGGTATCATAGGAAATGTACAATATCCCAAGCAAAATAGAAAATTAAAAACCCAAAAAAATTTACTTAAAAAAAAAATTTGAAAATTTTATAAATAAATGGAAGAATCATAACCTAAATTGACGGCGTGAGGGAAAAAGGGGGCGCGGTACAAAACATTTCTTTCGGTCTTTTGGGACAAACCCCCTACAAAAGTAAAAAAAGGAATTTTTATATTTGTTTTTGGGTTGATTATTTTAAAAAAAATTTTTAATTAAGTGTTAAAAAGTGTCCATTTTTTTTCCAAAATAAAAATAAAAAAAAAAAAATATAAGAATAGCATAATTAAAACAGGGAGCAGTCCGTGGTTGCTAAAAAAAAACCAAAAAACTGGGGGAAAATCCATGGATTTTTGGGGTAAGCACAGTTCCCGGATCGAATCAAAGAAAAAATTTTTAATTTGGGGGAAAAAAAAACAAACTAAAAAAATTTAAAAAAAAAAACTAAAAAAAGACTTCAAGCTAAAAAAAGAAAACAAAATTTTTTTAGAAAAATTTTCCCAAAAAATTTTAAGAAACTGGTTTTTAAGTTGAAATCGAAAAGTTTTTAAAATTTTAAAAAAGGGAGAAAAAATTTCTGGGGGAAAAAATGACGACTAAAAATTTCCGGTTAGGGGAAAAATTTTTGCCCAAATGGGGAAATTTTCCAAAATCACAAAAATTTTGGAATAAAAAGATTGTCAAAACCGGGGAAAAAAAAAGAGCGAAAAGGGGTAACGAAAATGTTTGGAAAAAAAAAGTGTTTTTCAAAACAAAACCCCAATTTAACCCCGTGCATGTCAGATAAGCAATTTGAATACATTAGCGAATGTAAAACGACTTTTTTAGATGATGTCAAAGTTTTGAAAAAAGGTTTTCAACAAAACGACACCCCTTTAAAAATAAATCGGGAAAATTTTTGAAAAGGGAAATTTTAAAAATTTTCAATTTTTGGGGGATTTTTTTTTTAATTTTTAAAAGGCATGAAAAAAGCTGAATCAGCTGGTGGATACTGAGAAAAGAAAAAAAAAAGAAAATTTTAAATTAAAAATCTCCCCAAAAAAATGCTCCTTTTTGGGGATTTTTTATCTGTACCCAAAAAAAAAAAAGAAACCCTCGGGAAAATTTAAAAAAAATTAAGGGAAAAAAATTGACCCCAAGGGGGAGGTGAAAAGAAAAAAATGGGCCCCTTTTTCCAAAAAAACAAGGGAAAAATGTTTCCGGGGGGGAAAATTGGGGCACTAAAAAAGCGCCCCGCGGGGGAAGGCCCCCCCAAAGGGAAAAAAAGGCAGAGGAAAATAAAAAAAAACCGGGGGGAGAGGAGCCGGGGGTTTTCCGGGGCCCCGCGAACCATCACGGGGGAAGGAAAAGTACAAAAAAAAAGGGGCCCTTTTTCGAGGCAGGGGGAAAAAGGTCAAAAAGGGGCAGGGGCCACCCCCACAACCCCAAGGGAATTAAAAAAAACCCCCGGGGCCCCCCCCCCTCTTTTGGGGAAAAGTTTGGGTTTTAAAATTTTAAATCCCCCTTTAAAACCCGTTTCGGTGGCTGTTGTGTGGTTGTAAGACCAATTATCAACAAGAAATTTTTTTTGTAATACGGGGAAAAAAAAATTCCCCTATTGATGAAAAATTTCCCTTTTTGGAAAAAATTGAAATCAAAAAGTTTTGCCCGCCAAAAACCTTTTTAAAAAAATTTAAAATTAAAATTATTAAAATTTTTGATTTAAAAAAAGTTTATTTTGAAAAGGTTTTAAAAAAAATTTGGGGCTTTCAAAAAAAATAAAAAAAAAAATTTGGGGTATTAGAGAACACAACCCCTAAAATTAAAAAAAAAAAAGAAAATTAACAGTTTTCCCCGATAATAAGGTTTGCCCCATCAAAAATTTTTTTTTCTTTACGATAAGAAAAAATGATATATACCCCAAATGCAGTGAAACTGACAGACAAAGAAAAATGGCATAGAGCGTTAGGCCATGTAAATTTTCAATATTTAAATAAATTGGTTAATGGTAAATTAGTAGAAGGCTTACCAGATAAATTAGAAAATAATATCATGAATTGTGCAAACTGTATCCAAAGTAAAATGGCTAATGTACCGTTTGAAAATAAGAGGACTCAGTCCACTGAAATTTTGAAATTAATCCACACAGATTTGAATGGCCCACATAGTACCACCGGTCATAGTGGCGAAAAATACTTTTTGACTTTCATAGACGACTACAGTAAATGTGCTAAAATTTATTGCATTAAAAGTAAAGCGGAAACCGCAGGTTGTTTCATAGAATTTACAAACTTAGTTGAAAATCAATTTAATAAAAAATTAAAGAAATTGAAATGTGATAATGGCAAGGAATACCTAAATAGAGAAATTTATAATTTTGTTAAGCACAAAGGAATTGAATTGTTGCCATGTCCTCCTTATGTGCACAGAATTAAATGGAGTCGCGGAAAGATATAATAGGTCTGCAATGGACATAGGTAGATGTTTAGCAAGAGAAGCAAAAATAAATCGCAGATATTGGCCCGAAATTATGAAAACGGTCGCTTATTTGAAAAACCGTACAATAGCCAACACACAAGAAAACAAAACTCCGTACGAGATATTTTTTGGCAAAAAACCTAATGTAAAACATTTGAAAATTTATAGGAAGTAGAGTTTTTGTGAGAATACCCGAAGTTTCGAGGAAAAATAAATGGGACGATAAAGCAAAATTAGGTATACTGGTAGGTTATAATGACAACAGTTATAGAGTTCTTGTAAATAACAAAATAATTAATGCTAGACATGTTAGAGTAGTTGAAGAAGGTACAGAATTAATTTGTTTAGAAAAGGCTAATGATAATGAAAACAAAACTTTTGATGATGACAACGTTAGAAATTTGAAGTTAGAAAAATGAAAATGATAATGAATCTGACAGCGAATTGAATCGAAATAATATAGATAAGGAAAATGAGCTAGACAATGATATGGATATCGAGTTAGAACAGAAAAAACGAATCAAATGACCAGCAAAATATAAATGAAAAGCCAGTAGAAAAAAAGGTTTTAAGTAGAAAGAGAAATCCGGTAAACAGATTTGGTAACCCTATAACGCATTATATTGATGTAAACTATGCTGATGTGAGCGTACCCAATACTTTTGAGGAGGCGATAAACTCCAGAGAATCTAAAGAATGGAAAAAAGCTATGAGTTCTGAAATAGAAAGTTTAAAGAAAAATGAAACATGGACTGTAGTTGATAGACCAAAAGATAGGAAAATTATAGATGTAAAATGGATTTATAAAAGGAAAAACGACAATACGTACAAAGCTAGATTAGTTGTAAGGGGGTTTCAGCAAAAAGAGTATCCTGAAAACGCTTACTCACCCGTAGGAAAAATGCAAACTTTTAAAATTTTGTTAAGCTATTGTTGCGCAAATAATTTGTTTATTGAGCAAATGGATGTTGAGACAGCATTTCTCAATGGTACTGTAAAATCGGAAGTATATATAAATGAACCTCTCGGCTATGAAACAGGAAAAAATAAAGTATGCAAATTGCAAAAGGCTCTATATGGTCTTAGAGAGAGTCCGAGGGCTTGGTACGATTGCTTTAATAAATATGTTAAAAATTTAAATTTTGTTAGGAGCAATTATGACTACTGTCTATATGTAAACAATACAAGCAAAGATCCAATATATATCTTAGTTTTTGTTGATGATCTTTTGATTTGTTGCAAAGATAAAATTAAAATTAATGAAGTGAAAGCTAGTTTCAAACAAAAATTTTCTATGAAAGATTTAGGTAAAATCGGTAAATACATCGGAATCGATGTAGACTATAGGAAAGACAGAAAAGAAATGACATTGAGTCAAACAAAATATATTGAATCCTTGGCTGTAAAATATAATTTAGAAAATGCCAAATTGTATGATACTCCCATGGAGAGTAATCTAAAACTGGAACAAGCTACTGAAATCGATGAGAGAATAAAGTATAGAAATCTAATTGGTGAATTACTGTATATTAGTACAGGTACAAGACCAGATATTGCATACAGTGTAAACTATTTAAGTAGATTCCAAAGTTGTTATGACCAGACACATTTCAAATATGCTCTAAGAATTTTGAAATATCTATATAAAACTAAAGATTTAAAATTGACTTACTATGATGAAAGTGTGAAAGATGAAAAGTTGGACTGTATGGTTGATTCAGACTATGCAGGCGACAACATTGATCGAAAATCTACAACTGGATTTATAATAAGATTATGTGGTAATTTGATTTATTGGAAGACACGTAAGCAAAATACAGTATCCAAATGTTCAACTTTCGCAGAATATACTGCTATGTCGGAAGCAGTGACAGAAGTTTTATTTTTGAGAAATTTACTAAACGAGTCATTTAATTTAAAGATAGAGAAACCGATAAAAATTTATGAGGACAATTCAGGCGCGGTAGCTATTGCAAAATTTGGTAACTATACGAAAAATTCAAAGCACATCGAAGTGCAATATCATTATATTAATGAAAATTATGAAAATGGCATGATTGATATTGTGAAAATTGATTCTGAATGTAATTTGGCCGACATATTAACGAAAAGTTTAGACAAAGCAAAATTTGTTAAAAATAGGAAAGCGCTAAAATTAATTTAAAGTATTCTAGTATTAAATACAGATTAAAAGATTAAGTTTAAAATATGTTAGTAAATAAGAAACAAAATAATGTATGCGGAAATTAAAAAATTGATTATACGATTTAATGCAAGAAAACAAAAATTGCCGAATTATGATGTTGAAAATTCAAGGAGGCGTGTTGGAATAAGTGAATATTTCAATATCAGAAAGGTTTAGCTAAACGTCTCAGTGGTGCCATCCATTGATGGAATGAATCATAAGACACTCACGTTGAGCGAGCGTGATTGAAAAGAGTGGAACGCGCGTACAAACACACTTCTTGTCGGTCGTTGGCGACAAACACACCGTACGAAAAGATAAAGAAAGAGAATTTCAGTCATTGTGCTTTTGGTTGATTATATTATAAATAAAGTTATTAAGTTCAAGTGTATGAGAATAAGTGTCTCATTTATTTCCAAATAATAAATAAGTAAAGAATAAAGTATAAGAAATAGCATAATTAAAACAAGAAGGTTATCGCTCAGCTCGTTAAACCTTCAAATTTGAAAACACCAAGGAGCTTATGTCAATGTTTTCGCTCCTCGGTTCGCGTTCACCGATGTTTGCGTCCATTTAGACACGTGTCATCCGGCTGATGCGTGATTTTGGTTCCTTTTCTCAGTCGGGAAAATCAGGAAGTTTCGCCGTACGTGGCGATTCTCGCTTTATTCTGTAAGGAGCTGTTGAGCGAGAACATGCTCTCAAGTAATATATAACATTTTCAAAAGTTAAACGACTCAAAGTTACTCCGCCTTCAGTATCTCCTCGCCACTGCTCCCTTGGCTCCTACCTCGCGCTCTTTCGGAGCGGTCCCGGCTATTCATTCACGTTCACATTAAATCCTTAATAAAAAAAAAAAAACCTTTGAATCGTGAACATAAAAGTTGGTCCTTCGAGCCGGATCGAGGTAACCCACGGTGAACGCAGTGCGATCGTCTCTCTCTCTCTCTCTCTCTGCTGGACCTCAGTGACGGACTCATCGTTTCGCCCGCACCCAAGGTGGAGACAGCCAACACGATGAGCGATCATCTCTCGCAGCAGCTAACAATGCTGCAATCTGTAGAGCGAGCGCTCTCCAACTTTAAAAAAGTTGGCAGAGCCAATTACACTGCGGCTAAGATTCGTCAACGAATGTCAACCTTGAAGGAGACCTGGACACGGTGCATCGAGAAGCACGCTATCCTGGCACGAGCGTTCACCGCCGAGCAGCAGCGGACCATGGACTACTTTTCGAACACGATCTTCGAAAATTGCGAGGAATACTACGAGACAACCCTCGACTACATGGCCGACTGCCTCGAAGAGCTGGATCCAACGCCCACCAGAACGAGCCTGTCGCAGTCCACGATAAGTACCGCTGAACCATCGTCCTTTTCATTAACTCATTTGCCGCCGATTCAACTACCGCCGTTTTCGGGAAATGTCGAGGACTGGGAGAGCTTCCGCGATCGCTTTACTTCTCTCATAATTCAAAATACCGAATTAACTGCATTTTCGCGGATGCATTTCCTAGCTTCAAGTCTCACCGGTCGTGCGTTCGACACTATAAAATCTATTCAAATCACCGCGGATAATTTTGATATCGCGTGGAAAACATTAGTTTCACGATTCGACAATAAGCGACGGCTCGTCGACGTGCACGTATCAGCGCTATACTCTCTGCCGACGGTCGCTCGCGAATCCGCTGTCGAACTTAACGCACTTCGCGACAAAGCGAATCGCGCTATCGCTTCTTTAAAAAATTTAAATCGATCACCCGATCAAATGTTGAGCGATATGTTAGTTTTTAGCGTCACGCAAAAACTTGATCACGCCACTCGGAAAGCGTGGAAGTTAAAAACCGGTGACGACCCGAACATTCCTTCGTATGAAGCTCTCGACCGATTTCTCGACACGCGCATTCGTGCATTGGAGGAAATCTCTCCGGCTAATGCTTCCAAATTCTCGCGCGCGCCAAAAGTTACCAGTGCTAACGCCACTGCCTCTGGTTTATCGTGCCCACTATGTCGGGCCGCGCATTTCATTAACAAATGTCCGCAGTTTTTGCGGAGGACTCCGAGTCAACGCCTTGAAGTCATTTTAAAAGCGAAGCGATGCGTCAATTGTTTGAGCGCAAAGCACGCTGTACAAACTCGTGCAGAACTTGCCAAAGCAAGCAGTCAATACTCGTGCAGAACTTGTCAAAGCAAGCATCACTCGATGCTGCACGTTGACTCGGCCTCTTTCTCAACTGCATCCGCTAAAACGTCTCTCTAAAAAACGAAACCTCGTCGAGTGTGTCGTCAGACTCTATCGCGATCACTTCGGCCACGGCATTATGCTCCCAGCTAACAGGCGTCGCGCTCCCGCAAGTGTTACTCGCGACGGCCCGCGTCACCGTCAGTGCACCGTCGGGTCGGACTCTCACCGTGCGA
Organism: Nylanderia fulva; assembly: GCF_048542155.1. NCBI lineage: Eukaryota > Metazoa > Arthropoda > Insecta > Hymenoptera > Formicidae > Nylanderia > Nylanderia fulva. The sequence goes on along the minus strand of NW_028191015.1, from coordinate 438,107 downwards.
GCGCTTCTCGATCAAGGCTCGGAGATCACCTTCATCACGGAGCGTCTCGCACAAACTCTCAGAATGCGTCGCATTCGCCAACCACTCTCGATTTCCGCCGTCGGCGGAATGAACGCCGGAACTTGTCAATTCGCCGCTAAGATTCGGATCGCTCCGATCAATCAAGCTGCTCCCGTGTTCACGACAACCGCATCGATTCTCAGATCTCTCACAAAATATTCGCCTTACAAAGCAAATTCTAGCTATGATTGGAGCTATATAAGCGATCTCAATCTGGCCGATCCGAATCCAACAAGCGCTGACCCGATCGAAATCCTTATCAGAGCAGACTTATATGGCGAGTTGCTGCTTAGCGGCGTTCGTAAAGGCGCCCCTGGGCAGCCAATTGCGCAGCAAACCATTTTCGGCTGGGTTTTGTCGGGGCCCATTTCCGAGCTGTCGACGCAATCGCGAGCGATCACCGTTCAGCATTGCGCGAATTCGGAGGCTCTAGATCAGGAGCTCAGACGATTCTGGGAAATCGAAGAAACTCCTCGACAGGCTCTCCTCAGCCCTGAAGAGCAGCAATGTGAGGAGCATTTCACAGCCACGCATTCGCGCAGTGCTGACGGCCGATACACAGTGCGCCTTCCGTTTAAGCGCGGTCCGCCGATCGACATCGGCGATTCGCGCCACACGGCGGAACGCTTCTTGCGAGGCTTACATCGTCGCTTCCTTCTACATTCCGACCTTCGTGCGGCATACGCCGAATTTATGCACGACTACGAATCATTAGGACATATGAACGAAGTGAAGAGCGATCAAGTCGCCTCGCAGGAAGTGTATCTCCCTCATCATCCTGTCATTCGCGACAGTAGCGTCACGACAAGATTGCGAGTCGTATTCAACGCGTCGAGTCTGACGACCAATTCAACGTCGTTGAATAATCACTTGCTCACCGGGCCAAAGTTACAAGCGGACTTATCGGCGGTCATTCTGCGCTGGCGACAGTTCCGCTACGTTTACGCTGCCGATATAACGAAAATGTATCGCCAAATAGTTATGGACCCGCGTGACATCGATTACCAGCGAATTCTGTGGAGCGGCGCTCCTTCAGAACCCGCTCGAGCTTATCAGCTCACTACTGTAACATACGGCACAGCCTGTGCGCCATTTTTAGCGCTACGCGTCATTCGTCAGCTCGCTCAAGATGAGGGTAGTTCTTTCCCACTCGCTGCTATTGTGCAGCAAAATACTTATGTCAATGACGTTCTCTTCGGGGCGGACGACATACCTCTCCTTCGTCAAGTTCGCGAGCAGGTATGCGCGTTGCTTCGTCGAGGCCGATTCGAGCTGAGAAAATGGGCGAGCAACTCTTCCCAACTCCTCAGCGATATCGCTAGCGCAGATCACGGCCTCGTTTGCGATAAGATGCTTCAAACAGATAACCATCTTAAAATTCTCGGCATCAGGTGGAATCCGTCCTCTGACGCCTTTCAATTTAACGTCACGCTTCCGCATTCCGAGCAGACTACCAAACGGTTGATCCTTTCAACTATCGCGAGATTGTTCGATCCGTTGAGGTGGAGTACTCCGGTTACTGTTATCGCGAAGATTTTCCTTCAGAAAAAGGATGGCTGCTCAAAATCGGATGGGACAACGTGCTTTCCGCTGACATTCTCGATCGCTGGGACACCATTCGCTCATCCCTCGCCGCTCTGCACGGTCTTCAATTGGATCGCTGGATCCAACGCGGTGCAGATAGCGTCAGATGCGACTTACACGGTTTCGCAGACGCATCTTCGCACGCTTACGCTGCCGCTGTGTATATTCGAATAGTTTCGTTATCCAGTGAAATAACAGTACGATTGTTAATCGGAAAATCAAAAATCGCGCCGATAAAAACATTAAGTATTCCACAGCTGGAACTCGCCGCTGCCGTGTTACTCGCGAAACTAATCGATTTTGTCAGATCATCCCTGCATCTCCCTGCAGATTCTTGCCACTGTTGGACCGATTCCACGGTAGTTCTCGCGTGGGTGGCGCAACATCCATTAAAGTGGAAGACGTTCGTCGCGAATCGCGTCTCTGAAATACAATCTAGACTCCCAAACGCGCAATGGAGACACGTCCCCACTGATCACAATCCCGCGGATTGCGCGTCACGCGGTATACCCGGTGAGAATTTTGCGTCTCACACGCTCTGGTGGCGGGGACCTGCATGGTTACATTGTTTTGAATCCGAATGGCCGGCGCCATTCGATTCGTCTCTTTCGATGACCACGATGGAGCGAAAAGAAAACGCGGCGTCTCATCTCGTGTCGCGACGGAAACCATGGGACCTTGCCGCACGGTACTCGTCGTGGCCGCGTTTAATTCGTATCACCGCCTACATCATGAGATTCATCTCAAAGCTTAAAAGACACTCGGTGCCGCGCGACACATGCGACGAAGGCTCCCGGTCAATTTCCGCGCTCGAATGTAGAAAAGCACGAAACTTTTGGTTGTCGCAAATTCAATCAGAATTATTCGCGCGGAAAAAGGAATCTTTGTTGCAGCAACGTTTGATTCCAGCGAAGAGTGCATTGTTGTCTTTAACGCCGTTTCTCGGCGAAAACAAACTAATCCGCGTTGGCGGGCGGTTGTCGCGTGCCCCCATGCGGTTCTCCGAAAAACATCCTATAATCTTAGCTGCACATCCTCTTGTGAACCTCCTCGTGCAGCACGTGCATTTAAGATCTCTTCACGCGGGGCCTCAATTAACTCTAGCTACTCTTCGTCGAGAGTACTGGATATTGCGCGCTCGAAATATCGTCAAAGGTGTCGTTTTCCGCTGCGTAGTATGCACGCGTGAAAAGGCAGCTACCCCCACTCAATTGATGGGAAACTTGCCTTCGGTGCGCGTTTCTCCTCCTGCGCGCGCGTTTATTCATTGTGGTCTCGATTATGCTGGTCCCGTCTTAATCAAATCAATGTCGGGACGCGGTGTCGCTTCCCGCAAAGCCTACATCTCCATCTTCGTCTGTATGGCCACGCGAGCCATACATTTAGAATTAGTCGAGAGTTACTCCACTCCAGCCTTCTTAGGCGCCTTTTCAAGATTCTGCTCCCGACGTGGCCTGCCTGAGTCAGTCTACTCTGATAATGGAACCACGTTTGTAGGCGCCGATCGCGAATTGGCTGCATCATTTCGAGCCGCGCTGCGCGATCCAAACTTTCAAAATAGTGCCGCTTCCGACGGGGTGTCATGGCACTTTATGCCTCCATCCGCGCCTCACTTCGGCGGACTATGGGAGGCCGGGGTTCGCAGTGTCAAGTATCACCTTCGCAGAATCGTCGGTTCGCACACTCTTACGTTCGAAGAGTTCACAACGATTCTCTGCAACATTGAGGCCTGCCTTAACTCGCGCCCTATCGCGCCTCTCACCGATTCCGTCGACGATTGCGATTCTCTGACGCCCGGTCATTTCTTGATCGGGTCCGCGATTACGATCGCGCCTGAACCCTCTGTACTGCATCTAGCTTGAGAACCGCTTGACGCGCTGGCAACTTGTTCGCCAGCTCACAGAACGCTTCTAGAAAATCTGGCAGCAGGACTACGTCAATACCTTGCAACAGCGCGTCAAATGGAAGCAAGTTTCGAAAAACGGAATTCGCGTCGGGTCGCTGGTCCTGTTATGCAATTCTCTCCTTCCGTCTTGTAAATGGGACTTAGCTCGCGTCATCCGATGTCACCCGGGTCCAGACGGTTTGATTCGCGTCGCGACGGTGAAAACCGCGACTTCCGAATATACTCGGCCTATTGTCAAATTATGCTTACTTCCGATAGATGTCGAAAGCCTGGACAACCTTACGTAATTAAGTTCAGACTCCAGATATTGCTTCTAACTCATTCTGTAAATCGACATACCGAACGCTTCACCAGTCGCCTTTTTTTTGTTCAATTCATTTCGAAACGATGGTTTCGAGGCGGGCGGTATGTTTAGGCACGAATAAAAACAATAATTAGAAGGTTATCGCTCAGCTCGTTAAACCTTCAAATTTGAACATACCAAGGAGCTTATGTCAATGTTTTCGCTCCTCGGTTCGCGTTCACCGATGTTTGCGTCCATTTAGACACGTGTCATCCGGCTGATGCGTGATTTTGGTTCCCCTTCTCAGTCGGGAAAATCAGGAAGTTTCGCCGTACGTGGCGATTCTCGCTTTATTCTGTAAGGAGCTGTTGAGCGAGAACATGCTCTCAAGTAATATATAACATTTTCAAAAGTTAAACGACTCAAAGTTACTCCGTCTTCAGTATCTCCTCGCCACTGCTCCCTTGGCTCCTACCTCGCGCTCTTTCGGAGCGGTCCCGGCTATTCATTCACGTTCACATTAAATCCTTAATAAAAAAAAAAAAAAAAAACCTTCGAATCGTGAACAGTTATAATACACGTATTATATTTTTGAATGGGAAATTACAACTAACAATTATATAGCTGTAACTTGGTGTTTGCTGGGTATATGTATATATATTACAATATATAAATTATAGAATTTGGATTACATGCAATATTTCCGAAATATTAATGTCATGTTGCTACAAGTGTGCTGGAATTTTGTGCACCTATATCTCTGCAATGTCTTTATAATGTTGCATTGCAACCTGCAACATTGCAACGTTGCTGCAATATAATTGCAATAATCTGTGCTGTATGGGTACACATTACATTACATTATACATTAATATTCGAGAATTATTGTGAGATTGTTATGCTTACCTGTTATGATAGATTTTAAATATCGTTCTCGTTCTTTAAGTTTGTTAGTTTCTGTTTCGTATTGCGACAATGTTAATATTGCTTCGATCATTTCTCTCGCCTCCGTTTCCTCTTTGCAATTGCAGAGAGCACCAATACATGAAGCATAAAGTGTTTTTAATATTTTTGTACAACTTTTCAATAAGCGAGTATACTTTTTTATAAAGTGCGCTCTGTCAATACGTATACAACAATGAGGAATATTATTTTTACATTTGTTTCCATAATCGTAAATATTAAAACATCCATTAAATGTTCTTGCTGCCGCATGAAGAAATGCGAAAGAATAGTCTACGCATATCTGTTTAGGTATTTTTAGTGATAATTATTCATTGAGCCAATGCTGTATGCTTGCAACCGAATGTTGTTCTGTTATCATTTGTGCAATAAAAAATTGTTCTTCTTCGACATTTATAACAATTAAATAAAATAAAATATAGGCCGTTTTTTGCCATCGCACATCATAATTTCTTTAAATCGTGCTCCAGTTGTATCAATATAAATTTCCAGATTGTTCTTATATTTGGAAAAAAGTTTTTTATAAATCTGTACTTGCAGGTTTACTTAGTTATATTATTCACAAATAGACTTATATAATAAATAAAATATATACATTTTTTATACTTATTTCGCGAGCAAAAAATCAATACCCGGATATCTCGAAAGCAAATAATTCGGGAAACATTCTGACGCCATTATTATGCGAGCAACTAATTACTTTAAGGCACTTTACTCTTGTAACTTGGACCGCGCGGATCGTTTTTAGCCGGTTTTCTACACTTATTTCGCGAGCAAAAAATTCGAAAACCTAATATCTTGAGAGCGAATAATTCGAGAAACATTTTTATGCCATAATTATGCGAGCAATTAATTACTTTAAGGCACTTTATTCTTGAACGTCCTATTTTATTCTTGATTATTTTTAAAAGTTGGAGCAAAAAAATTATTTTCTAAAGTAAAAAATAGCAAAAAAATAGCAAAAAATTTTACTATTATTAATCTTTTGCTTTTATTTATGTAAATGCTATTTTTTACAATGGCTAAGATAGCTTATAGCGTTTTTCACTGGGAGAACTAGTGCGCACTGAGTGCGCACTCGTCATGGGCAACGTGTTTCACTGGGCATTTCGGTGCGCATGAAAACGGTGCGTGCTGTTTCACTGGAAAGTCTAGTGCCGAGTTTTCGCACTTTAGTGCAAGAATTCGGCACGAGCTCTGAGAGACGGTGCCAGTTTAGTGCAATCAATATGGCTGCGTGGGATGCACGATTAATGTTTGAACTGTTAGATTTGCTTTCTTCATCATCATCTAGCAGTGATAAAGATGATTTTTTACAACAAGAATATCCGCGAAAAATTCCAAAGATTGCAAACTTTCTTCAGGTAGTGCATAACCTTACGGATAAGGATGTAAATATACATATATGTATATTTTATTATCTTCATAGATTATAATTTGTATTATTATTGTATTATTATGTAAAACAATAATGTGTTTTGTATAAATTAATATCAATATTACAAATAATTATATTATTATAGTTTAAAAGTCATTTTCGCGTTACACGAACAACAGCCTACAAGATAATAGAGATGTATGCACTTTCCGGATTCTATCCATCTGATCGGAGCAACGGAGGTAGCGAACCTACTACTCCAGAATTGGATATTTTGTCATTTTTGTGGTAAGTTGGTAATTATTTGTATTGTGTACTGACCTATCATTTATTTCTGCGTGAATAATAATTGAACATTTTATATATTATAGGTTTGCTGGAAATAAAGTCTGCCTCAGAGATGTGTCACAGAGATTTGGAGTATGTCATGCAACAACTTTTAGGCAAAACGATAGAATGATTAATTTTTTAATTGACATGGCTCCAAAAATTATAAAATTTGAGAACAACGAACTCTTTGCAAGCGAGTTTTTACAAGTATGTTATTTGGAAATTAAGCGTGGTCTACAATACGTATTGTAAGCTTGGTGTAAGGAGTAAGAATATTTTCAAGGAGGTTATTTTCGGTTAAAAAAAGCTGGATCTTATTTTATTTCGCTTACGCCGTTAATTCAGCTTGTTTAAACCGAAAATAGTCTTCTTACTTCTACTTTTACTCCTTACGCCAGCCTTACTCCACGTATTGTAGACCACGCTTTATTGATAGGGTAATATGTTTATGTTTACACACACACAGGTATAAAGATATATATATATGTGTGTGTGTGTGTATGTGTGTGTGTGTGTGTGTGTGTGTGTGTGTGTGTGTGTGTGTGTGTGTGTATATAGCATGTATGTCGATAATTATTAATGCTAATTTAACAATTAGGCGATTAAAGTGTATATAAATTAAAATTATATATAAAGATATATAAATTTTTAGATTGCTGGTTTTCCTAATGTGATTGGTTGTGTCGATGGGACGTCTATTAAAGTTCGAACACCAGCACATAAAATAAAATCCACTTACGTAAATAGACACGATATTCCTGCAATCACATTACAAGGTATATGTGATGCTCGAAAAAAATTTATTGATGTCCTCACTGGGATTCCAGAAAAGATCCATGATTCGAAAGTTTTGAAGTTATCGGACATCAATGATAATTTACAAAGAATTTGTGAAGGAAAATTTCATATATTGGAAGATGCGGCATACCCTATAAGGGAATGGCTAATGATTCCCTATAGGGATTATGGAAATCTGTCCAATAAACAGAAAAAATATAATAAGAAATTTCGTTCAACGCGAGTACTGATCGAGAATGCATTTGGCCTTTTAAAAGGTCGTTTTCGGCAACTTACTGAATTAGATTTTCATAGCATTGATAAGATATCTAAATTCATAATTTCTTGTTGCGTCTTGCACAACTTATGCATTGACAACGATGATAACTTTACTTTTGATTTTGATGTTAATATTGTATTAGACAATGATGAAGAATCTCATCATGAAGGTGGTGGAGAGCAAGAAGCTCTACTGCGTAGATTAGGAAAAATGAAAAGAGATCAATTAGTAAATGTACTTTTTCCATGAAATAAATAACTCGATATAACAATTAAATTACATATAAACAATTATACGTTAAAAAATGTAATCTTTACAATAATACGCTAGTATATATCACAGTATAACGAATCATTTCGTTTAAACTAAAAAACAAATATATAAGCATATTACTTTAAACTAAAAAACAAATATATAAGCATATTACTTGCGATCTTTTCGATCATAAATAAACTTAATAAGTAACAGTAGTTATATATATAGTTAACAGCTTTATATTATATTGCTATTTTGGTTTTTTTCTTTGGCAACAATTTGTTACTTTTTTATTACTGTGTATTCTCTTTGGCGGACAACTTTCGAATTAGGTCCAATTTCTCCTTATGTCGCCTTTCCTTTGCAGCTTCTTTTTTTTAAATAATTCTACCCTTATCTCTTCATTAGTCCGTTTAGATTTTTTTGCCTTCGGCGAGCCATTGATAGCATGCTTTGCGAAATCAGTCATGCAGATTTTTTCAGAAATTTCAGGTGTATTATTTAATTTTGGATATTTCACACTTTCAGCACTTCGTAATACCTCCGGTTCAATGCTGTCATCTGAATGTGCAATCTTCCGCAATTCTTCTTCAAAAGGTACCTCTTCTCTAGAACTACCTGATTTACAATTATTCTCCACTGCTTTTTTCTTTCTTTTCAAAAGTGTTTTGAATCGATTCTCAATTTGTAATGAAGTTTTAGAAATGTTTAACATTTTCATCATATCTGCAAATATTTGTGTCCACATCAGTTTTTTTGTTTTAAACTTTTTCATTGGATCAATCTTGGATAAGTATGTTTCATATTTATCGAGCATAAATGAGGTGGCCGAATCGCTCCAGTGATCTAAATATTATAAAATTTGCATATTAGTAATGTATATTGTAAATCACAAATTATTGAATAGCAATTACATACAGTCTTAAAGCCTACCCAACAAATTTGCATAATCGCATAAACATATGCATAAAAAAATTTATTGGTCCATAAGCAAATGCATAGGAAAATTTACTAATCAATTTCTTTATGTATACGTTTATATAACTACGCAAGTACTAAAAATGCGATATTCAGTAACTGTATTTACCAATATTTTTTTGACTGCAGGCCTGTGATAAGTGATTGATATCATTTTCTTTATTACTACTTCCTGCTTGTTCATCCATCTATGCAAAATTGTGCATATTTGCATGGTATATTAATTCTTCTCTGCAATAATAAATATACAGATATACTTATTATATTATCTCACTAACTCTTCTCTTAGGGAAAATTTGTATTTTTCGCATTCATTCTTATTTCCCAATTATGTGATTGTAACAGCACATACATAATATATATTCTACTTTTTACTTAGTTATTTTCTCCAGTCTGTCTGTATATTTCTTTAATTTCCTGGTCTTCACTATTTATGACAAATAATCCATTACGGATAAGGAGCTTTATATATTGTGTGCTGTAGGAATCATCGTCTGAAAATAAGAAATCTATTAATTTTCTTTTATGTACATTTTGAAATGAGATGTATTTCACAAGTTGGAGGTCAAGAAAATATTGTTTACACTCTAGTACATTTAAATGTTATATACAGAACAAAGGAAATAAATTATTGTTATATATTTTAAAACTGTACAATAAAAAGAAATTACTCTGCATTGTTTTTGTGAAATGAAATTCTTATCAACATCTATCCTGGAATAACCTTAAAAACCAAAATCAGATAATATATGTATGTATATACTTACTTTTTAACTTGTCATATAACTCTTGTTCGCTTGGATCAAGAGTTAAGTTCAATAGGTCATCATTAACCTTAAAATTAATGTTAAATCCTTCCATATTCAGGGCGACAAATATGCACAAAACTGCACTGAGAGTATACCAGTATCTTTAGCTAGAAGCGCAAGAAATTCGCACTTTTAGTGCACTCGGACAGTGCCATCTAAACTCAACGAGTTTTCGGTGCGCACTCAGTGCTACCCAGTGAAAAACGATATTAATCTTAAGCTATCTAGCCCTCTAATTTTTAAAAAATTGGAGCAAAAAAATTATTTCCTGAAGCAAAAAATAGCAAAAAAATAGCAAAAAATTTTAGTATTATTAATCTTTTACTTTTAATTATATAAATGCTATTTTTTACAATGGCTTAAATAGTTTAATTTTAAGCTATCTAGCCCTCTGTAATTTTTAAAAAATTGGAACAAAAAAATTATTTTTTGAAGCAAAAAATAGCAAATAATTAGCAAATAATTTTCATATAAGATTCATTTTGTTCTGATAATTTGGCTCAGACAGTTAAATATACCTCAATAACGAGTTAAATAAGCTACATGCCGATCAGAAAAATATTATACAATATGTACGAAACCAAACCAGCATAATTCTTAAGTCTCTAACTAGTAGCGAAAATGTAATCAATATAACTTCGAATTCAATGAATCAAATAACTAGCCAATTCAATAGTCTTAAAAATCTATCTCAAATTAATGAGGCGAATATTTGGATTGACGAATCGTTACTAGATTTAGACAAGATATTAAGAAGGCTGATTAGCGAAATTTGAAAAGCAGAAGAATTAATAATTGACGGAAGACACGGGACCGTTAAGCCTTACGTCTTATTACCTAAAGAACTTTTTAATACTCTGAGACAACATAAGCATATAGATAATTTCCCAGTAGCGTTGGAAGAAATATATTATACTACTCTTATAGATATAAGTGAAATATCAATAGCGTTAACCGAGAAAAACTGCTTATTCAACTAATAATTCTATTAATAGAAGATAAAATCTTAGAAGTAACTAAAGTAATATCTCTTCCCAGACACGGTTGGTTAAGACAATCAGTAATAGATACAACTCAGAGACTTATTCTCCTAGATTTATTTAGAACCATCTTTATGTCAATCAATGAGGTTGTGACGACCCATTAGGGGTCGTCACTAATTGCGCCGGGCCTGACAGCCGCCCGACGCGCTGAGCCGACCATCCGCCGGGCGCGTGATCCATCCCCTCCGAAGGGATGCCCGCCGCACGCGAGGAAACGCGTGGCAGGAACAGCACCGGTATATAAGCCGGCTCGTCCGAAGAGCCGGCACCAGTCCTGTCCCAGATCCTAACCCTGGCACCAGGTCTCTGGGTGTCCCCGAGGCTCCCAGACCAGATCCTACGACAGTCGACGGAGACGGGAGTACCCTCTTTGCTGCCTGGGAGTTCCCGGCGTTCGACGTTCCTGTGTACGACCGACGAAGGCAGGTTTAACCCCTTCGCTGCCTGGGAGTGCCCGGCGTTCGGTTTCCTTTTGTTACGACCGACGAAGGCGGGTTTAACTCCTTTGCTGCCTGGGAGTGCCCGGCGTTCGGTTTCCTTTCGCTACGACCGACGAAGGCGGGTTTAACCCCTTCGCTGCCTGGGAGTGCCCGGCGTTCGGTTTCCTTTTGTTACGACTGACGGAGGCGGGTTTAACCCCTTCGCTGCCTGGGAGTGCCCGGCATTCGGTTTCCTGTGTCCGGCTGACGGAGGTGGGTTTGACCCCTCCGCTGCCTGGGGGTACCCGGCATTCGGCTCTCCCGCAGCGCACCGCGCCGCCGCCCGCGGCTTCGCGACCAAAGGGTTGTTCGTCCGTCCGCGCGTTTAGATATAAGTTTGTGCGACCGTCCGCTAGGCTAAGTGTTATAACCGTATCGCGCGGAATTCGCAGCGAATATCCATTCGTCGCGGAAGGAGAAAAGTCTCCTGCGGAATATCGGTTACCTTCGGCGCGATCTCTCCGTTCGATCACAAAAAAAATTTGCAACAAACAAAAAAAAATAATAAAGAGAAAACTAAAATCTCAATTTAGTTGGGCGCCAGGTGCGGCAGCCGCACCGTCTCTCAATTAATAAATTCGCGGGACGCTAAGTCTTAATTTCCTCGGACCTCTTGTCCTAGCCCTTTCGCGGGCGTCAATCACGGGAGAGAGAGAGATCGCGACGGCAACTTTCCCGCTCGGCTAGCCTCTGTGCGGGTAAGGGTTCGGGTGCGTGGCGGCAAGAAATCACCCTAGGAATTAAAGTTAGTAAAACATATATTTAACTTTGGTTCACAAGACACATGAGTATATAATATAGAGAAATAAGCGGCGTGCACAGACGCACGATTGAGAGTTCGGTGGGGCACTACGCCCGGTGGTTCGCCGTGCCGAGTTATGAATAATCTTTAACAAATTCGCGGCAACAAAGTAGGGTCCCCAATAACGAAAAGACGATTAATTAAATCGGCGACGCGCCACCGGGTATATGGCTCCACGCCGCGGGCGCGTGATCCGCGCGGTATGCGCGACAACAAAGGGGCCGGCGTAAGGGCGCACCGCGTGCGCCGTACATAAATTCCACACACACAAAATCAAACGTAATCACGCCTTTTCGTTTAAGCCTTTACAACCTCAATACTTTACAACATTAATACTTTACATTATCAATACTTTAATGAGCCTGAAAGCGTTTATGAGCTCTTTGATTTTCGCTTCGAACAATAATCGGCAACGCGTAATTCGCGGTAATTTTCGCGCGACAATGTTACGCGCGAGGACTGTCCACGCGGGAGAGAGAATATGCGGAAACGCGAGAGAGTGGATGGGTCGTAATTTCTCCCAATAGGGTCTCGCTACGTTACTAACGCGACTCGACAATAAACGAATCTCTCGAAAATTTTTAAAACGGCCGGCAACTAAGTCCAGCGGAATCTATTAGCGATAAATGATTCGGAACCCATCCACCCTACTACCTTAATTCGGCGACAGCAGGATGACTACGTCGTCTCACCAGTCCTATGACGCTCCTTGGCGTCCTCTCCTCTCTCGCTCTCTCTGAGTTGCGCCTCAGCTCGGGACTTCTGCTCTCCTCGGGCGCTCGCTAGACAGTGCCGAACCGGGGGCCCTCAGGAGACACGTCGGTGACCCAATTACTTAGATAGGCCACTCGCGGCGCTATCAGGTCGGCCGCGCGCGCGGCCTCGGTGATCCTTGCGGCCGCGCGCGTAATTATCCTTACCCGCGGAGTCCTGATCCGCGGGTTGCCCCTCGTAGGCGGTCGTCGCGGCAGCGCACGGCAGGGCCGCTCCTTGCTCTCCTTCGGGATTCCGGAAGTCCCGGGGGCGGCAGCTCTCCTGCCGGCGCTCCGTATGTGGGGACTCGGGTGCTTGTTGCACCCGAGTGGCCATCCCCTGCTCGCTCCTGGAAGGTACAAATTTTGAGGCAGTGGCACCTACTCCGTTGTCGGATATTTGGTGAAGAAATTTTTAACCTTGGGCTTACCGGGCATGTCCCTGACGAAGGGGGTCCCCGTCGTCCTGCTTCCTATGCCTTCCTTTTTTCTCCTCCAGGTTTTCTCTATCGGCTGAGACTCGTCGCACATCCTGTCTGCCGCCGAAATAATCCTAACTCTCAACAAAAAAAATATATGGAAACGCGTAGCAGCGGGTTCGCGTCCGATCCCGCGCTTTTCGCACGCACGCTCTCTCTCTCTCTCTCACTGTCTCGGGAGAGCAGAGGTCCCGTGCCCTCCCCCGATCGGGCCATTCAGCCCTTGTGACGGACAATTTCAATTTGTCACGTCACAGTGTATATATAAAGTGTAAATAATCATTGAATAAACCATTTGTGACTTTGAAACCGTGTACGCAAGTTTGGCCTTCCGATTCCGAATCCTGGTTCCGGCGAGACGTCCGAGGCTAACCGAAATCCGTATCGTTACAAGGTAGAGCTAGAACTAGCAAAGAAATTCGGAGAATATCAATTATTAAAACAAGCATATCCAGATTATATAGTAGAAATAAAAGATAACTGTCTAACGGAAATACTTACGAGGCGTGACACAGAAAAATGTGCAACAAAGTATATGCAAATTCAAAACACGTTTTGGATCCAACTCCATACAAATCAGGATTAGATAGGAATAGCACCCAAAGATAAAACCTTGCATATACTTTGTTCCAATAAGATACCTCGCAATGTACACGTACATCAGAATTTTATAATTCATCTAGAATCAGATTGTACAGCAGTTTCCCTTACAGCAATCTTAAAATCGGAAAATTTAATTAGAGATAAGATTTAAATTCACAAAACCATCCGTCTAATGGTACAACAAAATATATCATTAAATATGTTAAAATACACCATTAAGTTATGTTCAACCGTTTCGCACTAAACAACATTATTCCACGACAACAAACTAGTATCAACGTTTTCTTTACACTCGCCTGATGGCAACAAATTGCTGCACCTCGTGTGTAATTAAGATTAACTAATAACAATATAATTTGTTTTGTCTCCGCTAAAGATGGCTCTATTTTTTTAAGCGCCACTGTATGTCCACGCAGGTAAAAAAATTTATCTTATGTTGTGAAGTATACGTCAACGAGTAAAATATTAAACGGTCTCAATAAAAGAAGAATATAACTTTATCGAATCAAGCGGACCAAACAATCTAGTCACTGTCGATTTTTATCCGATAGCCAGAGGAGGAATGCAATATATTTGTTATGTTAGATTCTTTTATAAAATACGTCAATTTATTTCCAATGAGAAAGGCTACGATTCGTATGTGTTTAAAAAAATTCATTGATGTATTCATTCCAAAATTTGGATAAGCGTATTTTTTTCTGATCATAGTAGCCAATTCACTTTCGCATTATGGAAAACGAGACTTGAAGCTGAGAGTATAAAAGTTTTATATAGTTCCACACATTAGAGATCCTCAGTCAAATCCTACTGTGCGAGTGATGCGAGAGTTGAGTCGATTATTTAGAACTTTGTGTGCGGAAAAACACATAAAATGGGTTAATTTTGTACTAAAAATTGAAGAAAAATATTAAACGTAATAATTTACCAAAGTACGGAAATAGTCCCTTATGAATTGCAATATGGCAAGTCTGTTCATGATGAAATCCAAAAGATCGTCCAATTTTCTAATAGTAAGTAACCTTCTCATAAATACCTAATCACATTGTCTAAAGAAAATTTAAGAAAAAATTTAAATATCAAAAGAAATAAGATCAAAGGTCGAATTATTAATCGGAGACTTAGTCCTTGTAAGAATAAAACATCTCTCAAATGCTTTAGATGGCTGTCGAAAAGTTTTTATTTGAAGGCCCCTATAAAATAATTCGATGTGTAAGTGAGAACGCATTTGCATTAGTTGATCCTCAAAATGAACAAATAGAAAAAGACATATAATCGTCTAAAGCTCCAAGAATATTATAGTCAAAAGCAAAAAGATCACGAAAAGTAAATATGAAATGGTCTGTTCAAGTTCTCTCGAATGTATATTATTTTATGTTGAGTCTAAGTATCCATGTAAGAATGTCAGTCTTTACAATAGTGCCAATGCTTGGTCCAATACGTATATAGTAATCAATGATTAGCCGATACTTGGTGTTTTATTCTAAGCCATGTTTGGCATATGACTGGATATCATTAAACAGTACCTTTGTTGGTATAATTATATGTCAGTTTGTCGCGAGTTTATCGTTTTCTTAAATGTTACAAACAGACAAAAAAATATCGGTAATTAAAAAAATTAAAAATTGATCATGAATATAAGAATGTTGAGAACGTGAATAGTAATCACAAGAATGAAAATCTTTGAAAAAAATTGTAGACGATCAAACTGAGCAAAAAATATATTAATTTAAGAGATCTTCCTCATTACGTTTGGTTCAGGTTCTTGTCAAATGAACACTGTAATAATAATTTCACAATTGAAATAATACACACACAATAAACAATAATAAAAACGAATTAATAATACAAAATATAAAATCCGCAAAATTATTGTAAATTAATAAACATAAAAGCGGAAAATGTAATACTAGACACAAAATAAAATAAAACAAATTAAAGAAATGGCTTAAGGAGGATTAAATCTTAAAAAACAAATATTATAAATTACGTTGTAGTGATTCTCTTCTTCCAAAAGCGTACGGATTACCTAAAATCCATAAGGAAAACTATCCAGTTAGAATCATAGTTTCATCGGTTGATACAGCTTTATACTCGCTGGCTTCGTTTTTACAAAACATCTTACAAACTAGCCTACCTAAAACGAAATATCATATCAATAATAGTTTTGATTTGTACAGCATGTTGTCTGGTAAAAAGATTAATGAGAACGATAAGATGTTTTCTTTAGATGTGGTTTCTTTATTTACGAACGTACCTCTAGATCTTGCGATTAACGGGATTAACGATAGATGGAATCACATTGAAACAAATACTAGAATACCGAAAAGCGAATTTATATGTGGTATAAAATTCATATTGACCTCTACTTATTTTACATTTAATGACATAATTTACAAACAGACTTTTGGGACCCCTATGGGGTCTCCGTTATCACCAATTATAGCTGACTTGGTTATGCAAGATCTTGAAGATACAGTTCTTAAAGTTAAATTTAAAATGTTTGTTTTACTTCCGTTATGTAGATGACATAATATTAGCCACTTCTATGATTAATATGACTCAGATAGTTAATAATTTCAATAACTATTATGATAGACTTAAATTCACGGTAGAACAAGAGGTTAACCGTAGCTTGAATTTCTTAGATTTATCACTAAAAATTATTAATAATATAATATACATTGATTAGTATCAAAAAGAAATGTTCTCAGGAAGGACTTTATCATTTTTTTCTAACCACCCATTATGTCATAAAATTGGAATAATATACAACCTTGTGGACAGATGTTTGTTGTTATCACACCCACAATTTTTTAATAAAAATTTGGAGTTTATCATTAATATATTCACAAGCAATGGTTACCCTCTTGATCTAATTTTTAACAAAATTAATCATCGGATAGAACATCTCATATCTAAAAAAAGCATTATAAAAAGACAAGCTGACATAGAAGGAACAGAAATTATAGAAGAGGAATCAGTTGATAAAAAAAAAAAAATTCTTTGTCATTCCGTATATAAATAGGATCTCAGAAATGATTGTCTCCTCGGTAAAAAATGCAGAGTGTATAGTAAAATACAGATGTCTCAACAAACTTGATAACATTATTAAAGCACAGAAAGATAAAATTAAACATCCATGCAATTCAAATGTTGTTTATAAGATCAATTGCAATAATTGTAATGCATCTTATGTAAGCCAAACGAGGAGGCAATTACAGACGAGACTAAAAGAACATAAAAATAATATCAAGTTGGACTCAACGAAATATTCAGTAATTTCTGAACACATAAGAAATGAACACCATACATTTAATTGGGATAACGTAAAGATTCTGGATAACGAAAATAATTATTATAAAAGACTCATCTCTGAAATGCTACATATTAAAGAACAAAGATACTAAATTACTCAGCGAGTCTTATTTTGATATTTTGAATAAATTAGCGAACAATAAATAATAATAAGACAAATAGGACATTAACGGTTTAAACATAGGTATTAGATCATATATAAACACGCACATTTTTCGATTAAGTAGAGTTTGAAATGAGGTGTCTTTTTATATTGTTGATCTTGTCTTGTGTCATCTTCAATAACTTTTTTCAAAAAAACGTGGTTAAAATTGTCAAGAAGTTTGATGTCAAGTAAGCATATTGCTAATTGTTAAGGATATATATTTTAATTTCTGACATACGTTAATCGTCAATTTTTTATTAATCGCAGCGCCTACGGAACGTATTAATTTCTCGCATATTAACGATGAAACTTTTCGAGAATTGATTAAAATCAAAGATCGAGGCAAACATTTGTTAGATATGACGGATTGAAACACGCTTTAATTGCTTATAAATTCTCGACTCTTATTGAAGAACTAACATTAATTTTCGATATTATGTGGAATTTTTGTATGAATTTGTATTTTTTAATAATTACTGTAATATAATACTGAGGAAGATCGCGTGCGGTTGAAACATTTATTTTATAATGATTGTAATTTTTGCTTAAGTTTGAGTATAGAATGTTTGTAGCTTTTACATAATGTTTTATGTTTATACATGGAATAAATTTTATTTGACAGAATAACTCTAATAATTGCTCAATAAGTTGGCCTTTTTATCTATCACTTGTTGTATGTATAAATATATTTATAAAGATCATGATGCTGTATCTGTAGTTATTGGAGAAAATATAAATGAAACAATAAATCATGATGAAATTCAAGATTTTATCGAAGCACGATATGTCGAGCCCGTGGAAGCATGTTAGCATATTTTAAGCAAACCTTTGTAAGAAAAAAGTCACGCTATATTCCGTTTACCAGTTCATTTATCAAATGAACATACTGTGATAATCGATGAGAATATTAATAATAATGCGATAACATTTGCTGTAGAACGAGTAATAATATGTTATTAGATTATTTTGAGTTAAATACTCGAGATGAGGAAGCAAAACAATATTCAATATAGTGATATTCCATCGCATTATGTATTTAAAAAAATTATAATTAATGGCAGAACTATTAATCGATGGGAGAAACGTCAAAGATATTTAATTGTATTGGTCGAATGTATTCTGTTAGCTCATCTCAAATAGAATTATTTCATTTACGTATACTTTTACTACATGTTTAAGGAGCTACGAATTTTCAAGAATTAAAAACAGTTAATAATGAAATACATCAAACTTTTACCAATGCATTAGAGCTCATAGAAGATGATGAAGAATGGTATCGCGCAATGAATGAAGCAAAAGTTTGGATAATGCCAAGACGACTTCGTAATTTATTCGTAAGAATTTTGATTCATTGTCAACCAGTTCATCCGAAAACGTTATGGAATGCATTTAAAAAAGATATGTCGGAAGATTATACAAAACGATTTGGATCTATAATAGGAATAAAGAAACTTTATAATTATATTATTAATTTACTTTAAAAAGAAGGATCCAATATTGCTAATTTTCCTGAAATGGAACAAGAAATAGAGGATCAAGAAATAAATGACGAATAGATTGAAGAAGATACATCGATAGGTATGCGACAATATGAATAATTAAATACAGAACAAAAAGAAATTGTTGATACTATTTTAATAGCAACCACAAGTAATAATAGTAACAACTGTTTTTATATTAATGGTAAAATACAACCTGCTTGTATTATATACTTAAAAGTAAAGGCAAAATAGTTAATACAATGGCATTTATCGGTATTGCTGCAACATTACTTCCAAATGGTAAAACAATACAAAGTTTTTAGATTACCTGTACCTCTTTTCGCCGATTCTACATCGAACATTAAAGTTCAATATAAAGAAGCTGAAAATTTAAAACTTGTGGATGTTTTCATTATAGACGAAGCTCCTATGGCACCACATATTAGACATAATAGATCGAACACTATGTGATATAATGCGAAATAATTTATATTTTGGTGGTAAAATCGTTCTTCTTGGTGAAGATTTTAGACAATTATTACCTATAAAAAAAAAGGTACACGTTCTGGAAATATTAATTTATCAATAAAATTTAGTATTCTATGGTAGCAATTTAGAATATTTTTATTGACACAAAATATGAGAACTTTACCACAAGAAAAAGAATTTGCAGAATTTTCAATAAATTTAGGTAACGGTTCTTTAAATGATCCTTCAAATAATATCAATATTCTAGAAAAATGTATAGCAAATGTAAATTCGAATATGGTTAAAGATATGTATGGTGACATTATAAAACGTAAACAATATAAAACAATGACTAATTATGTTATCTGCAAGGAATGTTAATGTTGATGAAATAAACGAAAATGTAATAAATTTGCTAGATGAAACGACAGAAAGAGTTTACACAAGTATAGATACTCTTGAAACAACTGGAGATAATCAAGATATATATGAAACAATTCCGATAGAATATCTCAACTTTTTAAACCCAACGTGTCTTCCATCTTATGAATTACGCTTAAGAAAATACACTATTTTGTCATGCTTATTAGAAATCTTAGTATCAGCGAAGGTTTATGCAATTGTACCAGATTATTAGTTTTAGATTTAGATAATAATTAATTACGCTGTGAAATTTTAACAGGTAATAAGATTGGAGAAATAGTTTTTCTTAATCATATTACTTTATATTGTGAAAATGTATATCCATTTACTTTCAAAAGAAGACAATTTCCAGTAAAACTGGCATTTGCTATGACAATAAATAAATCACAAGGACAAACTTTCGACAAAATTGCAATAGATCTTCGAAAAGATATTTTTAGTCATGGACAACTATATGTCGTATTTTCACGAGTTCGTTCTTGGGATTCTTTGAAAGTTTATTTAAGAGACGATAATCAATCTAAAAATATAAAAAAATTATTAGAAAACGTTTGTCATGGACAACTATATGTCGTATTTTCACGAGTTCGTTCTTGGGATTCTTTGAAAGTTTATTTAAGAGATGATAATCAATCTAAAAATATAAAAAAACTATTAGAAAACATTTATAAAGAAATACTTGATTGATTATAACAAGTAAATGAGTGATATGTATATGATTATATTATAATAATATCAAACATGCCATAAATAATAAATAAAAATAAAAAGAAATATTGTTTCAAATGTCTGATTTAATTAAAAATTGGTAATTATATATATATATATATATATATATATATATATATTTATACTATTTTAATTGCATCTGAAATAAAAATGAAAAAAAGTTAAATAAAAAATTTTAATATTAATATTGATTTTTTAAATTAATAAATGCAAAATTTATATTTTAATTGAAATGTATTTTGCATTTAAATGATTAGCGATAATCCCTTTTAATTCAATCATATTTAAAAATTTATTACTAAATTTTGTTTTAATTTGTTATTGACAGATGGAATTATCCTATATGATTTATTATTTAGAAAATAATTAAATTATATAAAATTAAAATTAATTAATGAAAAGCTCGTATAAATTAACAAAATAAAAAAAGGTAAATATTGTAGGCCAACTAAACGAGCAAAATTAAATAAGATCTAAAGATTTATTAATAATTAAATAATTAAATTTTCATTCCGTTAGAGAAACAATATACAGCGTAAACGTTTCGACTGCACTACAGTCTTCTTCAATACATAAAATATGTTCAATATATAAAATTAATTATATATAGGCGGAAAAACGTAACATTTTTTATTTATTATCATAATTTTTAAATATATTACATGTATAATAATCTTATAACAATTTTATGATGTTAAATAATAAAAGAAAAGAAAAGAATTTACAAAATTAAAATATTCATTGTTAATTATTTTAAATATTTATATATATTCTTCTTTTCCGCTATTAATATATATATTTTTTAATAATAATCTAATTATTTAAAATTATAAATCCAATTAATGTGTAATTTAAATAATGTAATAAATAATTATAGAATGTAAAAATCATCTAAATAAATCAAATTTTAATAAATAAAATATTTCAAATTAAAATTATTTGTTTTATGTAAAAGTTATTTGAAGATGATCTGAAAAGGTATAGTATATATTTTATTTTGATTTAATTTTAACATTTCTTTTAAGACTATTTAGAAATTGTCGATTTATTGTAATTATATTATATAATAAATTTTTTACATGAGTATATCGCAATTATGTATCGCACATTTTTAGCACACGGTATTTGAAAGATTATATTTTTAAGTAAATTTTGCACCCCTGAACATATTTTTAAGTTGCAATCTGTTCTGAACAGAAGTATGGCTCGGTTAACGTGGAATGACTCATATATATATATATATATATATATATATATATATGTATAATATATAGTACATTTTATAATACAGTTTAATAATGTAGAAAAACCATTTTTTATTATTATTTATCTTTTAAATATAGTTATATTTCATAATAAGATATTTATTAAATTATTATAATTGTTTTACTGTTCATACATTACTTTACTTCGATTGGAGGAAGAGATTCCAAAGAAATGGTCACAGACATATTTAAAAACATTTTTACTGATAGTATAACTACTGAATTTAGTTGGAACGGCCGAAAAAAAGAATGTTTCCGTAATTTACATATACTTAAAGAAATTATAAGTTAGTTCTTCTTAATATTCACATATATTAACTAGTTTTAGATTCTATGTAAAATATAATATATTTTAGGAGCAGTAAGACGTCGATAACCAAATAAAGATTTAATAACAATAAAACCAATAATTAGCAAATGATTAATAAATGCTAAGCTCAGATTATCGAGTAAGTGTTTATTATATATTGATGACTAAGAGCAGGTATTTAATTTCAAATAAATGTATTTAACAGTTTATTCTCTTCAAGGTCTAAACAATTAGAAAAGGAATCTCTTAATAAATACAGTAATGATGAAGAGAAATCCACTACATCATTTGATGAAAACTTTTAAAACAAAGCTCTTAAATAAAATTTCTATCTTAATATAAATGCTAGAAGATACTATAAAATACCATTTAATACATATGAAGACAGAACTTTAACAATGTTTATTTTTTTGTTAAAAAACTTATTTCTTATTTTCTTATTTTTTTGTATATTTGATTCTTATTCTTATTATGATTTTATTTTTGTTTTTATTTTTTAATACTTTTATTGTTTAATTATATACAATATATATATATATATATATATATATATATATATACATATATATTAATATTTATTATAAAATTTTATTGTATTTGTAATGTCTTTTGTTGTGTTCTACTCATTATAAAATTATATTATTTTAATTTTCTGATTTATTAGAAATTATGTTCCATGTGCAACAATAATTATTTAAATATTTTTATTTATCTCATGTTTTTTGTAATTTTATATTCATTATATAAAATTAGACTTAATAATCTTATTATAATTAAATTTTCTCTTTCAAAAATATCTTGTTTTTGTAGTCTTTTGCAATTATAAATTTGTATACATAATAAAATAAAAAGTGATAACATCGTAGTTAACAAAAAAACGGACGCAATACAAACTGTAATGTTGATACCCTTCATATCCATGATAAATAGCGATTCGACAATATCCTATCACACCTCTGTGAAGAAAATGTCAAGATCCGCTCCATATCACAAAGATATGACGCTAACAGTACTTTCGTCGAGTGATCAACCTTGAATGATAAAAAGTGAAAAAAATAAAATAAAAAAAAATATATATATACATATGTATATATTGATTTGTTTCTCCATCATATAAAAATAATCTTGTTACTCATACTCCTCCTTCCTGAAAAAAAACTACAAAAGAATACGAAAAAAATACTAGTATAAAGTTCTTCAATAATACTAATAGGTTTCTCGTATTCTTTTGTAGTTTTTTGGGGGGAAGAAGTACGGATAATTATTAACAATTGTCAGGTACCTCTACGCAATGTAATCAAAATGTTTGCAAAACATTACAGAGACGTATGCAAAACATTACAGAGACAATTGCAAAATCTCTAGGAAATGTTTCTGCAATCTTTCATAAACGTATTTGTGACAAAATAGCGGACATTTTCACGTATCTAAGAGGTATATGAAACATTTTTGAAATCTTTTTTGTAATTTTTTGCGAACGTATCTGAAAGATATTTGTTGAGTGATATTTGTTGAAAGATATTTATTTTGTGCTGTGTGGGTAGTTTAATTGATGCTTCAATATTATTTTGTATATTCAATTCTCATTTTATACATTCTAATTTCTAATTAATACATTTAATTATAACATTTAATTATACATTTAATTATATAAGAAACGTCGGCGTTACGCTGTTCAACCACGCGGCATCTATCCGGAAACCTTTTGCATTGATGATTTCAATGGCTGCGAAAGTCTCAAAACTAAAATACATTTAATTGTTTGAGGCATAAGATCTGTTCATTTTTGCTACATTGGCCACACTAATTCAGAGGTTGTCTTTTTTGCTCAATATTGGAAGGAAAAAGATAACCTCTGAATTAGTGCAGCCAGTGTAACCAAAACAAACAAACCTATAATAAAACCAAAATATTATTTTTAAAAAATATTATTTGGCTTGATTTTGTTTTCTATTTTCTGTCAAATTTTCAACTACATATACACACACTATAATAAGTCAATAAATTATTTGAAATAAAGTTTATGTTAATAATGCGCTTTGCATTAGCCTAAAATTCGAT
The DNA here is from genome assembly GCF_048542155.1 of Nylanderia fulva. Classification (NCBI taxonomy): domain Eukaryota; kingdom Metazoa; phylum Arthropoda; class Insecta; order Hymenoptera; family Formicidae; genus Nylanderia; species Nylanderia fulva. Next base: position 414,149 of record NW_028191015.1, on the reverse strand, counting down.
AAATAGTCAACAAACTAAGATAAACATATTACTCTTATGAATAAAAAGTTGTTTAAATGATAAACTTACAAATTTGCGAATTGATAAGATAAGCATAAGTTTACATAAAAAATGAAGTCCCTTCTAGAAATAGTAAAAGTTGTTCCGTAAAATTCGCATAGAGAAGAAAATCCATAAAACTGTGAAACTCAGAAAATATTAGTACTTGCAATCAATTAGTACTTGCAATTTTTTGGTTTTATTTTATTATGTCTTTATTTGCATCAATGTGTCCAATTGTATTGATATTTTTAATAAATATTAATATGCAGTTTTGTGAAGGTAATTGTTATTTAAGTTTTATACTAACATTACTTTTATTTTTAGAAAAAGTAAGCTTTTCTCACTTAGATTGTCTAATAAAAAATAAGTATAAAAAGTTACACTTTACATTATATATATTATTTGAAATTTATAAAATTGTATATGTTTATAACAACGTTATATGAATATATTTTCAAAAACTAAAATTACTTTATTTTATTCTTAAAAAATAATTCTCTCATGTTATTTTGCATATAAAATAATAAAGAAGAATGTCATAAAAAATCACTTTATAATCAATATTTTGATAAATTTTTCATATAAGATAATCTGTAAAATCGATTAATTTTTTATTTCATTTTTGCACACTTATACAGTACTTTTTGGGGATATTTGAGGAATATTTAATGTGATAGATTGAAACATATCATAAATATTGCAATACGTTTTTGCAAAATTTGTCCAGGGAGAAACATAACATCGAATAGATGTATAGCAGACGTCTATTCGATAAGTCTAAGATAGATCGATTTTCGCATTTAGATAGCCGTCTTGGTGGTTTCTTTTTAGACGCATCTATTAATACGCGTCTATTAGACGTTTTATAAAAGTCTACAAGACATTTTCTGCAAAACCAGGTTTACAATAGATAATTTTAATAAATAGATAATAAAATATAAAAGGTCGCCAAAAATAAAACAATAATAACTAAAAAAGTAAACCAACTTTTTTGGGCCGTTATATTAATTATTTGTCTAGTCACCCAATGAGATACAAGCTTAGTGTTACTACAAGTCTAGTAGATAGAGCTATCTTACTGTCTGATCCTATTTTTCACGATGAGAATATTGACATTGTTAAAAAATCTTACAGGAATAATTGTTACCCTCCATCTGTTTTTAATAAGTATATATAAAGAAAAGGCTGAAATCTATTACTTTTGATCGTAATCCTTAGCTCACAAGATTATAACAGATTTGATGCACGTATTGTCTCACCGTACATAAAAGGTCTTAGTGAGAATATTACCGTGGTGTATCAATAAAAATGATTGCGATGTAATATATACCATCCCAAAAAAGTTAGATATACTTATTAAAAAAGGCAAGGATAAACTTGACACTTGTAAACGAACGGAAGTAGTTTATAAAATTGAATGTGCACGTTGCAATTCGATATATATTGGACAGACAAAACGACATTTAGAGACACGTATTAAAGAACACCGTAATAATATTAAAAAAGATAGTTCTTCTCATTCTGTGGTCAGTCTGCACCGCACCTCTAATAACCATGAGTTCCGGTAGGATTCTCTTAAGATTTTACACCAGGAAAAACACACAAGAAAAAGAGAAATCGCAGAGATGTTTTACATCAAAAAACATAATAAATGTTATTAATTTACAAAAAGATACGGAGAATTTCAGCGTGATTTATGATCATGTGCTTGATGCTATTTGATTTTATTTATTTATTTAAAATATGTGATATAATAAAAGGCCAACTTAACGAGCTTATATGATATTAATTGAAAAATTTATTTATTAATTTACGTCATACTATACAAAAGTTAAGATAAACGTTTCGACTGTACGACAGTCTTTCTCAATATCCTAATAATATGTAAAAATTAATTTAGTCATTTCGACCTTATTATAAATACAACAATTATGAGATTATATGACGAACGCAGTACAAAATTCATGTTTGTTGGCATGAGTTAGAGCGTCAGATGCTGTTATATTATGTAACGACACTGTGAACAAATTAATATATCCGCTCAAATATTACATTTAGATATTTAATAAATAGTATTAACTTACTTTTTTGTCAACGAACATAACACTTTTTTTAAAAAATTATTTCTTTTTACTTAACATAATCACAATGTGTACTTTTTTAAAAAACAAATCGATATCTATATCTTACAATGTCGGCGCGCTGTATATATACCCAATTTTTAAGATGACGTAGACAATTTTTTAGAATATCATAATAAGAACCGTCAATACGCTATAATAATATTAAACCCATAGTTTTTTCTTGTTCAGAGAAAAATAGTGTAAACTCTCAAAATAATAAATATATTAATAACCACATTAACGCAACAAATTTTATAAACAGAACTATTAATCCATTAGAACAAACCAATGATAAATGGTTTATTAATTTGACTGATGTAGATATTCAAACTGATGTCACAAATTTATTGCAATTAGGTAGTGATTTTAGCCTTCCTATTAATACTGATAAAAAAACAGCTGTCCATGAATTTATTAAAGACATAGAAAGCAATTCGAATAACATAACTAATCTCACGACAATAAGAAACATAGCTATTCCACAGTTCTTTGTTTTTTTAAACAACAATACTAGGAAAGACATAATTAATGACAAACTTACTTTTATGTACAAAAAAACCATGACATTTTGTAAACAAAATCCCAGCATCATTTTCACAAGAGCAGACAAGGGAAACACGACCGTAGCAATGACCAAAGAATTTTATATAGACAAAGTTGAAGAATTATTAAATGACAAAGATAATTATATGACAATCAAAAACAATCCAATAATAAAAATAGAAAAAGACCTTAACAAAAATTTAAAACAATGGTTAAAAAATGAATGGATCACAAGAAAAAACTATTATTGTTTAAGTTCCAGTGATTCAGTGCTTCCTAAAGCATATGGCTTGCCCAAAATTCACAAGGAAAATGTTCCATTCAGAGTAATAGTATCGTCGGTCAATACAGCACTACATCATTTAGCTGTATATTTACACAACATTTTAGTGACAAGTTTACCCAAAGGGAAAAGTCATGTTAACAATAGTTTTGAATTGTGCAACGCTTTGTCTGATCTTAAATTAAATAACAATCGTATCTTTGGATGTGATATCGTTGTTCACAAATGTTCCTGTGGACCTTGCAATAGACAGCATAAATAATAGATGGCATTACATTGAAAACCACACATCAATAGACAAAAATGAGTTTGTTAATGTAATTAAATTCATTTTGACTTCAACGTACTTCACATTCAACGAAACGATCTATAAACAAATACATGGAACTCCTATGGGATCGCCTTTATCTCCAATTATTGCGGATATTGTCATGCAAGATATAGAAACTAGGATTCTTGAAACTATAAAGGTTAATATAAGGTTTTACTATCGCTACGTCGATGATATCTTGCTTTGCTTGCCGGAAGATCAAGTCACATATCTAGTAGAAAAATTTAATGATTGTCACGATAGATTAAAATTCACAATAGAAAGAGAGGATAACCGTAGCATAAGTTTTTTAGATATCTCACTCAAAATTATAAATAACATAATATACATAGATTGGTTTCAGAAAAAAAACATTTTCGGGTAGAACACTCTCATATCATTCAAATCATCCTATATGCCACAAAAAAAGTGTAATATATAATTTAGTAGACCGGTCAATATTATTATCACATCCCCGTTTTCATAGTAAAAATTTAACATTAATCATAGAGATTTTATTGAGCAATAGTTAACCTCTTGATCTCATTTTCTCAGAAATCAATAATAGACTGAAATTCCTTATTGTTAATAGATTAAACAAAGAAATGACTAAAGATATAAATAACGAAATCATAAATAATGACAATAATAAAAAATTCATAGCGATACCTTATATTGAAAGAATCTCGGAACTAGTAGCATCAGAATTAAAGAAATCAAATATAACAGTAGGATACAGATGTCTAAAGAAATTAAACAGAGTCATAAAAACGCAAAAAGACAGAGATAAGCTCCAAAATAATTTGGGGGTCATATATAAGATTTCGTGTAATAATTGTGATGCTACATATGTAGGACAGACGAAAAGACAATTAGGTACAAGAGTAAATGAACATAAAAATAATATTAGATTAGATTCAGCAAGGCACTCGGTGGTTTCTGATCATATTGTAAAATTTACACACAATTTTAATTGGAACGACACAAAAATTTTTTTAGAATATCAAAATAAGAACCGTCAAGACGCTCGGTGTCCTTTTCTAGGTTGATACTGTTGTTTTCTTCTTTAATATATATCATTTCTGATATCAACCTTTTATAATAACGGTTCTTATTTTGATATTCTAAAAAAATTGTCTACGTCATCTTAAAAATTGGGTATATATACAGCGCGCCGACATTGTAAGATACAGATATCGATTTGTTTTTTAAAAAAGTACACATTGTGATTATGTTAAGTAAAAAGAAATAATTTTTTTAAAAAAAGTGTTATGTTCGTGACAAAAAAGTAAGTTAATACTATTTATTAAAAATCTAAATGTAATATTTGAGCGGATATATTAATTTGTTCACAGTGTCGTTACATAATATAACAGCATCTGACGCTCTAACTCATGCCAACAAACATGAATTTTGTACTGCGTTCGTCATANAATCTCATAATTGTTGTATTTATAATAAGGTCGAAATGACTAAATTAATTTTTTAACAGATTATTAGGATATTGAGAAAGACTGTCGTACAGTCGAAACGTTTATCTTAACTTTTGTATAGTATGACATAAATTAATAAATAAATTTTTCAATTAATAGCATATAAGCTCGTTAAGTTGGCCTTTTATTATATCACATATTTTAATTGTATACGAGCCGAAGTTTAATTTATAAAGTATATATATTTATTTATTTAACTTTGCTACTGCTATTTTTAACTACTTGTATCTTCGTAATTGTATTTGGTATGTTAGTGACTTGGTTGCTTTCGCGCTGTTAACATCGTTATATACGTTCTGTCTGTAGTATGGTAGTTTTAGCATTGTTCTTTAAAATAATTGCTAAAGTGATGCCAGTCTGCAATTGAATTATATTGTTTACTACCATCCTATGAATGCGATTTATATTTCTGATTTTTTGGTAACATAATTACTTATATTATTACTTCCTTTTGTTCTTATTTTTTAATGATTAATTTGTGCAATTGCTTGTAATTATTATTAATATTTATTTTTTAAAAAATTGTTTGTATTAATTTTTGTAAGTGTACTTGACAAGGACTGCAATGACGATCGAAACGTCGTATTTATATTAAACATTGAAATAAATTATTGCCAGTTTGATCGACTCCTTTTTTAGATAGTTTTAACTAATAAGGTCAATAAAAACTAAAATTTTATTTTGTCCTGATCAGTCAAATTTCAATTTTCAATCTCGATCTTTAATACATTATCATCTTCATCATCTAATAAAAGTGCTTTACTCATATCTTGTTCATTATGTACTCTTTGTTCATTTCCATTTTCAGTATTTCCCAAAATAATTACTTGAGAAATATTATATATCTTATTCATTATTTATTTTTATTGTAATATATTATCCCAACTGTTGTTGGTTATGCTTTTAAATAATAACACTCTATTTAATGTTTGAACAGATAATATATTTTAAGAAATACATCAATCAAGTGTCTCTTTGTCTGACTGTGTATCTTACTGTGCGTTTGTGTCTCTGAGTGTGTGCGCGTACGTATACAGGGTGTTTCAGGAGGAAAGGTACATATTTCAGGAGGTTGTAGTATGAATCATTTTGAGTAAAAAAGTTCATATTAACAATTTGTAATAGGTGTGGAGTTACAGCCGTTTGAATGTTAAGCATCAACGAAATCTGCCACAAATAAACAAGAGTATAAAAATAATTTATTTCTGCAAAGAACTTATAATAATTAATGAAGACCACATGAAGAATTTACTGATGAAATTTGTTGAAAAGACTCTCGGACGTTTAAATTCGCGCGTATTATCGTCTCCGTAAATGACGCGTGGCGCGCCGGAAGGAGAGGCGCTACGAGAGGCCGTTGGTACCGAACACGAACGCTAAAAGCGCTGGCTTCTTCCTTCGTCCCGCCAAGTCGAGTCGGCCATTGTTCATGGTCCTCTCTTAAGAGAAACACGTGATCTTTGAGTCGTGATCATTCTAAGTTGAGTTTCAACAGTCTGTTGAGACTTTACCGTTCTTGTTTAGAAAAGGATTCTCATCTGTTCAAATCATTGAATTGATTATTGATCTGGATGTCTACGATTGGACAAACACGAAAATATTCCACACGAGGCGATTTTTATCGTGCGCAATATCCCGTGCTAGATTCTTTCATCAAACCCCCTGACGGGAAGTATACAGTTCGTTTATTGGAAAGATTCCATAAATATTGCCGGAAATGGAAGGACAAAGAATTGGGTAATTATATCTCAAGGGATTCCGTCAAGGTAATGATTCTCAAGGCTTGACTTTGTCAAGTTATCATTATAAAGACTGGCCTCGCCAGGATTCTCAAGGTTTGACTTTGTCAAGTTATCATTATAAAGACTGGCCTCGCCAGGATTCTCAAGGCTTAACTTTGTCAAGTTATCATTATAAAAACTAGCCTCGCCAGGATTCTCAAGTCTTGACTTTGTCAAGTTATCATTATAAAGACTGGCCTCGCCAGGATTCTCAAGGCTTGACTTTGTCAAGTTATCATTAAAAAGACTGGCTTCGCCAGGGTTCTCAAGACTTGATTTAGTAAAGTTCTTTTGATACGATGCTCAAGATGTTATTGCGAGTGTAGATTGTGGTTTTAAAAATTAAGGAGCTGACTTAAAAATATTCTTATTATTGTTTCATCACGTCTGGACCTAATTACGACGCTTGGGGGGGGGGGGGTATAAACATTGAGAGAAATATTGATTCGTGTCTGAATAGCTCAGTTGGAAGAGCAGTCGCCCGGCAAGCGGAAGGTCTCGGGTTCGATTCCCGATTCAGCCGACTTTCGGACCAATATTTTTCTCGCCTATTTCTTTACAGGTGATGTTAAGAGAAGGAACAAGGGGAATTTCTGAGATTCCAACCATAGGATTCAAATTCCTTAGTTTCCAAATTTTCTTTCTTTCTTAATTGTCGCAATAACATCGCGTTTGGCTCTAGATCGAGAGGAATGAAGTGTAGATTGTGCTTTTGGTAACGTTGCAGGAACCAGAAATGTCCCGATTCAATTACCTTACATATGCGACATCGAACTTGCAACGCGTTTTAGGCATTTGAGAAATCTTATATGTGCGACGTCGCATTTACAACGTTTTTTGCGACGTTTGTAAAACTTGCATGAAACGTTAGGAAAACGTTACAAACGCATTCCAAAATCAATGTTTATACAACGTTTTTTATACAACGTTCGAGGAACTTATTTTCCGTTTCATGGTTAATTTGCAACGTTTTTGTAACGAATGTATAAGGCACAGTCTACAATGAGTCATTAATCGTTGATCAGATGTGTTCTAAGTCGTAAGTCATAATTATGACTTTATATATTCGTTACATGCGTAATAATACGATCAGTGAAAAACAAAAATTATTCGCATTTTAATTACATTTATTTTCATACACTTACATTTTGTGATAAAATTAAAAATATAAAACATCATTATTTAAGATATATATTTTTATATATTATTTATATAATATGTATTTTTAAAATATTTCTAATATTTATATAAAATAAATCTTATTTTAATATTGCACTATTAGTGCATTTGCAGGGTCGGATGAACGCCATATATGAGTTCATGTACATTTCCTTAAAATTGAATTATCCGATATGATTTCTAAGTGCTTTTGCCTAAGACAAGAAAAAAATCAATTCCGCTGTATAAAAATAGTAATTCATTTAAGTAGAATAAAAAAAGTACTTGCTTTCTATCATAGCGTGTTTTGGCATATTTAAGCCAGGCGGAAACATGATTTAAAAATTATCTATCCGTCAATATTGGATAATGCTTTCGAGCAGCCTCTATAAAACGCAAGAAAAAATTAAAGTTTAATAAATTGATTTATATAATTTTGTTTCAAGTTAGGTCAATGCAGAAAGTTTTACTTTTTATGATATCTATTAGCAGAAGTGAATTTATGGCAAAGTTTCCTTTCTGGCCTTTCCATAAACATTTTATAGCCAATTTATTGGAAAACATTTTTTCCATGCTATGTTTTATTTGATCTTGGGGTGAGTCTCCTCCAAGTAAATAGAAAAATGTTTCTTGAAGCATATAATTATTACAATTATAACGACATACTACATTTTTCATACATGAATAATGTCGAAATATTACATATTTCAATATGCATACTTCAGAGATTAATATGTAATAGAAAATTGTAAATATCAGTATATATGTACAGTAAAATTAAGTTAAAATATTCATATACAATAAAAGTATTTTCGGCCGCACAATTCTCTGAGTATTGACATCATACAAGCTATTTACATTTTTTCAATCTTTTATAATTTACATGTCTAATTGAATATACAATGCAATTATATTTCAATTGTATAAATAAGTAAGTGGGGAATGTATGTTCAATTGTATAAATAAGTAAGTGGGGAATGTATGTATCACCTGTCAATGATTCGTTCCCATTCCTCCTAGGAAATAAAGACGATGCTATAGATAAACTATAAAAAAATCTATAGCGTCGTTTCTTTCTAGGGGGACGAATCATTGACGGATAGTGTATATACTATTACCAGTTGTTTTTTTCATCTTCATCATTCTTCAATGAAATGTCATACTGTAGCAATTTTTGATGCTTTTTAAATGGTTTTGCAGGGATAATTAAAACATTATTATATCTTGGACCTGCTGCTGCAAATATTACTGGTTCGTCGTTTTAATTGCTAAAAAAATTCATTTTGTTGTCTTAATAGCTTTTAAATCTCTATCGTGTTCTCTAAAATCTTAATTATATTCTGGCTATCTGTAAAATTACAATTAAATATTATTACATACTTTATTGTTATTATTGTTGCTGTTGTGGTGTGTAGTTGTTTAAGTAATAAAATAACAATAAATATTGATAAAAGTTGATAACTTGGTGGAAAATCTTCAAAGATTATGTTTTGTGCGAATAAGTTATTTCTTATCGGAATTCGAGATGCGTTTCCAGTAATATTTTGCGGACCTAAATCTGTAGAATTAAAATATTTTATGTTATAAAAATGTAACTTCGGAAAGGAAGTCTTGATATATTAAAATAGTATTTGTTACTTATCGTAGATATACTACGACCAATAAATACGTGTATGTGAATGTTAAATATATATATATATATATATATATATATATACGTTTAGGTACATACCCTCCGTTGGGTAGGTTTCAAGATCCACAGTGTTGTTTATATTATTGTTACGATTCACCTCTATATCATCCGTTTGATCTATCTGATTTTCTTTATTATTGTTATTGTTTGAGTCTGAATAAATACGAAATTAATAAGTACTCAAGGCAAAATATTAATATTTCTATTTATAAACATTAAAAAATACTAACTTATATCACCTATATTACCATTTATTTTTTTATTGACGGTTGGAAGAATGTTGTCACTATCTTTTGGCAAATTTCTTGTAGTCTGTAGAACTTTACTTGATCGTCTACGTTTGATTGCAGGATCTGAAAGATAAATATATTTAATAAAAAGACTCATCTAATCGTTGCAAAAATATTCACTTTTGTATTCACTTGTAAAAATGAATAGAGACTATTTATGTATTACGTAAACATATTTTCAACTAACACTTAACAAAATTAGAATTACTTGATTACAAAAAATATAATATTTATATTATTTTTATTTTATAGGGGAGAATTTATATTATACATTTTTATATGTGATATAATAAAAGGCCAACTTAACGAGCTTATATGCTATTAATTGAAAAATTTATTTATTAATTTACGTCATACTATACAAAAGTTAAGATAAACGTTTCGACTGTACGACAGTCTTTTTTAATATCCTAATAATATGTTAAAAAATTAATTTAGTCATATCGACCTTATTATAAATACAACAATTATGAGATTATATGACGAACGCAGTACAAAATTCATGTTTGTTGGCATGAGTTAGAGCGTCAGATGCTGTTATATTATGTAACGACACTGTGAACAAATTAATATATCCGCTCAAATATTACATTTAGATTTTTAATAAATAGTATTAACTTACTTTTTTGTCACGAACATAACACTTTTTTTAAAAAAATTATTTCTTTTTACTTAACATAATCACAATGTGTACTTTTTTAAAAAACAAATCGATATCTGTATCTTACAATGTCGGCGCGCTGTATATATACCCAATTTTTAAGATGACGTAGACAATTTTTTTAGAATATCAAAATAAGAACCGTTATTATAAAAGGTTGATATCAGAAATGATATATATTAAAGAAGAAAACAACAGTATCAACCTAGAAAAGGACACCGAGCGTCTTGACGGTTCTTATTTTGATATTCTAAAAAAATTGTCTACGTCATCTTAAAAATTGGGTATATATACAGCGTATGACGTAAATTAATAAATAAATTTTTCAATTAATAGCATATAAGCTCGTTAAGTTGGCCTTTTATTATATCACATATTTTAATTGTATACGAGCCGAAGTTTAATTTATAAAATATATATATTTATACATTTTTATTTCCTCTCGCATTTATTTTATTTTCTCTCGCATTTATTTCTTTAGGGGGAATAGGGGATACATGGAATTAAAAATCTCTTGTAGAGATTATTCTAATTTCATATCTTGGCCGTGTCCAAGTAAAATTTGGTGCCTTGTGCACAAGGTATTTAATTCTAACGAAAAAATTTAGTTTCGTTTAGGATAACGCACTGTCATCCGCGATTTGGCTCTTATTGCCTGTCTTATACGTTAAATTTATATTTATATTACAGAGCCTTGTTAAACTCTTAAATTTATACACGCTGGCTTAAAGGCGTTTGTTTACCAACATTAATATATATAACAGAGAAAAGTATAGAATCGAAGGGATCTGAATAGCTCAGCTGGAAGAGCAGTCGCCCGGCAAGCGAAAGGTCTCGGGTTCGATTCCCGATTCAGCGACTTTCGGATCTATATTTTTCTCTTGCATTCATTTATTTATTTTCCGTAGGGGGGTTAAAGGGGTATTGAAATTAAATCTCAAATATGAGATTATTTCATATTTAAAAAATCTTGGCCGTGTCCAAGTAAAATTTGGTGCCTTGTGCACCGGTATTTAATTCTAACGAAAAATAATTTAGTTTCGTTAGGATAACGCATTGTCATCCGCGATTTGGCTCTTATTGCCTGTCTTATACGTTAAATGTAATATTTATATTTATATAAATAATAATTAATATATTTTAGTCTCAGGATATGAGTTAGCTATAGGAGCCAAGCGCAGTTAATGAGGCGCGTATTTTTTCTAAAGGATTAATTAGGTTTTAATAATCATAAGAAATATATTTAATATACAAGACATTAAAGTGCGAACGTTTCGGCTCTTTCTTTGAGCCTTCTTCAGCGCATAGATATAAATAAATAGCAGTAATAATACATTAAAAAAACAATTAAAAAAAAATAATGTTCAAGACGTGCGATCTTGTTTCGCTCCATAATATTCATTATGTTTCTTAACGATTGTCTCATTTTACTTCTTCTCTAGGTTGAAAAGCCCGGAAGGCAAAATGTGTGTTACGTATATATGTTCTTGCATCTATGAGAATATATTGTTTTAAACCTTTAAAATTTATGGAGTGAAATCAGTTCAATATAATAAAACTTATAAAAAAATTGACTTACATATATGTCGATTCTTATTTTATTTGCTTGAGATTATATTAAAGACAAGATTATATTAAATGTATTTCTTATGATTATTAAAACCTAATTAATCCTTTAGAAAAAATACGCGCCTCATTAACTGCGCTTGGCTCCTATAGCTAACTCATATCCTGAGACTTAAATATATTAAAAATTAGCAGAGCCGTTTGATTGCTTATACGTATTCAATCAATTTTATTTTATTAAATTATTATAATACAATTTTTATTATTATTATAATATTATTATTATTATTATAATATTATATATATATGGTTACAATTATGTTATATATTTATAATTATTATAACACTATTTTTTTTAATTATACAACATATATATTGTTATATTATATGTAGAAATATATTATAATATTATATAAATATATAAAGATATATATATATATATATGTCTATTTCAGATTACACGAAGAAAGAAGAGAAGAAATATCGGACGAAAAAGTAACACAACGGCAAAAAATTTGCGCTATAAAAAGCAAAAAACATGTTTATCAACAACAAACAACGAACAAACAATTGAAGCAGCAAATCAACAATTGTCACTTAAACAAGCAATAGAATATTCTGCAACAATAAATACTGAAAAAAATATTTCACAAGATGCTACTAATGTACTTCTACCCAACAATCAAATATTACAAGCTACTGTGTTATCGATCCCTCAGGAAATTCCACAATCTGATATTAATACCCATAGAAAAAAGTTGTTACAACAATTTTATTTAACTATATCGTCTTTTGCGGATATTGCTTGTGATGTTTGTAAAAAATTATGCTATAAAAAGCAGATATGTAATACGAAAATATCTGCTAAAACGATTGATATTTTTCCTACCGAATTACGCGAATTAAATGAAATTATAACATGTTTCCGTTGTGTTAATTTGATTAAAAAAGGCAAAGTTCCAACACAAGCATATTGGAATGCTATGTTTTTAGATGAAATTCCAGATGTTTTGCGAAATTTAAGTGATATGGAAACAAAGACTTTTGTCAAGAATTGTTCCATTTATAAAAATTATTAAGTTAGGTGGACGATTTGGTCAATCTGGCTTTCGAGGACAAGCTATTTATTTGCGCAAGATATAGAAGAAATATCGGAGCAATTACCATTACCAATTACAAGAATAGGCATGATTATTGTATGTAAACAACTTGAGAATGTTGAAAGATGCCGACAATTACAAATTAACGTGCAAAATTTATCAGCTGCTTTAGCGTGGTTAATCCAAAATAATCCATTATATCAAAACATTAATGTTAATTTTGACGTTGCAAATTTTGACATTTCACAAATATGTCAAATTATTGTAACACAAGATAATGATATGAATATTAATGTAAATAATGGCCCATCCACAGAGCAGACAATAAATAAGACAAATTTAATCGAAATAGCTGGGAATAGAGCAATAATCAGAGGTTCCATACATCAAGGTCATGAAATGTTTTCTGATACTACAAGAGGGAAACAGTGTACTGCAATTGCGGCGGTTGCTATAGCTATGTCTTCAATACATCAACTTCAAACTTGGACAAAAAATCTCATTGATACCATTTTATTGATAGGAGATGCATTATATGTAACAAGTATATCGAAGCGTAAGAATCCTCATCTTGCTGAAATTAACAGGAATTTTTTATCAATAGATGAATTGCACACAGATATTGAAGTCTTTGGAAATATTATTACCCTTTTAATCACTCCGCAAAATAGCGTATCAGGGCATTTATATAATGACAATAGCAATGAAGGATTTCCTAATTTGAAAAATGCTTTAAATATTTTTTTTCGAGATCATAATTATGGTGTATTAACTGCTAATGGAATTTCTGTTTCTATATTTCAATTTGATAATAATTATTGGCTATTTGATTCACATTCAAGAGGTTCAAAAGATAGACCAGCACAAAATGGTACAGCATGTTTGATTCGATTTCCAGCTACGTTATCAATGTTTAATATGTTAAGTATTTTTTTACCAAAATTTTTGGATAATACTTTTAATAATCAGTATACCATTACTGCTGTTTATCCTCATATGCATTCTAATGAACAACAAAATCAAATACATAATACGTACATTGAAAATGTAGCAGAATTAAAGGAGAATGCTGCAGAATTGAATCCAAATGATGAGAATGCTGCAGAATTAAATTCTAATTATGCGAATGCTGCAGAATTAAATACAAATAATGATAATTATAATATTGTTATTATGTCTTCAGTTTTAAGGCCAGTTGATGAAACTATACCTGACGTTCAATCTGTTATTAAAAAAGAAGTACAAGATGCTCCCTTATACACATTGCGACGGAAAACTACAGAACCTGTACAGATGCATACTGAACTTCGAGCTGAAGAATTAGCTTGGTTTTTCCTTTTTCCAAAAAGACGAAATGGACTTCATGAACCATCAGGATTATATCCTATTACACCATTAGATTATTGTCAAGCTCGTATTATGTGTCAGGATCCTAGATTTCAACAAAATGATTACTTATTTTATTGTTTATCCGTCATGGAATATTACCGGGCTCGGCAAAATGTTGACGTCTGCCTTAGATTTAGACAAGGCAATAATATTCCTGAAGGCCTTGTACAAAATTTGCATATTAATATGAGAGCTTTGCGTGGTTCTAATGCATATTGGCAAACTGCATGTAGCGGTTTAATTGCTATGGTTCGCAACTTGGGCCCGCCACAATGGTTTTTAACGTTAAGTTGCAACGATTTTAATTGGAAAGATATATTGCAAGCATGTCTTATTGCAGCTCAAAGAAAAGGAGAGAATGTAGACAATTTAGAGTTTAATGAAAAACAACGATTAGTTGTTGAGCATCCCGTAATATTATCTCGTCATTTTATGGTTCGTGTTCATGCAATGATGCGTGTATTGCTAAATGATGACACTTTATTAGGTGAGAAACTAATAGATTTCTGGTGGAGAATAGAATTTCAAAATAGAGGTAGTCTACATTTACATATGCTGTGCTGGAATGAAGGAATTCCATTATTTGAAGGCCCACAAGGTATAGCTCTTATTGACAAAATTGTATCCTGTACATCTTCTACGGGAGATGACGAATTAGATGCACTCATTGCACGCGTTCAAGTGCATAGACATAGTAATACATGTTACAAAGATAGACAACACGGACAATGCCGATTTGGTTTTCCAAGAAGAGTTAGTGATACAACTACCTTGCTTGGACCAGATGAAGCTATTCGTAATAATGGACGTTTCTGTATATTAAAACGTAATTCTACAGATGTATTTGTTAATAATTATAATCCTACACTTCTTAAATTATGGAATGGCAATATGGATTTGCAACCTTGTGGGAATGTTACAGGTATAGCTTATTATATAGCTAAATATGCAGCTAAACATGAATCTCATGATGTTGGTCAAGCAATTAAAGATGCAATCAGTAGAGTTCAGAGATACGGTGGAGATATAGGAAAGCAATTATTTGCTGTATCAATGACTATACTTCGACATAGACAGATATCTGCCTGTGAATGTGCATTTCGTTTATGCCATTTAAAATTACGTGATAGTTCACGAAAAGTTGTTTTTCTAAATACATGCTTTCCGCAAGAACGTTATCGTATGTTACGTTGTGATGGCTATATTAACAGTGTATATGCAAACTTATTTGATCGTTATTGTTTACGTCCGGAGAATTTAAACGATCTCAGTTTAGCTGAATTTGCTGTTACATATGAATGTGTATCACGATTTGACAATTATGAAGAAGATGGAGATATCGAAGTTTATAATCAAGAAAATGATGTAGTTTCAACTAAGTATATTCGTTTACAAGATGGTACAAAAATAAAACGGCGTACACGTCCTGCAGTGTTAAGAACACGATATTATACTCAAACTAGTAATCGTGAAGCATACTTTTATAGTTATTTAGTAGCTCATGTTCCTTTTAGAAATGAAGAAGAACTACTTGAGGGATATGAAACAGCAGAACAGGCATTTAATGCCAAGCGTCAACTACTACGACCTCTACGGAGAGGACAAAATATTGAGCAATTTCAATTTGTAGAACAAGAATTACAAGAAGTTATAGCTCAAATTGCAGCATTTGATGACGGCGATACAAATGCACAATCTACGGTAAGAAACGAAGATCGAGTACGTTCTATAATGGAGGAATATGATGAAAAAAATATTGATTTAGATTTACACGATGAACCTAACGAAGCAGATCGTGTCATATCTGCTGAAGAATTCGAACAAAATGTTAGAAATATGAATATAGAACAATCTAATTTGTTTCACACAATTACTGATTATATTAAACAAGATATTAAAGGTCAAATTAGTGAACCTTTACGATTATTCATTACAGGAGGAGCAGGATGTGGAAAAACATTTCTTTTAAAAATGATAGAACAACAGATTAAGCGATGTTATGCTCCTACTATTGATCTTTTATTGAAACCGACATTCGTTGAAGTGACTGCTCTTACTGGTGTTGCCGCTAGATTAATTAATGGACGTACCTTACATTGTGCGTTCTTTTTAGCAATAGATAATAAAATTTTTTACAAAAAAAAAACTCCCGACTGCTGCCAACAAAGTTTTAATGTTTAAATTAGAAAATAAATAAAAAAAAAAATAATAAAAAAATTAGAAAATAAAAAATAAAAAATAAAAAACAATTAGAAAAAAAATAAAAAACAATTAGAAAATAAATAATAAAAAAAAAAAATAAAAAATAAAAAACAATTAAAAAATAAATAATAAAAATAAAAAATTAGAAAATTAAAATTAGAAAATAAAAAATTAAAAAATTAGAAAATAAAAAATAAAAAATAAAAAATAAAAAACAATTTCTTTATATTGAGAGCCGATAAAAATATTTATTTCTGAAAAAATTTAAAGTAAAACAAAACAAAAATTAAAAATAAAAATAAAAATTAGAAAATAAATAAAAAATAAAAACAAAATTAAAGTAAAAAACAAAACAAAAATTAAAAATAATAAAAAAACAAAAAAATTATAAGTATAAAAATAAGCTTGTAAAAGTTTGAAATAATCACACATAAATAAAGTCTGTTGTTTATTGTATAATTTTTCTTATTTAAATTTATTGTTATCATACATATTTAGCGCTATATAATTTACAAAAATTTCAGATGTTTGAATTCAAAAAATTTTTTTAATTATAATTATTATTATTAATTCTACAATTTACAGGAGCAGTCGGGAGACGCCGCGCTAAATTTGAGACATATACGCACGCGCACTATTTTATGTAATAAATAGACAAACACAAATATCGATACTCAACGGATGTTGACACACACTCATACACATGTACGCGCACGAAGTCACGCGCGCACATACGCACATATGTACGCACTCATGCGCGCAAACACGCGCATACGAACATATGAATACCCGCATTCATACACATACTGACATGCACTCACATACGCACACACGCATATGTATACTGACGCTGCGGAACACACACTTAGCGCGGCGTCTCCCAACTGCTCCTGTAAATTGTAAAATTAATAATAATAATTATAATTAAAAAAATTTTTTGAATTCAAAAATCTGAAATTTTTGTAAATTATATAGCGCTAAATATGTATGATAACAATAAATTTAAATAAGAAAAATTATATAATAAACAACAGATTTTATTTATGTGTGATTATTTCAAACTTTTACAAGCTTATTTTTTATACTTATAATTTTTTTGTTCTTTTATTATTTTTAATTTTTGTTTTGTTTTTTACTTTAATTTTGTTTTTTATTTTTTATTTATTTTCTAATTTTTATTTTTATTTTTAATTTTTGTTTTGTTTTACTTTAAATTTTTTGTTTTTTATTTTTTATTTTTAATTTTTTATTTTCTAATTTTTTAATTTTTTATTTTCTTATTTTGATTTTCTAATTTTTTATTTTTATTATTTATTTTCTATTTGTTTTTTATTTTTTTTTTTTTTATTTTTTTTTTTTTATTGTTTTTTTTTTTTTATTTTTTTTTCTTTTTGTTTTTTATTTTTTATTTTTTATTTTCTAATTTTTTTATTATTTTTTTCATTATAAATGTTGATAAAAATTCAAGTTGTGATCTTTGACTTCGGATTCGAGCAAATTCAATCGAAGATAGTATCGACAATTTATCATTTGATCGAATATCTGATTGATAAGAAATAAACATAATCGGAGATTTTCCTTTCCTTCCCCTTTGATGACGCGATAAATTGAACCAATATATTGATCAATTTAAAAAAATTATTCTTATTAGTTTGATGAATAATTATTTTATTCATAAAATAGATTGCAAAAATAAAATCTTGGGCTTTTTTGTACGTGGATTTCATTCTAATGTTACAGGCAGTGTAGGTACATTTGAAAATCTATATTTATAATTGTGCAAAAAATTATATATATATACATATATATATATATATATATATATAATTTTATCTTCATATATATATATAATTTTTTGCACAATTATAAATATAGATTTTCAAATGTGCCTACACTGCCCGTAGCATTAGAATGATATCCACGTACAAAAAAGCCCAAGATTTTATTTTTGCAATCTATTTTATGAATAAAATAATTATTCATCAAACTAATAAGAATAATTTTTTTAAATTGATCAATATATTGGTTCATATTATCGCGTCATCAAAGGGGAAGGAAAGGAAAATCTCCGATTATGTTTATTTCTTATCAATCAGATATTCGATCAAATGATAAATTGTCGATACTATCTTCGATTGAATTTGCTCGATTCCGAAGTCAAAGTTCACAACTTGAATTTTTATCAACATTTATAATGTAAAATTGTAAAATATAACTAATTTTCTTATCGTGCAAAGTCAATCAAAGATTAGATTGACAATTACAAAACAAAAGCATATGATTTTTCGAATATTTTTAATTATGATTGACAAATAAACGTAATCGGAGATTTTCCTTCTTTCCTCTTTGATGACGATAAATTAAACCAATACACAGATCAATTTAAAAATATTCTTATTACATATTCTTGTTATAATTTTATTAGTTTCATGAATAAATTATTTTATTCAAAAAAATTGCAAAATTATAAGTCCTGGGCCCTGTTCAGGGATTATCAACCTGGTGCTGTCGGCAATGCTGAATATATATATAAATATATATATATATATATATATATATAGAAACGTTTTGGATGTACGTTCTGGTTAAATTTTATTCAGAGGCGATCTATTCGTTTGCTGATAACTGTACAAAATATTTTACCCCAGATGCAGTTTGCATGTGCGCAAAATTCTCAGAAGCGATATTGCAATGTTGAAACTTTATAACTTATCATGTGATAGTGACTTTCACGTAATCTTTATGACTGTGCAAGGTCAACACTAATGGTACTATTTTATGGTTCCTTTGAAACCGTACAACTTTTGTTGTTTTATTATAAAATGCATTGAAACAAAGAGATATTAGGGGTAGTAAAAATGGGACACCTTGTATAAATACACACACGCATACATATGTGTATATGTATGTGTAACAACCTGTGTATATATAATTTTTATATAATTATAAATTATATAAAATGGGACACCCTGTATATGTATGTGTGTGTCGATTGACAACTTTTTTATTGCGACATCTGTCGAGTTTTGTCGATAATTATATTTAAAAAATCTTCATTATCGACCCTATCGGAGTTCGCCCGTGCATTTAGGATCCCCTTAATACACGTACTCAGAATCCCTTTCCTATTCCACATTATTACCAATTTTCTTTCAGTATCGTTTAATTATAATTATAATTGAAACAAGCTTAACTAATTAACAGGTGAAGGGCACTCCCGTAAAGATTAACCTTTCATCTCATCTCTATTTCATTAACAAGTAGATCACGACTTAAACGTGAGTCATACTCGATTACTTTTGATTATTTAATTCTCTCAGTTTATAAAACGTATTATTCATATAAATTTATTTAACCATTAGATGGTCTCTCCCTTCCAAAGGAAGAATCAAATTGATCGTAACGAGCAACGTCTCCATAGACTACGCGAACGTAGGACAAGGAGAATCTTAAACTTACATATCCAAATCTTTCCTACGCGAGTAATCGTTCGACCCTCTTCTCCCAACGTTTATTCACCTATAAATAACCTTCCACCTTATATCGATTATTCTCATCCGCAATTTCCGGATCTGTCGCATTCAGAACCTAATACGTTCGGAACAGACTCAAATAATCATTTCTTCTCCGATCCCGAGTATTATATCCCAGATCAAAGCCAACAAATTGTATCGTCAGAATACGATCCTTTCTTATAATTTAACCACGAACAAAACTTTAATATTCTTGACGAGGACACCGTGAACCTCACATCCGACGACACTCGTAACTTCGTCTCAGAAGAAGCTCAGGACGACTTTGCTTCTTTTATTACTTACCTTAATCAGCCTAACAATTCTGAACAGGAACTCAGTAATATTGTAACTCAATGTCAAGCCCCCCCACGAATCACGTCAGGACCAATAAACTTTATATCGACGTAAAGGTTTTATAAATAAATAAATGACATTATACTTGTAAAATATCTTTATTTATCGACCCGACCCGTCAGTTTCCTTCTCTGTCCGATACTCTCAATCGAATCTCAAGCTCTCGGCTTCCCTGGGTATAGCCGGCCTAGCAGGTTGCCCATAAAACAAATAGAGAGCAGCTTCTTAAACGTCCACCGAGGTAGACGCAAGAGAAGACCGACTTGTGCAGAAGGTAATTTGCCGCCAGGTGAATTATTGGACGTAACACAGTGTTCTTTTTTGTGATCGCGAGCTTAGAAACGAATAATTGTTTTGTACGACGCTTGATACACAATCAGGCGTTCGATAAGTGATCAATTGTCAAATGTAAATTTGCTGCGCGTACAGCAAACGCTTTCGATTCTCATATCGAGTTTTTTTCTTTGGTTTGTTTGTGTCAAGTCCAGGTGACTTTCAGACGTGTGATATAATAAATTGATCTGTTTTGTTCATCAAACTCAAGACTCCTTTTCAATTCGGCCTCTTGCGTAAATCATCAATCTCAGCGCACACATGGGTGCGCGATCACCCTATTAAGATACAGTCCACTCAACAATTATCCTATTGTCCATCTCTCATGAGATTCCTATGATTTCTTTCCAATAAAAAAAAAAAGGGTGAAGGATCTGAAAGGCGGTGCGCGAGACGCGGCCCTAAAAAGGCCGAGCATGCTCGTTCGTCGCAGCTTCGTGTCGGACCACGGTTCATGCCGCGCGTACGCAACATTTGGTCCTTCGAGCCAGATATGAGATTGGTGACAAATTGAAAAGTGAAAAACTTAAGTAAAAAACACAGTGACATTGCAAGTACATTCAAAATCGGACATCATCAAACGCTATCAGTGCATTCAAACAGAGTGACAGTTCTGTTCGTAAAAGACTAATTTGATTAAATTCAGTGTCGTTGAAACCTCATTTGATTAAATTCAGTGTCAAAATAGAAGAAGCTCTCACAAATCAACAAACTGGTTGCTATTCAATTGCTCGAACTCTCGATAATTTTAAGAAGATCGGTCGGTCCAATCTGACGGCCGCCAAAATTCGCTCGCGAATGACGAGCTTACAAGACACGTGGACACAATGTGTGCGCAATCACGCGACACTGCTGCAGCTTGTTCCTGACGAGAAGCAAGTTTCAATTCACTACTTCAAAAAGGAGACCTTTGCCTTCCACGAGGACCTCTATCAATCAGCTATGGACTACATGAACGAGTGCTTGGAGGAGCGTGAAACCTCTTTCAACGCTTCGTTCGCGCATACAGACTCTGCGTCATTATCGGTCAAACATCTTCCTCCCATCAAATTGCCGCCGTTCACCGGTAAGATTGAGGAGTGGGAGACTTTTCGCGATCGGTTTCAATCGCTTATTATAGACAATCGCGAATTATCGAACTTCAGTCGCATGCATTTTTTAGTGTCGAGTTTAACAGGCTCAGCTCGCGATGCGATATCAGGTATTAAAATCACCGCGGATAACTTCTCGGTTGCGTGGAAAGCATTAACAGCGCGTTTTGAAAATAAGCGCCGATTAATTGAGACTCACATTTCGAATTTGTATAATCTTCCGAAAATGACTCGTGAGTCAGCTGTCGAGCTTCACGCCTTACGCGATAAAGCCGAACAAGCGATCTCAACATTGCAACGTCTTAATCGTTCGCCGGACGATATAGTCAGCGACATTTTAGTTTATTTTCTCTCTCAGAAGTTCGATCCTGCCACACGCGCCGTGCGTGGAAGTTAAAAACGAGCGATAACGAAAATCCGCCAACGTACAAAGAAGTATTAAAATTTATTTCGTCGCGCGCTTTCGCGTTAGAGGAACTTCACCCTCGCGATAACGACAAGACAAAGTCACATGCGAAGGTGACTAGCGCAACAGCGACTGCGTCATCTAATATAGCGTGTTCAATGTGCAAGCAATCGCACATTCTCTCAAAATGTCCGCAATTTGTAGCAAAGAGTCCAATTCAGCGACGCGAATTGGTTAAGAAATTTCGACGATGTTTTAATTGTTTGAGTGATAAACACATGTCGATCAATTGTCAAAGTAATTTCACATGTCGAACATGTAATAAACGACATCATTCTATGATTCATCTCGATTCGGACTCATTGCAACAAGTTACAAATGCGAATAATACGTCAAACGCGAATGACGTTGTAACGTCCAGACAAATTTCAAAATTCAACCTTTTTTCAAAAATTAATTCTTTAACATATTAGTCATAACAATCTCTAACTTACACATGAAAGACCGGTATTAACAAATATTTAATCACACATATAATTACTCATAAGTTAAAGCATGTCTTCTCACAAATGACAACGGAAGTAGCAACCCACTTTTAAATAATATTTCTATCATAAAAGGCATAATTAACAAGGGTGCTCCGCTCTAGATCATTCGTTAGGAAACATAAAAGTTAGAGAATAAGCGCGCCTAAATCAGACAACGAATGTATGTTCTAACCCCTGAAACACCTTACACATTGCATGCTACTAATGCCCCTGTATACTCTACACCATTTATACTTGCGAGCCCCTAGGCACCGTACACATTGTATGTCCATAACCCCTAATTATACTATACCCGTCGTACGCTCTAAACCCTGAGCGTCTTGCACACTTCATACAACTACGAATATGTAAAATATTTTCTTAGACGGCACTTCACTGACCAACACACGATAAATATGAAGACTAACATTACCAGCCAATAAGCATGCCTATAACAAATATATTATTAACCTTAAAACTCTCATTTATAAATTAGGAGACAAAAATCATATGCAATATGCGTAATAACATTATATCCATCATACAATCGAAGGTACTATAGCTATGCAATGTAGATGTGCGAATTGAGTGTTAAACTTAGTCAGGGACAGTTTAGAAATTCATTTCTGACACAAACTCTTTATCAATTTACATATAGCTATGCAATGTAAATGTAAATTGATAAGTTTTACCTGTCTATCATGATTATCAATTCATAAATATAAAATATTAGAAAATTAAAAATTCGTTCCTCATGCGAATTCTCTATCAATTTACATATAACTATGGAATATAAATGTAAATAGATAAGTTTTAACCCTCCATCGAAATTTCCAAACGATAGATATAAGTATTAGAAAAATTAGAAATTCATTCCTGATGCGAGTTATCTATCAATTTACATATAACTATGAAATGTAAATGTAAATTGATAAGTTTTACCTGTCTATCATGATTATTAAATTCTAACTATAAAATAATTGTAGAAGTTATAATTAAACTTTTCTACAATTTACATTCAAATATGAATATAAATTAAGGCAAATAAGATTATTTTAATCTATAACAAAATTTACGAAGTAATGCATTTTATTTCAAATCGCAAAGGGAATCGACATATTCTAGAGAATAATACCTAAAATATATAGATATTGTTTGTAAAGTAGTAATTAGGTATGAAACCCGCTTTATTATGTGAACTCGGCTTTACTCTCAAGAAACATCTAGAAGATTCTAGAAGGTTCTAGAAAGACGGTTGAGAACCGTTACATTCCAGAAGCTTGATGCAATGCATGATGCAACGCTGAAACACGTTGCAACCTGCAAACCATTATAGAAGGACCGTTAAGAAATATCATTACCGAGAATACGATAAGAAAGTCAGAGCGCATAGCGATGAGTCATCAAAGAAACACCGCTATCGCTACCGAGAACAAAAGACGGTTGGAAACCGTTGGCGATGAGTCACCAAAGAAGCACCGCTATCGCTACTGAGAAGCCATCTCTCCGGGACTTAACCGACGCAATCTCTACCAGGAACAGATTATCTCCGGTACTTCCCCGGCGTATCTCTCTTACCATTAACTTAGCCTCATCGCCCGATGGGAGGAGCGAGCCACATTTTACGGTATATAAACCCTGCACCCGGCACGGAAAGACAGTGATTTCGTCGCAGTGGTTCCAGTCAGCAACAATCCAGCACTCAACCAGCAATTACTACGGGGTCCCGAAGACAACGAGACACAGCCGCCATTTCGGACCGAGGTACCAAGGCTCCTCAGATCTTCAGACTCAGAGGGAAGAACACAGTAGCGAAGTGTACCATAGCAAGGCACATTAGACATAGTCTAACTTTGTGTGTATTTAAGCCAGTTCACATATCCCTAAATAGTAAAGCGCGACGGACACTCATTATATTTAATCAATTAATTTTAATTCAATTTTACATTACACTCCGAACTCTGTATTTTGAATATAGACATAGGCCATATATTACTCTGAATTCCTAATTTTATTTCAATTTACTTATTGCATCTGCACACGTCAGCGTTGCAATCGTTGACATATACTATATTTTATCCAATACTATTCGCTATTATTTAACTAATATCGCATACTTATTTAACCTATTGTACTTGCAATATAAATATATTTATGTATTTTACTATATTACTGCTTACCTATACATATATGTATGTAACCCTGTATCCTACCACATATTAGCGAATTGAATGCCGCTAATTCCTCTGTACACATTAGAAACTATATCCTGTCAGAAGGTACATTTGCAAGTCATCTCTGAGGTGCACGTTTAGTAAAGTGAACGTCGCATTAGCCTATTAAGACAAGGACCAGAGAACCCGGCCTAGCCGGATGAACACCTATCTCTCTATTCTTTTACGCTTTTATTACCTTGCATTTTCCAATAGTTGCGAATACTTTACCACACCAACTGACAGTGATTTTGCATATTGATATTCGATTCATTTTGGCAAGTGTACACTACCTTATCCTATTTACTACTTATAGAACGATACTCTGTCATAAGGTAAATTCGTTGCTACGATTCTGATATGCACGTTTAGTAAAATGAACGTACGCATTAGCCTTTAAGGACCAGAATTCACACGGGATAACCGTGTATTTCTTTACCCATCCCTGCTTACTCTCTCTCTCTGCTATATAATCCAAACGAATTACTTTACCAAACCGAATGACAGAGGTCTTGATAATTATTAAGAACTATTATTTCAACATTTAAGATTTTAATTATTGATGTTTGAAACTATAAGTATTAATATTCTTGATATAGATATTAATACATATTCAGAATCCTTTTCTTTTTCCACATTATTATCAATCCTGGTTTAATACCATTTAATTTACAAGATCAATATCGTTTAATTATAATAATTATTGACACAAACTTAATTAATTAACAGGTGAAGGGCATTCTAGCATAGACTAACCTTTCATCTCATTTCGATTTCATTAACGAGTAGATCACGATACAAACGTGAGTCTTAATCAATTATTCTAAATTATAAAATATTCTCCCCTCTATAAAACATATTCATATAAATTTATTCATCCGTTAGATGGTCTCTCCCTTCCGAAGGAGGAATCAAATTGATCGTAACGATCAACGTCTCCATAGACTACGTAAGCGTAGAACGAGAAGGCCCCTTAATTTACATGTCCAAATCTTTCCCACACGAATAATCATTCGATCCCCTTCTCCCGACGCTTACTCACCCATAAATAACCTCCCACCATACATCGATTATTCTCATCCGCAATTTCCGGATCCGTCATATTCTGAATCAAATACGAATCATAATTTCTTACCCGATCCCGAATATTATATTCCGGACCCAAGCCGACATTTTTTTTTTTTTTTTTTTTTTTTTTAACGCAGTGGGAATCCTCATAGATACCACCGCTCTCCGGGAAGAAAGCGGATGGTTATGTGGGACTTCTTGCTCCCCTTGGCCGATCCACGAATGGATCGGTCAGGGGGGTCAAGACATACCTCACTAAACCCACTGCGGATACCTTCTCGGGCGTTTATGGGGGACGGCGAGGATGCTGGGATCCCATGCCGTCTCGCCGCCCCCCCGCCTTATCCCTCCTTGGGAGAGTGTCGCGGAAGGCGACACTGTGACCGTGCGATCCCTTATTTTAATTAGAATCGAACTTACAACGGCCCAGGTTGCTCGCTTTCATCATCTATGCGGTCGCCAGTTGTTTTAGCCTTATAAACAACAAGGTTACTTACGGTCGTTGATTCCACATGACAACGTTGACACGCTAGTTTCCTCAAGTGGATCGTTGTACCGCTGGATTTATTAGTTTCTCTATTTTGTTTTAGGTCGTCGTGGGATGCTGGATTCCTCCTTCTCATTGCCGCAGACGTTTGAGGATTCGCTGGACTGGATCGCCGTGGGATGGATGATAGTAGGTAATATGAATTCACACGTTACCATGTAAATATAATATATATATTTTTCTTTTCAGGTTGCGCACAAATTCTATTTTATCGTTTATAAACACTGTACAAAACGATATCTTACTAGTCCGCGTTTTCCCGATTTAGTTCTCTATGGAACAGAACAGAACTTTCTGAACCTCGACGCCTTGCCGCGCCGGCTTATATTTGCCGCAAGGTCACCCCTCTCCTGACCCGCTGGCCAATCCTGTTCTTCCGCCCCGCCAGGGGCCCGCTGACTACTCAGCGCGTTGCGCGCGCGCACATGCTCTATACTTGGCTCATCTAAAGTTCTATTTTTATATTATATTTACATTATGTACATTTTATTTGCTTATGTCTAGTTTGCTTATTTAAAAAAAATAAATAAAAATAAATGTCATAATGATTTTGGTTTTTTAACATGTTTTAACCAACTGACGCATTGGTTTTACAACATAACAAAATAAATAAACTTGAACCTAGCTGGTCTATTAACATAAACGAAAACTAAAATTTTATCTTGTCTCGCGCTTGTTTTTATAATTTAATATTAACTCAAAATGCGTGGAGTAATTATAAATATGCAAAAAATAAAAAATAAAAAATAAAATTACCATTAGATGACTTAAAATTAATTTTTATCAAAAATAAATAAAATTGTCATCTGCGTTTTTTTTTAAGTTCATACTGCTTTCCTCCGCTACTGGGATGTCACGTCCTTCAACCAAGGCAGCTCTTCCGGACTGCGCCCAGCTGTGGTTGGTCGCATTCCCCCTTCTTCGGATTTTTTGGATGTTCCTTGGACTTTCGAAAATGCCGAATCCTTTGGTTCGGGAGAGATGTTTTTTGTTGATTTAGGATGTTTTTTGTCTCTCGGTTTGTCGATTTTCTGTTTTCGTTTGTTGGCGCCTTTGTATCGCATGACGATTTCGTCCGACGACTCGGATGCTTCTTCGATGTATGAGATTTTCCTTTTAGTTCGTTTCTCTCTTTTTGTTCGTAATATTTTGGCATCCTGAATTATATTTTTCAGTTCGCGTGGAACTTTTTCTATTGCTCTTAGTCTAATTCCTCTGTTTTGTGTTAGTATTTTTGGTTGTTGCATTTGTTGACTTTTACTTTGGTTGTTGGGTGGTGTATTTTCGTCGTTTTCGCTGGTCGAGTCGGAATAGATGTTGATAGGTTGTTTGTCTCTGTCTTGTGGTTGCATATCGTATGATGTTGAAGGAATCTGATAATCAGGTTGTAATTTTGACTTACATGTTGGCGGTCGTGGATCGTCGATGTTTATTTGCGATCTCGGTTGTGTGAGATCAAATATTATTTCTTCTTTTCCTTCGTTTGGTCCTTCCATTACGCACGACACTAGCTTGGTTGCCCATTTTGCGTTTACTTGCTTGACTGTGTCACCTCCTACAACGTTTTCCACTAATGTAAACGGTTTTCCGATTGTTAGTTCGGTCGGCTTATTTGCTCTAATCGATGTTGTCGTTGTCACGATTATCTTTGTGTCGTCCGTATTGTCGTACAATATAAATTTATCCGTGTATGACATTGCGTTGCCGGATATCTTGTCAAATTTGTGCATTAAGTCTGTGACTTTTTCTTCGCCGTCACTATCACTTAGCACAATAGGTGTATTTATTAGTGTTTTCACTGTTTCTTGCAATCTTTGAATCCGTTCTTTTTTTCTCGCAATGCGTTGAAAAGTTTTTTCGCGGGATTGATACAGTTCTTTTACTTGTTGTAATAACGCGTCTTCGTGTTTATTTAACTCTCGTAATTGCGCGTCCATTTTTTGGACGAATGATGTTTCGTTCGCCGTGGTTAGTACGCAACTACTGTCCGACAGGTTATTGCTTGTCTTCTTTATATCTTTGTTCGGCGCGCTATCCCCTCCACTCGGTATCGGGTTACTGAGTACGTCGTTGTCGCACGTGTTTTTATCGTCGCAGGTGTCCTCAATTTTATTGCTTTCGCGAATCTCGGCTATTTCCTGGGTTTTGATGTTTATAATTGCCGGTTTATTATTAACTGTAATTAAGCGTTCGTCACTTCTTGTTAATTTATATGAATCTGCAATATTTTGGTATTCGGATAACGTTTTACTTGATTTTAAATTATTAAATTGTTCTTTTTGAATTTGGATTTCTTTTTTGATTTTATCCTTTATTTTATTTGAATTACATGTGTTTTGTTGTTTAATTTGTAATTTAGCTGTATTTTGAACGTTATCGTGATTATAATTTGCAATTTCACCTATCGTTTTTGGGAGATGATTTGTAACTTCTTGTGAACTTTTTTCGCTTGATTTGCCATTATTTTTATTTTTAATTTGTATTTTTGGTATTTTAATGAAAATACAATTTTTCTTTTTTAGGTTGCTTATGTCGGTGTCATCTTGGATCTTCGTGTGATGATCTTTAGGTATTTTATAACTATTTTTCCTTTTTGGATTGCTTTTTTTGCTGTCATCTAGGATCTTCGCGTGATGATTTTCTGGTAAGTATAACATGTCTAATTTACATTTCTTTTTGTTTTCTATTTGTAGATTGTTGTTGTTTTTGGGCTTATTTTGATTTTTAATCATGCCCCCTTCTATATGTGGAATGGGTGGATTTGCTTTTTCTTTTACGTAAACTTCAATTTCGATGGAATTACATTTATTTCGTTCTTTTATTTGTATTTTAGGTAATTCTTCTTTAATATCGATGCCTCCTTCTATTCTTGAGATAGTTGGTGATCTGATATTTGGTAAGTATTCTTCTGTATTTTCTTCTTTGATTCTGTTTTTTACAGGTATCGGTTGTTCGGATTGTCTATTTATTGCTTCATATATAATTTGTTTAGGTATTATGTTATGTAAGTACTTACTTTCATGTGTTTGAGTTATCTCTTTTTCTTGTAGTCGTTCTATTGATACAAGAGATATTACATTAATCGTTCTAACATCGTTGTCTTGTGATGTTTGGTTATTAATTTGATTTTTCAGCGTTGGTTCTCTGTGTGGACGGATTTGTCGGGAGTTATATATTCCGATAACAGTTCCGTCGAGCTGTTCGATTAAATATGCGTTTTTTCTAATTACTTCGCGGATTTTGTATGGTCCATCGTAAATTAAATGTAATTTTTTAGTTGTTTTTCGGCTCGCGTCAGATCTTCTATGGAGTTTGATCCATATTTTGTCTCCGACTTCGTATTCTTTTGCCGATTCGTGTTTTTCTGCTTGTACTAGACGTTCTCTGGCTTTCTTTTCCAGATGTTGTTTGACTTTGTCTATTTGTGTTTGTCTATCAATTTCTTCTGTTTCTTCTGGAAGTAATCGATTATTAATTTGTAGATTTGATTGCATTTGCGGATATAATTCTATTGAAATTTCGCCAGTACTGAAGTGATGTGTGGAGTTTGTTGTATCTTCAAAACGTTGAATAATTTTATTCCATTGTGAATGTTTATCATGGAAATACGCTCTTACAACGCGTCCTAGTTCCTTCATTACACGTTCTACTGGATTTGACTGAGGATTATGGGGCGAAGTTCTTCGTACGCTGAATCCTTCTTCTTCCGCAAATTCTTTCCATCGGTCACATCGGAATTGAGTTCCGTTGTCTGTAATTATTGTTTCTGGTTTGTCTATTGTTGTTAGATATTTTTCTTTAATTGCTTTGATAATTGTTTCGATTTTTTGATTTGTCACAGGAAAGCATTTGATTAGCTTTGAAAATTGGTCCATTGTGACAATTATATATCTTAGACTTTCTTTTGTTGTAGGTAATGGTCCGAATAAATCCAAAGATATGGTTTTATTTTTATCTTCTGGCAAGTTGAAATATTGTGGTCCGCAAGTTGGTCGTGTATAATATTTTGATGCGATGCAAGTTTCGCATGATGCTACCACGTCTCGAGTAATTCTATCCACATTGTTGATTTTGAATAATTTCTTTACGAAACCAGTTGTTTTGTCAGTCCCGTAATGTACTAAATATTTGTGGACTGAGTTTATTAACTCCCACGCCAAACTGTTTGGTATTACCACTCTTTCTTTTGCTCCTTCGTTAACACGAATTAGTCCTTCTCGGATTTTGTATCTTGAATTTGGTTCGTTTATTTTATTTTGTAATTCCATATTTGTTTGTTGGGCTCGCTCGATCATTTCGATCCATTTGTCTGGGTTGTCGTTTTCTTCTCGTTCTAGAATTTGACATATTTTAAATTCATTTAGAATTGCAGTTTTATTCGTGTTATCGGCATATTGTCGGGATAGAGCATCTGCTGTCTCGTTTTGTGTTCCTGGTATGTGTTCTATCTCCAGGTCGAATTCTTGCATGAATGATATCCAACGCGCGATTCTTTCACTCGCATTTGCACACGAGCTTACGAATTTAATAGCTCTGTGGTCTGTGTTGACCTTAACTTTGCGTCCCATTAGAATTACGTGCCATTTTTTTAAGGCAAAAAAAAGGGAGTGTTTAAACCACTCAATTTCCCGGGATTGTGTATTCTTCTCGGGAATTTTAAAACTTTGCTTGAAATAGGCGTTTGATATTTTTTGTTTTCTTTTTTTCTCGTGGGAATTTGGTATATTTCTTGCCCCCAAGACCTTTTTTCGATGGTCTACGTTATCCCCAAAAATTAATTTTTGGGTCTTATTAGAATGGGTTGGTGCTTCTCCCAATTAAATTTTAAATTCTTTTTAAAAGCTTGTTTTTCGATTTTTTCAGTCCCATGTGAATTTTACTTTTTTCTTAAATGGTTTCTCGAGGGGTTTTTGCAATCTCGAGGGGTTTTTTTTTTAAAATTTCCCCCAAATTTAAAAAAAACCCTAAAAAAGGTTTTTGTGGGTTTTTTCTTGTTTTTGGAATTGGGGGAACCCCTTCGTTGGGCGATTTTGGGTTTTCATCATTAAGTTTGCTGTTACTTCGCCCCAAAAGATTTTCCTAGGAATTTGATTTTTTTTTTAAAGGAAATTCGCATTTGCTTTTTTTTATCTAAAACCCCAACTATCTTCAATTTTAAAAGGGGGTTTGGCGTTGTGATCCAAATGTTCCGTAAGGGGTTTTCGTGCGATGGTAGTTTTTCAAAAATACTTTTAAAACGAAGTTAGCATGTGGGTTTGAAAGGCTGGGTTTCATGGCTCTTGAAAAACCATGCTCCTCCCTGTTTTTAGGCCGAATGGATTCTTTTTAAAAACGTATGGGGGTTTGGTCAAAGTGAAACCTGTATTTTTTGGGCCTCTCTTTTTCGAGCGGTTTTTCCCCCAAAAAAAAGCTTGAGTGATGCCCCGGTTGTGAAATTTTTTCTTTTTCCAATTTCTGAAAGATTTCGTCGACGTTGGGGGTTTGAGTATGATCTCCCCCATTTTTTTTGTTGATCTTTTTGCGTTTTAAGACATTTTGGCTTTAATTCGCCTGTTTTTTTCCCTTTAGGGAAAAAACCGAGAGGGTTGACGTATTTGTTGCCGCCTTTTGATTATTCCGCTTTTCCCATTCGTTTATCACCTCGGTATTTTTTCTCGGGGTTTTTCCGGAAAGGGAAAAGGTTTTTTCTTTTGTGGGGGTTTATCGCCCAAACATCTCGGGATTGGTTTTTTGTAAGGGTTTGGGACTTTTTTCCTATTCCCCCCTGAAATTTTATCTGTTTGTCGAAAATTTTTTGTAGCTGAATGCCCCCTTCTTGTTGGGAAACCTTTTTGAGGGGTGTATATTTTTTGATTGGCTCGAATTTTTTTTTAAAATTTGGGAACTTCGTTTGGTTTTTTTGGGTTGTTTTTAAATTAGTGCTTCATTTTCGTAGCACGTCGTGCCCAAATTTACCTTTGGGGTTTAAAAAAGTTTTTCTATACGAAAATTTTTGTAGTATTTCTTTTTAAATTTAATTTCATGAGGATTTAAATTTTTTAAAAATGTTTACATTTAATTCCTTTTCCCCAAAACGCTCCGAGTGGGTTTGCATTCCCGGTTTGGGAAATTTTGTCGTGCTTTTCCCCCCGCTTTGACTTTTCGTTTTAAGGTTTTTGGGACATGACCAAAATTTTCCGCCCCTGTATCAATCAGTGGGGCGTTTTCATTGTCTTACCGACTTAAACGTTTATCTTTGGGTTTTCATTTTTGGGTTGGTTTTTTTTTTTTTCGGTCAAATATCTTCTTCGAGATTTGCTTTATTGCGCTTTTCTCATTTTTTCAAAATGTTTTTCCTCTTCTTTTATTTTTTTTCAGGTTTTGTCGATTTTTCGCCCTTTTCTTTATTTGATTTTTCATCGATGTTTGATTCTGTTTCCCTTTTCTTGATTGCAAATTTTCCTTTTTTCCCGGGTGTTTTCGCCCTCTTTTGGGTTTTTATTTGTTTTCGCAATGCTTTTGATTTTGGTTTACAGTTTTGTTCCGGTCTTTTTCTTCGTTTTCGCTTTTTTCGGGGAAATTTTCCACAATTGGTTTGGAACTTTTTTTTTTATTTTCCCCTTTTGATAAACCAAGGAAAAGTTTTTGTCTTTCCCTTTTTGGTTTTTTGGGGGTTTGCTTTGTGTTCCAGTTTGTTTTTGTCTTTGGAAACTTTGGGGGGTTGTTTCTTTTTTTTTGCCTGTATCTGGTTTGCCCGCTTATTTTGTTTTAGTTTTTGCTTCCTTTAAGGTTTTTATCCTCTTGGATTTTTCCAATAGTGATGAAAATTCTGGGATACTTTGAGGGTTTGGTAGTTTGATTTCCCGTGCAACTTTTGTGTCAAAATCCCTTTTTGATGAAAACGTAAAATCTCAATATCCCCCATTGGGGGTTCGAGAAATTGGTTTTTCGAGCCGGGACCCAGTGCGTAGTCCGCCATTCTGGATATTTTTCCCAAATCTTTAAATTTTTCCCTTTATAAACCCTTTTCGGAATTTGGCTTGTTGGGTTCTCCCCCAAGAAATTTTCCCTTAAAATTTTGGGACCCCTCGTAAATGGGGTGGGAAAATTTTGGAATTTAAAAACCAAATGTGCCGTTTGTTTGCGAAGACATCTTCCAAAAAATTTATAAAAAGGTCTTTCTCCCCCAACGTCTTCAAATTTGGGGTTTGGGATTAAATTTTTTAAAAACCTTTCTTTGGGGTTTTATATTTTTGGGTTTTTCCCGCAAAATTTTGATTTCGTAAAATGGACTTTTACCCATCCACCTTTTGGGTTTAATTTTTCTTTCCCCTTTCTCTTGCATTTAACCCGGGGTTCTTGAAACGAGGGCCCTTTGTTTACTTGGCGGTTAATTTTTGTTTTTGGGCAAAATGCATCGGCCCCCCTAAATTTTCCGATTTTTTTTTAGTTTTTCGGGAAAGGGTTTTCCCCAATTTTTTTTTCGGGGCTTCGGTTTCCTTTTCTTCGGCTTGATGGCTGTCAGATGATTTTTCGGGTTTTTTCGGGAATTTACTTTACTTTTCCCGATCTAAGTTTTGAGGGTTGGTGGGGTTGTACCCCCCGGGAATTTTTTGCCCGGTTTTTTTGTCGTTTTTGGGGTCCATGTTTTTTAAATACTTTTTTATACGGATTTTTTTAACATTTAAAAATCTAACTTTGGCTTATTAGAAAAAAATTTTTTTAAAATTAAGGATGAAAACTTTCTTTTTGTTCGCGTTTTTTAAAATCGTTGGATTGTGGTTTTGGGAATAAACCGGGCCCTTTTCGTAATGGCCCGCGCTTTTGTACCGTGATTTTTGGCTTTTGTTATGGTCCCTTTTTTTTGTGACATGGGGGCCTTTTTTTTATGGTTCGCGCTTTGTTCGTCGAGATGCTTTCTTTTTTTAAGTCCGCGTTTTTTGGGTTGGGGTTTTAGGACTTTTTTTTAGGGTTTCCGGGCGCTTTGCCCTGGTGAGTAGGGCGTTCGTTATGGTCCGCCCGTTTTTTTCTCGGGCCCCACTTTTTCTTTTTGCCCTTTATTTTAAATTTTGTTTCCTGATTTTATTTTTTTCAGGTGTGGGGGGGGTTTAAGTGTGTGTTTGACTGTCGATAAGCAAAACCCCAGGGATTATTTTTATTTTAGGTTGGGAAACACTAAAAATTTTCCAATGGTTTTCCTTCTTTTTTGTGTGTTTCCCCTTTATTTCAGTTAAATTGGGTTTGAAATTACTTTTCCCCAAAATTTTTGCAATCACCGGGTTTGTTTTTAAAAAGAACCCCCCTTCTTTTATTAGTGTGAAAACAAGGGATTAAAATGCTACTTTTGGTTGATGCTAAAATAGGGTTTTTTTCAGGGCAAGGTGCATAAAAAAAATTTTTTTTTCAACCCGAGCTTTTGCATGCAACGGGTTTTTGTTTCGCGGAATATTAAAAATTTGCAAAAATCGCTTTTAAAATTTTAGCTTATTAATTGATTTGTTTGAAATAAAATTTTGAATAGCTTTTTGAGATCCAAAAATTTTTGGGAAAATTATGGTTTTGGCCGTTATTTTTTAAACAAAAATGAATTATTTTTTTTCGGTTTTTTAATACCAAAATTAAATTTTTACCGTATAAATTTTACTTTGGTTTCTTAATTATTATTTTTGTTTTCATGCAGAGTAGCGGTCTGTATTATTTTTGTCGCCCGAAAGCTTTGGCAGGTTTTAGGGTATTTTGGGTTTTTTTGACAGGGGCCGTTTTGGTCGGATTTTTATTTTCGATACTTTTTTTTTGGAATCGCTATCGCGTTTTTATTTAGGTTTATCCGCAAAAAGTAATAATTCGATGAAGTTTCTTTATGTGTATAAAGGTCTTTGTTATTGTTTAAAGGCGATAAGCGCCCCCCAGGTGAAAAGGTAAGGGTTTTTTAACGGTTTGGTTTTTGGGCGGATTTTTTCCCCCTTTCCTTTTGTCGGTATCTATCCCGACGTGAATTTTTTTTCCGGTCGCTATCACGTTTTTTTTACGCGATATTTTTTTTGCGATGAATTTTTTTTTTATTTGTATAAGTCAGGTAATTTTTTCTAAGGGCCCGATAAGCGTCTTTCAGGTGGGGGTCGGTTACTTTTTGTTTTTGACTGATGGGTGCCGCTCTTTGTCGGTATTTATCCCCAAATTTTTTCCCGATCGCCGTTTTTTTTATCGGTGTCGTGATTTCCCCTATTCCCGATAAATTTTTCCCGGATTTCTTGCAGGTAATGTTTTTTTCCGTTTTTTCTTACGTTTATTTTTGGGGTTTTGAAAAGTAAAATTTTTTCTGAGACGTTTAAGCTTCTGTCGGGTTGTTCTGGTCCTTGATCGTGCCTTTTTTTGTCGGTTTCCGACAGATTTATAGAAAAAAATTTCCAACTTTTCGTTGTGTTTGAGAACAAGATCAACTTTTTTTTTTTTTTTTCGTGGTATTTTTTTTCCTGCAAAGAAATTTCTTACGGTGTGCTTAGTATAAATTTCGACTCTTTGTTTCAAAGCCCGTTTTTGCAAGTTGTACTACTTAAGTCGAAATGTCGGTTAAATTGCTGAAAAGCTGTGCGGTCGCCACGGGTTTTGAAACTTTTCTGTACCCGGGGCCCGATATGCTCCTTTAAAATTTATTTTGGGCCGAGTTTTCGACACAGGAAAGGCCCTAACAAACGATTATAACAAACGCTTTTTTTACTGTGCCCGTCCCGGAAAAAATCCCCGGGGTTCCCCCGAGCGTTTTTTATTAAAAAATTTTTTCCCCTCTTTTTGGGGTTTCCCTAAGGGTTTCCCTTTTCCCTTTTTTTTTTGGGGGGGGATGGGGATTCCCCCCTTTCCATTGCCACAGACTTTGGGATTCGCTGGACTTTTTCGCCGTGGGATGGATAAATTAACGGGA
This sequence comes from Nylanderia fulva, assembly GCF_048542155.1. Taxonomy (NCBI): domain Eukaryota; kingdom Metazoa; phylum Arthropoda; class Insecta; order Hymenoptera; family Formicidae; genus Nylanderia; species Nylanderia fulva. The sequence continues at coordinate 377,563 of NW_028191015.1, read as the reverse complement.
AAGTAAAATCGACACGTTATTTTCCCAGGAAAATAAAATTTATATATTTTTTTTTCAGGTTCCAAAAAAATTCTATAAAACTGAAACAAAGCGATTTTTTTACTAGCCCGCTTTTTTTTACGAGGGAAAACGGGAGTAAAATTTTGAACAGAACTTCAATCTTTTCCAAACCTTCAATTTTGGGAACCCACGGGCCTTGCCGCGCCGGTTAAATTTTTGGGCCGAAACCCGTAACCCCTCTCCTGCCCCGCTGGCCAATCACTTTTTTTTGGGCCCCCCCAAGGGTCCGCTGATTTTACTCAGGGTTGCGGGGCGGGGCGCAGCCTTATTGGTCATCCTTAGTTTTGTTTATTTATTTTTATACTTGACTTTTTATTTGTTTTTTGGAAAAAAAATAAAAAATAAAAGTCTAATGTTTAACCCAAATTTGGGCGCTTTGGGTTTTATCACATAAAAAAAATTAAAAAAACCTTAAACCTAGCGGGTCTATTAACATGAAAAAAACAAAAATTTATCTTTTTTCTCGCGCTTTAAAATTTTAACATTAACTCAAAATGCGTGGATTTAAATTGTAAATATGAAAAAAATAAAAATTTAAAAAATTTACTTTAGGCGACTTAAAAAATTTTTATAAAAACTTAAAAATAAAAAAAAAAAAATTCATACTGCTTCGTCCCCCCCTTCTGGGGGGCAGGGGCCCCCCCCTTTTTAAAAAGGCAGTCTTCCGGACTGCGCCCAATTTTGGTTGGTCGAAAAAATGCTTACCCGCGATCGGGGGATTTTGTTTTTTAATTTTAGCCTACGAGTTTAAACCCCGACGTTTTAAAACTTTTTTTCGGCCCGGGAACAAATCCTTTCGTCAATTGGAAGGAGGGGGTTGCAAACATATTTATAAAACAGAACGAGAACTTTTTGGGATTCCCATCGCCCGCTTTCCCAAGAATTAAGAAAAAGCAATTATAGTGGAGAACCCGTTTGTTTGTAAAAATTCGACGAGAAGTTGGGAGATAACATAAAAAAAGCGTTACTAACAGTTTTATTAACGGTTTCCCTTTTCCGATTTATTAATCCCCCGGGGAAATTAGAACAAACCATATATTTTCAACAAAGCTTGTCTCGCTATTCAATTACCCAAGCCCCTAAAACCCGAAAATTTCGAAAAAAAACAATGCTTTTAATCGCGCTTACATTTAAAATCGTGCCGTTTGGAAAACTATCCGACGGAAAGGAAAAACCGTAAACAATGTTGAAAAATCCCCCCCCCCCTTTTTTCGCCCCCCCCCCTCTTTTCTCTCGGCTCCTTTCCTTCCCCTTTTTGTCCCTTGGTCCCCCCCCCCCCCCTTTTCCCCCCCCTTTTGTCTTTCCTCCCCCTTTCCGGCCCCTTCTGGCGGGGGCCGGCCCTCGCTTAAAAAGATCATTCGAAAAAAAATTCGGAAAACCCTATTTACCTTTTGCAAATTGGGAAACCCCCAAAAGCTTTCCCGGGTACAACCCAAAGTCCCCCGGAAAACAACCCCCGACGGGAAACGCCCCAAAACCTGAAAAACAGATCCTTAAACAGCAATAAATTTCCCAACCACCCCAAATCAAATCTCCCCAAGTGTAGATAACAAAATTTAAAACAAAAACGACTTACCTTCTATCGAATTTATATCCCCAAAATTTCAAAGGGAATGCAATTTTTTTGTTTGTTCAGCTCTGGCATAAAATTTCAAAAAAACAATTTTTTTAATTCCCCCACTCATCTAGAAAAAGAAAAAATTTAATCCAAATTCGAGGCCCCTCTGAAACAATGAAACTTTGGGTTTTCCATAAACTATCCACTTTTTGACAAACCAACCCTGTTCCCCGGTAATATCAGACCCATTGTTTTTCCCCAAACGGGATCCAAAAGGAAACCCCCTTTCTTGAAAAAAAAGCTCATCAAAAATTTTTAAAGGTAGATCCCTTTTTTCCGACACTTTTATCTTTCCTTTAAATCACCTATAAATTTGGGAAAAAATTACATCTAAAAGAAAGGAGGGATCTTGTTCCCTTTCCCTATTTTCTAATCCGAAATTACATAGGGATACTTTCCCCCTTCCAAACCCTCGTTTGAAAAAGGTTTTTCTTGGGGGGACGTTTTAAAAAATTTAATTTTAACGAAAGGCGGGCCCCTTACCGGTATTTAATCCCAAACCCGGGGAAGGTTTTCAAAATGAAATTCCTTTCCGTAAAAAAAATTTTTGTTTTTGAATTCGCGAATCATTAATGGGTCCCAAGCCCTTTGGGGGTTTGGCGTACTTTTGAAAACGAAAAAAGAATGGGAAAATCTTTAAATTTGGAAAAAAACCTTAGGGCATTCGGTCCCTTCATGGGAAAATTTAAAATAATCACACGGAACCCCCTTAGGGCCAATTCAGTGGTTTCCCAAAACAAGAAGGATGGGAGAAAAATCTATTTAGAAAACATTGAAACCTTAGGGCTTTTCAAGTCTTGAAAAGGGAAGAGTTATTACCGGGGGCGGGGGGCCCCCGGGAAAAATGGGGGATAAAATTTTCTAATTCCGTGATTGTGCGAAAACCCCCTGGGGTTTTTCCCGACCAACGACAATTCTACAATTTTATGGGACCACCCCCCCCCCCCCGGCTGTCAAAAACCCTTTTTGAGACCCCAAAACTTTTAAAAACCCGAAAAAGGGTTAAATTTTGTCAGGTAATTTTTTACTAAGCTTTCTTTAGTTTTCATTTGCCAAAGGGAACCCCTTTTAGGAACAAAAAAACCCGGACTCAACAAACTTTCCCAAACTTTTAAAAAAAAATTCCTATACAAAAAAAAAACAAAAAAGGTTTCCCCCTGCCCAAAAAAGAAAAAATCGAAAAAAACAAGTCGGCGAATTTTTAAAAAAAATAATTTAGTGAGTTGCTACATGGGCCAGTATAACTCCCAAATTGGTAGTACCGAAAAAAAAAAATTCCCAAGGAAAAATAAACTTTGGCTTTTAGGGTTTAGATTTCGGGGAAAAACAAAAAATATGGAGACGCTTATCCTCTTCCTAACAAAAACAGCCCATTCTGCCCAGTTAGGATCAGCCAAAAAATTTTCATATTTGATTTAGTTTTCCGGTTTTCATCAAAATTCTATGTCACTTAAAGACCCCTAAAAAAAACGCTTTTCCCCACGCCATAGGGGGTTTTATCAATTCAACCCGCATCCATTCGTTTAAAAAACGCCCCCGCATTTTCCAAAAAATTTGGGAAATGTATTATGGGGGGTTTTAAAAGGGGGAAACGAATTTTTTTCGTCTATATGGCCGACATTTTTCATTTACCCCACAACCCTTAAGAGAACTGAAATCAAATTTTAAAAAGTTTAAGCAAAGATTACGAGACGCGAATTTACAATTACAACCGGGGGACAATTTTGCGTTTTTCAAAGGGCACGAAGTAGTTTATTTAGGCCAATAATAGGCGGAACGGACAAAAACCAGACCCGGGGGAAAATTTAAAAACAAAAATGCCCTTTTTTAAATCCAAAAAAAACCGAAACAAAACATAAAAACAATTTTTCGGTTTAGCCGGATATTTCCGAAAAATTTTACCCAATTTTTCTAAAGTCGCAAAAACCCTTAACAGATTTTTGAAAAAAGGGTAGATATTCAATTGGCAAATAAAAAAAAAAGTAGAAGGTTTAACCCCTTTAAACACTCGTTATGTTCAAATCCCATTTTTCCAAAACCCCGATTTTACCCGACCTTTTATACTAATACCGACGCATCGGGTATGCGATAGGGCGGAATTTTTTAAATAGGGACCGGTAGGAAAAGGGCTTCCTGTCTTTATACTTCTCGAATTTTAAAAAAATGCGGAACAAAATTTTTCAACAATTAAAAAAAATGCCTAGCCATTATAAATTTTATTAGCCATTTCAGACCCGAATTATACGGAAAATTTTTTCTATAAAACGGATCCCAAACCTTTTTAAATTTGGTACACCATAAAAGTCCAACCCCTAGACTTGGAATGGAAAAAACCAAACAGCAGAATACCCAAATTTCGAAATTAAGTACAAAAAAAAAGGGGTCACTAAAAAAAAAAATGCCGATGCCCTTTTTCGCGGAATCCACCCCCGATTTGTTTTACCCCCAAATTTGCTTAGATAATGATGAGTATCGATAAAAAACCCAAATTTTTAAGTAGACCAGGACCTTCCGTAAAATCAAAAATTTAAAAAAAAGGGTCTTTAAATTCCTACCGCCAAATAAAAAATTTGAAAACCAATTATGTTAATATAACCGAAAAAAAGATTTCCCATTCAGATGACGAAAAACCCAAACCCAAAAACGATAAACATGACTATGCAAAATGTCAAAATTTAAAATTTTGGGAAAACGATTTCGTCGACGTTTAAAAACAGAAAAAATATACCAAATTTTAAACCCCTCCCGTAATTCTGGTAAAAAAAAATAGCGAAAAAAAAGATAAAATTTTTTAAAAAAAAAAGAAATAATTTTAATTTTTTTAAGTCTAACGGATCACCCTTTCCGGGCAAGGGAAACCGAACTTTTTTCCAATTTCCCAAACTTTTTCCCACATACGAAAACCTCAATTTTTAAAGAGTTTAAAGTAAAGAAAATCAAATCAAAAAAATTTAAAATCAATCCCCAAAGAACAAACAACGGCCCGTCTGTAAAACCGCCAAAAAATTTTGAAAAAATTTTTTACGCTCTTTTTTGACTTTCGGGTTTAAAGAATTACAATTTTAAATTTTCCCTTTTGTCAGCAAAACAAAAAATTTTGAAAAAAAATTCCCTTTGGGCTTACATTATTAACAAATAAAGAAATTTTTTCCCCCACACGTATAAATAAACTATTTTTAAAATTTTGTCAATAACCCCATCCCCACGAAGCGTTTAAAATTTAATTTTAGAAAAACCATGGGTCAGCATTTCGGGGGCCATAAAAAGGGGGTTTCGGGAAAAAATTTAATTTGACTTTGACCCCTTTCTTTTGGGAAATCCCAAAGAAAAAAGATTTTCAAGAATTTATTTTGGAAAAAAGTCCCCGAGTCCAGTTAAAAAAATTAACGCGCGTCAAAACAAACAACCAAAGATTTTTCGGTTACCCCTGGTACAGTTTCGACAAAGTTTCAATAGATATAGTAGGCCATTTCCTATCACGAAAAACGGAAATAAATATATTTTTTAAACCCTGCAAGAAATTTTTTAACCCAAAAAACTCTTTTAGCCAAATACCATTAAAAGAAGCCCCTTCATTAACGATAGCCGACGCTTTTACAAAAGGGAAATTTTTTTGAAATTTTTGGAAATTTCCCCCCGCTATCCTTTCCGTCACGGGGCCCAAATTTTTTATCCCAACCCTTTTAAAACGATCCTAACTAAAAAAAAACCAAAATTAAAAATTTTAAAAAACCCAATGCTTTCCATCCCCAATCAAATGGATCTTTTAGGAAAAGGTTTAAAATCACGTATTAGTGAATATTTAAAGAACCAAATCGATAAAAAAAAGATAATTGGGACGAAAACATTAAAATCGCCCTTTCCCCTTATAATACAAGGTCCACGAAAGAACAAAAATTTTCGCCTACCCAATTTAAATTCGGACGGGGTGCCAGATTGCCCTCCCCGTATCAACCTATCGAAGAACCTTTTAGAACCTAATTATCAAGGGTTTAAAAAAAAAATTTATTCAACAAATTATATGATATCCGGAAGAAGCGCCCCAAAAAAATCTTATTTAGAGCCAAAAAAAGGAAAAAAGCCCAAAAACATTATGATCAAAAGGGTAAAATTTTCGAAAATTTTTTAAAATAGGAGATTATGATTTTTTAATAAAGGAACCCAAAAAAAGGGAAAAAATTTTTAGGGACAAATTTCGTAGGACCTACGAAATTTAAAAGAGAACCCACCTTCCCAAAAAACGCCAAAATCCAAAACGACCATAAAAACCCCGGATTGTCCATTTTTGTAAATTTAAAAATTTGCCATAAGAAACCCGGTGAAAAACCCGTTTTCTAATTTTTGGGTTTTAGATGTGTTGGCATCGCCAACCCGTCCATCCAGGACAAAATACAAAACTCCCCCCTTTAAAAAAGATATTCGCCCCTTTGAAGCGGGGTAAAGGTTTTCGGGTATCGTAACGTAGTCACTAATTCTGCCGTTGCACGAATTGTTATTCAAAAACTCGATCTGCCGCAGTTCCCTTTTTCCCCAAAAAAAAGGTTTTTCTCAAAGCCGGGTTTTGATTGGATTAGGTTACCTGAACCACGTGTTTTGTAGTTCCCAAGGTCCTAACCCCCTTTCCCAAAACCAAAACGAAGTTGTATAATTTGCACTTTAATTTTTTAATGAGCAGGGAAAACAAAAAATTACCCCTTTTTAAAAAACCCTAGGGTTTTTTAAACTTTTAAAAAAAAGTCTTCCAAAATCCATTTCGAAACACAACGCAACAAACTTCTAAAAACGTAACCGAACAAACCCCAAATGTTGAACTCCCCAAATTGGTTTCCGAGTTTCCTTTAATACGAAAAATTACTATTTTTTCCTAATATAATAGAGCTTTGAGGGTTTTAAAAGCAAACAGTTTACCAAAAATTATTGTTTAAAATTTTTTGCATCACGCGAAGAACTCGATCGGTACCTAAAGACATTAAAATTATCAGTTTTGTTTTCAAACCGCACCCCTTTTTTTTTTTTTCCTTTTCCAGGGCTCAAATTTCGCTATGCTTGTTACAAAATTTAACCCATAAATAATTGTGAAGAATGTTTTTTTTACCTATATTCAATAAGTAGTAAAGGGGTGGAAACGCAACGATACCATTAGATATGGGGCGGAAAAGTAAAACCCCTTTAAAAATTTTCCAGCCTAAAATTAAAAAAAAATACGCAATAATTTTTATTGTTTTTCTAGATGGGGGACAAAAGCCCCCGCGTCATACAAATTATATATAATATCCAAAAATTATTTTTTGTATTAATTTAAAATATGTATCCTAATTTTCAGGGTTTGCTATCCCCGGAACCCCCTATAAGATTATTAAAAACTCAACGTTTTTAAAAATTTCAGGTATATTTTTGTTTAATTTCGATATTGTAAATTCTCATTTCAGAAAACCACCCAGCTTTTAAAAAGGGGTTTTTCAGCATGGAACCCCGTACATTATTTAAAAAATTATTCTTACTTTTCTAGCCATTTTTTTTTATTTTGTATTAGATATGCTTTTTTAAGTAAAATTTATTTCAAAAAAACCCGATATTGCATTTAGACCTTAAAACCAAAGCCCCAAAATTCTAGCTTTAAAACGATTCAACCCCTTTTAAATTTTTACAGATTTCGTTAAATCGCCCCAATGGGAAAACTCCGTTCCTCGCGAAAAGGTTTTTTTCAATTTTAGTATTCAACCATTTTGAATGCCTCGCCCAAAACCTTTTAAAGTTTTAAAAAAAATTAAAATTTTATTAACACTCTACTTAATTTCCCCGGAGAAAACGACTCCAGCTTCAACCCGGGAACCCAAACTAATATATTTTACCCCAAAAGCAACCTTTGAATTTAATTTTTCGATCCACAAAAACCCCGGGGAGAAAAACCCCGCAACCCCCGCAATTGATATACTAGATTAAAACGCAAAAATTTGTTTTTAACATATATAACCCCTCGTTTTGCATGCACTCGTACCCCGTATGTATGATTTCACGCAAACAATTAAAGTCCCCTGTGCGGTCTAAAATAAAAAAAATAAATAACGACGGTAAAAAAAACCCTGTATATTATACTATTCAATTTTTAGAAAAATTATCACGCACCATTTCATGTCCCAAGCCAGGCTACCTTCGCACATGCAAAATGTTTTTATCAAAAATGATACACACGCACATAAAAAAAATTTTTTTTTTTAAAATTTAAAAAAAATTTTTAATTTTGTAAACCAGTCCCTTGTGCGTTACAGTTGTCATGATGTTAGGGGTTTTTTCTAATACTCTCCCTTAAAATTCGTTTGCCTTTATTGGGGTTTGATTGTGGGGACAGCATCTCAACATTACCGCCGTTTTTTCCCTTTGATGAGGAGAAAACAAAACTCCAAACATCAAAAAAAAAACCCCCAAAATCCACAGAAAATTATGAAAAACTATTACAAATTTCCCCAAATAACTAGCCAAGTTATCCCGTGCCCAAAAAGAGAATCCCGCCACCGATTATCACTGTGGGCCCTCTTCGCCAAAAATCGGTCGTCTTTAACGGAAAAGCAAATTAAATCCAGGAAAAAACCCCCTATTTCAATGCCTGCGAATGTTTTAAACGGTTTCTACTTCCTTGGGACCCGCTCACTTAATTAGTGGGCTTAAAATCAACCCAAACTTTTTATCACAGCCCTTTCGCTGGCTGGCAATTAAAAAAAAAACCCATTTGGAAAATTTTAAGGGTACGCAATATTTTGACCCTTACGGGGCCCTGGGGGCAAACCCTAATTGGGTTTAAGCAGTCGCAAAAATCTCACCCCAAATCATTTAGGGGCCAGTACAACCGAAAAAACGGGGAAAAACAAATTAAAGGGCAGGAAACCCTTTGTACACTGGCCGACAGCTTTGGTTTTGGGCTCCGACGACCGGTTAAATTTTTTTGGGAAAACCGGGCCCCAAAGAAAAACCTGCACTTAACCAATACGATGTCCTATCGAGGGACTAGCGGGCCAAGATAACAGGCGAGACTCCCCCATGTCTCCCGTCCACCCCCACAAGAACAGTTTTGCCTTAACAAAAACCAAAGAGGGAGCCATTATGCGGTTTTACCCTGCTTCGCACGGAAAAAACCGAAATTATTTATTTTTGGAAAAAAAAACAAGGCCAACTTTTTCCAACAAAGGTTTCGATTTCCCCGTGGAAACCTCGTATATTCCCCTTACATGAAAAAAAAGTTGTGTATGTTGAAAAAAACATCCCACATCAAAGGGCATCTTTGTATCATAAGGGCATACAACCAAAAAAGTGAATTTTGGGAAAAAACAAGTAAAAACCCCAAAGGGCCCTTAACCTTTTAAAATCTTTTGCCTGTGAATTCGGTTTTAGTCAAATTTAAATCGCCGGGGGGTTCATGGCCGGCCCCCAATGGAGAAACTGTCCGATCATAAAATGATTTTGTAGAAGTTACCGTACGCCCAAACCCAAAAAATGTTTTAAAAGGTTAACCCCTAAAACCCTTAGAAAAACCCTTTTTACTTTTTCACGCCCCAAACAAGGAATCGTCACAAAAAATCGGAAACGAGCGGGGAAAAAATTTTCAAAAATTACCAACGTTTTTCCCCGGGGAGAGGAAAAGGGGACCAAAAATTCCCCCCAAAAAAAACCCCAAGGGGGGGAAAATTATACCTCAAAACTAAACCAAAAACTTTCTTTCCTGGGGTTTTTTAAAACCCGGGCCACTACTGTTGTGGAATTTATAGGGGGCAAGAAAATAGGGGGAAAATTTTTAGGGGGAAAAATTTTTTTTCCCCCCGAGAAACCGGCCCCCCTCAACGCCCCCTTGCCGGGGGGCTGGTTTAAAAAACCCATTCTGCCGTTATTTAAAAAATTTTTTTTAAAGGAAAAAAACCTCAAAAAATTTTTAACAAACCCCAAAACCCAAAAAAAAAAGGGAAAAGGGGTTTATATTTTTGGGTCAGGGCCCCGGGCCCGGGGTTTTTTGGGGGGAAAATTTTTGGGTCGTTTGGGTTTCTAAAAATTTGGGGGTTTACACCTCCTCCCGGTACGAAAAAAAAAACCTTAAGGGGGGTAAATCTAATCTAATAGGGGCATTTTTTGGGGGGCTCTAACTAATTTTTGCTTCAACCCCCGCCCCGGGAAAATGAAAGAAAAGGGAAAAAAAAAAAAAAATTTCCCCAAACACCAAACCTCTCGCCAAAATTCGAAGCCCCCCCCGCCCCGGCCCCAAAAAAAAAGCCCGGGAAAAAGTCAGCCCCCAAAAAACAAAGGGGTTTAAAAACCAAAAGACCCGGGGAAATGGAAACCCCAAAAAAAACTATTTTTCCCAACATAAATTTTACTTCAGCAGCATCTTTTTAAAATTTTTAAAAAAACCCCAGGCAAAGTCGGGTTTTTTTCTCAAAAAGGGGGGGAATTTTAAAAAACCAAAAAAAAATTTTTAAAAATTTTTTTTTCAAAAAAAATTTTTTTAACCCCCAAATTGTCATGACAAACGGCCCAAAATAAAATAAAAACCGGGGGGTTTAAAAAAAAATTTTTTTTTCCCCATAATCGCTCTAAATTAAAAAAAATGTTTTGGGGCCCCCCCCCCAAAACCCCCCCCCTTCCCCCGTTTGAACCCCCCCTTTTAAAAAAAACCCCCCCCTTTGAAAATTTGTTCCCGAGGGGAAGGACTTACAATTTACCCAAAAATATGAAATGTTTAAAAAAAAATTGATAAATTTTTTCCCAAAACCATATGAAATTTTTAAACTCCCCCCCATAAAAAAAAAAATGAAGTTACCAATTTGTTTTTTCCTTTCCTTTTAAAAGAAATAAATTTAAAAAAAAAAAGGGGGTTTTTTTAAAAAATTTAAAAAAATTTTGAAGTAATCCCCCTTTTTTTTTAAAAATTAAAAAAGGGGAAAAAACCCCAATTTTTTAAAAAATAATTTTTTTAAAAAAAATTTAAAACGTTCGTAAAGAGGAATTAGGGATGAAACCCGTTTTTAGTGAAAGGGGTTTTTTTTTAAGAAAAAACCCCAAAAAAATTTTAGAAGGTTTTAAAAACTTTAAAAGGCATTTTAAAAAGCAAAAAAACCGGGGAAAAAGTTGGGGGCCCGAAAAAGGGGGCCCCCCTTTCCCAAACCGGGGGGCGGTTTTTTCCCCAAAAAACACCGCATCGCTAAACCAAAAAAAAGATAAGATAAGTCGGGGGGTAAAAAACAAAGGGATACCGCTCGCTTCCCCAAAAAGGAAAAAGGAAAACGGGGCGCCCGGGGATAAGGTTTTCAAAGGAAGCCCCTATCGCTACTAAAGGGGAAACCCTCTTTCCCGGGGTTAACCGTCGCAAACTCTAAAGGAACAGATTGTTCCGGTAAAATTTCCCCCTTTTCCCCTTGCCATTGGGAAAAAAGCATCGCCCGGGGGGGGGGGCGAGCCCCATTTTTTCGGATAAAAACCCTGCACCCGGCACGGGAAAGGCAGGATTTTCCCCCCAAAGGGTTTTTCCCCCCCAACGTTTTAAAAAGCAAACAACCACTTTATACGGGGTTCCTGAAAAACGAACATAGCCGCCCTTTTGGTAGGAACCCTTTTTGGACGAGTCCGAGGTCTTCGGATCTTAAAAATCAGAGGAAAAAACTACAAAGGACCATACGGAAAATTGAAAAGCTAATTTTTTTTTAAGCCTTCCATTTTAAAATGTAAAAGGGACGGGCACTATTTTTTAAAACATTATATTTAATTACCTATTAATAAATTTCTTTTCATTTAAACTCGAATTTTGAAAAAAACATAAGCCAAATTATCTGCTTTTTCCCTTTTTTTAAAAACCTCGTTTCATCTGCCACGTCTCTTAAAATCGCGTTTTTTAAAATTTATCCAAATTATTAAACATTTAATAAATTTGTACTTATTTGATTTTTTAATAAAAAATACTTATTATTTTAGTTTATGTTACTTATTGTAGTAACCTTTTTCCACCAATTTAGGAATTTAATGCCGCTATTTTTGTAAAATTTTGAAAAAATCGTCAAAGGACTTGAAGTCCTCTAGGTGAGTTTATAAATAACGCGCATTACCCCATTAAACAAGGCCAAAAAACCCCGGCCTACCGGATAAAACCTTCTTTTACTCTTTTTCCTTTTATTCCTTGCATTTTCCAATGTTGCTATTTTTCCCCCCAAGACTTTTATTTTGCATTTATATTCGTTTATTCGACAATGTACACCCCCCCCCCTTTAAAAACCAAATAAAAATATCTGTCATAAGGACTTCCCAATCCCCTGAGGTGCCGTTTTTAAAGGAAGTGTTTCCTATTAAAAAGGCCGAAAACCCCCCGGCCAGGGGGGTGAAACCATTTTTCTATCTCTTTTACGCTTTTTTTCCTTGCCCTTTCCAATGTTGCGAATTTTTTTCCAAACCGAATACGAGGTCTTGATAATTACTAAAATTTTTCTTAAAATTTTTTAAAACTTTAAATTTTTGATCTTGAAATACAAGATTAAAATTTTGATTAGTTTAAAACAGACAAGATTTTTCCTTTCCACATTTTTACCATTTTTTTCAGACATTAATTCGTTATTTTTGACAAACGCTTAATTAAAATTAAAGTGAAGGGATTTTCGTCTTTAAAAACCTTTACTCTCTCTAACTTTTAAACGAAAATCAGACTTAAATTTAGCCCAACTCGTTATTTTATTTTTAAAAATTTCATTTTAAAAAACATATTTTTTTAATAAATTTTTTTAAACCTTAGGGGGTCTCCCCCCCCGAGGAAAAATCAAATTATGGGGAAGAATCTCCTACTAGCGAAGTAAAAAAAACCCCTTTAAAAATTTAAAAGCCCAAAATTTATAAAAGCGAAAATCGTCATCCCCTTTTTAATTTTCCCCCAAAATTAAAATATCCCCCCCCTTTCTTTGATTTTTCTCTCCGAATTTTCCACCTTTCCCCTTAGAATCAAAACGTTAAAAACGACCCTAACAAATTCTTCCCCCATCCGATTTATACCCCGGGATCAAAACCAAACCAATTAAAATCGCCAGAGAATCCCATTTTACATTAACAAAAAAAACCTTTACATTCTAAACGATGCCCTGCATTCCTCACGACGTCGATAACTTTTCCCCTGAGAACCCAAGATAATTACTTTTTTAAAATTTTTCCTCAACCACCAACAACCCGGAAGGGCTCAGTATATTGAATAAATTTAAAATCCCCCAAAAACGCAGGACCAAAAATTTTATACCAAAGAAAGGTTTTTTTTAAGAAAAATGAAATTTATTGTAAAATATCTTTTTTTTTAAACCCCGGTTCCTTTCTGTCCTCACTAATCAAAATCAAACCCGGGTTCCCGGGGGATGCCCGGGCCAGCGGGTTTTTCCCCTAAAACAAAGAGAGACTTTTAAAATCCACCGAGTAGCGCAGAGAAGACCTCTTGTGCAAAAGGGAAATTTTCGCCAATGTTTTGGGGTAACAAAATTTTTGAATTGGGTTTTTTTTTGGTAACAACTTTTCGGGAAAAAATGCCTTTTCCGGCCGGGGGCAGGGTTTTTACCGTAAAATGGGTCGCTCCTCCCCTCGGGGATGCGGGTTACCAAAGGAAGAGGGTATCCGGGGGAATACCGGAAACTTTCCGGTAGAGTTGCGACGTTAAGTCCCGGGGAGATGGTTCTTAGTACGAAGCGGCGTTTTTGGGTCCATCGTCGGGGGGCCCCCTTTTTCCTTTTCCTTTTGGTTTCGATAGCGGGTTTTTTTCTTCGCTCCGATTTTCTTTTTTTCTTTTATAGGTAAAAGGGCTTCTTTGGTGACTCATCGCTTTCGGGTTGCAAAAGGGTTGGGGTTCAAGTGTTTCCCCGTTTCATAGCGTTTTTTTTTAAAAAAACCCTTTTTAAACTTTTTGATGTTTTTGAGAGTAAACCGAGTTCACAAAAAAAAGCGGGGTTTCATACCAATTTTAAATTTTTAAAACGATTAATTATTTTGGTTTATTCTTAAATATGTCGATCCCTTTTGGGTTTTTAAATAAAAGGGTTTTTCGAAAAATTTTTTATGAATTAAAAAAATATGAGGGAAATTTTAAAATTTTCAAATTTTCATTTACAGTCCCTGTTTACGTAAAAAATGGGAAATTTACGTCAGAATGAATTTCTATGGATTTCTAATTTTTCTAATATTTTATACTTATATTTGAAAATCACAATGGACGGTTAAAACTCATCAATTTCATTTTTTTTCCAAGTTATATTAATTTAGGGGGAATTCGCGTTTGAACGAATTCTATGGATTTCTAATTTTTTCTAAAATTTATACTATCATTTGAAAAAAAACAAAGGGCGGCTAAAACTCATCGTTTACATTTTTAAACCCCTAGTTTACTAAATTAATGGGTAATTCGCTCAGGAATGAATTTTTATGGATTTTCAATTTTTCCAAATATTTATGTCCATTATTTGAAAAATCCCGATGGTGGCTAAAACTTATAAATTTTCAAACATTTGAAAAACTTTACGACAAAAAATAAAGATTGTTTAGTACGCGTTTAAGTTTAGTCGTTGACAAAACATCTAACGAGGGGACTTTTTCCTTTTTTAAATTTTTTTAAATTTTTAACATCTAACGATGGGACTGTTCCTCTTTTAACGTTTAATTTTTCGTTTTCAAATAAACCGGTGGATGTTATTTAACCTGGGTTTAATTGATGGTATTTTTAAAAAATTTATACTTATTTTATTTTTTTAACCTTAATGTTTTTTTCGTATGTTAAAAAATTTTTGTAACATTTTTTTTGTAAAAATTTCACTTGAAAAGGACCACAACCAAATGGTCGAAACGTCGTAAAATAATCAAAAAAAATTGCTAGTTACGTGGGGTTCAAGTTTTTTAAGCTTTTTTTCACCACTAGCGACAAATTTAAATTTTGGATTGATTTAATTTTAATTGATCGTATTTTTGCTCTTAGACTGAAATATGGAGCACTAGGGAAGGATTTTTTTTTTTCCAACACATTTCAAACAATTAAAAACGAACCGCCTATTTGTTTAAGCATGGTTAAAATGCAGAAGAATTTTTAGCTTTAACCATAAACAAATTTTTACTTTCGTTCGAAGATATGACATTGTCCCCGTCAACATCAAGAACCAAAGACTGAAATTGTTGTCACAGGGCCTATCGAAACAAAGGTTTAAACATATTAAGAATAATCAAGTTAGATTGTTGAATTTGGAGATTAAAGATTTGAACACAAACCTAAATTTCATTCGGTGTTAATCTCTAATATAGTGAAAAAATTTTTTTGATTCTTTACCTAATAACGTGGTAAATCAGTTTTTTCTTTAAGTAACAACGACTAATAACTTTAATTATAGAATAAAAGTAGGATGATAAATAAGTTTGATAGGATGAAACAAAATAATGGTATTGTCAAATCCGTTGGAAAACATCGACATTCCACTGGTTAATAAATATCATCTCTAAAGTGTTACCTGATACTGTATCTAAACTCTTAAGTTTAGGCGATACGTTTGCCTTACCGATTCATTGCTCAAATAGAACGATCGACTAAATTATACTTTTTGAGGTGATAAAAAATTTTTGAATCGAATTGTCGTTATGTTCCTGAGGATGCTTTGGAAACAACTAGAATATCCATTGCCAATTCACTACAAAAATTTCTGTCTAAATGTAAACATATCAATTATAGTGACAGATTTATTCATGATGCGTTTAATATTTCTAAAAAATATCTGCAGAACAATAAAGATTTAATTGTTACCAAAGCTGACAAAGGACAAGTGACAGTGGTTATGAATAGAAATGATTATGTGACTAATATGGAATTATTGTTAAGTGATTCGATGACATACAAAAAATTAAATAAAAACCGATTACACGTCTGACGAACAAACTTCATACGTTAGTAAAATCATGGCATAATAATGAGATCATTGATGATCAAACATATAAAATTTCTGAATTGCACAAATGGTAATTTACCACGGTGTTATGGACTCCCGAAGATCCATAAGAGCGGGTATCCATTGAGGATCATTGTGGTCATCGTTAGGCAGTCCCTTTTATAATATTGCCAGTTACATTCATGAGATATTAGTTAGTCTGTTAAGAACCGGATTCTAATGTTAAGGATGTTTGGACTTTTGTGAATACTATTAAAAATACAATGGTTAATGACGATGACGTAATGATTTCCTTAGATGTTTGTTCGTTGTTTACAAATATTCCAAAGATTTTGTTTTTTTCTGCAATTGAGGGTCGTTGGAGTGACATAAGTCTAAAAACTAAATTTATTTGCACAGTTTCCTATACGCTGTTGATGTAATACTTACTTCAACGAGTTTTCAATTAACGAGCATATTATGAACAAATTTATGGAAGCCCTATGGGATCCCCTCTATCACCGATACTAGCTGACTTAGTAATGGATGACTTGGAAACAAATTGTTTTAAGTTCTTTAAGTTTTAAAGTTCAACTTTTTATAGATATGTGGACGACATTTTTTGTTATTTTACCTAACTCTAAAATAAATGAATTTTAAGTACATTTAATAATTATCATGAACGGTTAAAATTCACACATGAATAGAGACCAATTCTTCTATTAATTTTTTAAATTCTACAGTTATCCGCAATGGAATAATTGACAACTAATTGGTTTAGGAAACCTACATGTTCTGCAGATACATCAATTTTCTTTCGAGTCATCCTATTAAGTACAAAATTAATACGATTTACAATTTAGTAGACCATGCAATTTTACTTTCTAACGAACAATTTCATAATACGAATATTGAGATTGTAAAGAAACATTTTAATTACTAATTGTTTTCCGGATCATATTATTAATAAGTATGTAAATAAAGAATTAATGTACTTGAAGAACAACAGGAATGGTAACGGTCACAATGCGGATAATAACGACAGTTTGAGTAACGATTTAGATAAATAACGTTAATGTGAATTCGGCTCAAGATAAGATTATGTAATTCCACTCCCATAACGTTAAAGACTTTAGCGACAGTATTAAAAGGTCACTTATAGTGCTAACATAATGTCGTTTATAGTTTGCCAAAAAAGTGAATAGGCTGATAAAAACGAGGTAAGATTTATATAACTAATGATATTAAAACGAATGTAGTTTACAAGATTAACTGTGAAAAATTGTAATGCATCATACCTTGGACAAAACAAAAAGACATTTATGCACTAGAGTGAAGGAACATCCAGCAATATTAAATTACATGAATCTAATCATTCGGTTTTGAGCAAACACAGATGTGATTTTGGGCATAAACTTTGATTGGAAATCACCGACAATTTTACATAACGAGAAACATGTAAGAAAGAGAGAGATTGCTGAAATGTTTCTTCATAAGAGCATGACAATACAGGTTAACCTACAGAAAGACACCGAGAATTTGACAAACATTTACGACAAAATAATAAAGATTGTTTAGTGGCGCGTTTCAAGTTTAGTCGTTGACGAAACATCATAACGATGGGACGTGTTCCTCTTTTAATTTTTAACTTTTAACATCATAACGATGGGACGTGTTCCTCTTTTAACGTTTAACTTTCGATTTCAAATAACACCGGTGTGATGTTATGTAACCTCGGTTTAATTGATGGTATGTTTATAAAATTTATACTTATTTTATTAATTTAACACTTAAATGAGTTTTTCGTATGTAAAAAATATTGTGTAACATTATGTTGTAGAAATTTCACTTGAAAAGGACCACAACCAAATGGTCGAAAACGTCGTGAAATAATCAAATAAAATTGCTAGTTACGTCGTAGTCAAGTCGTTTAAGCTTATTATCATTTACATTTTTGGTCCATAGTTATATGTAAATTGATGGGTAATTCGCGTTAGTAACGAATTTCTATGGATTTCTAATTTTTCTAATATTTTATACTTATAATTTGAAATCACAATAGACGGTTTAAAACTCATCAATTTACATTTTTATTCCATAGTTATATGTAAATTGATGGGTAATTCGCGTTAGTAACGAATTTCTATTTTTTTTAATATTTTATATCTATCATTCTCTAACCTGTATGTTTCCTAACGAATGATTCGGAACGGAGCACGCTTGTTAATTATGCTTTTTATGACAGAAATGTTACTTAAAAGTGGGTTGCTATTCCCATTGTCATTCGTGAGAAAACATGTTTTAACTTATGAGCAATTATATGTGAGATTAAATATTTGTTAATACCGGTCTTTCATGTAGGTTAGCGATTGTCATGACTAACATGTTAAAGGATAAATTTTTGAAAAAGATTGAAATTTTAAAATTTGTCTGGACGTTACATATGTGAAGATGTCGAGGTTGTCGATCTGAACCTTGAAACGGCTTTTGAATGTCCGTTCGGGCCTCGTTTCGAGGATAACACAGCTTGGGATGTTCCGTTCGCCAAGGTTGTATCCGCATACGTTGGTCTCGGTTGTCCTTGCTAATGCGAAGGTTGTGTCACGCGCCGTGACTGTATAAATCGTTGGCGCTTCCTCTTGGGGAGTGCTGGGCGACAATCGATATGCTATTCCTTCGTAGAGGACATCGTATCGTCCAAAGTGACAGTTGTCAATTGGCAGGATTGTCCAGAAGGTGGAGGCGCCGTCGGCATCAATGCATTCGCCTGTCGTTACGGGACAGCGAGTGCCGGATGGAAGTATCACTTCATTGTTATTGTATCCAACGGGCAGCTCCAATTGTCGTATCGTGATTCGTACTGAGGCTTGCACGATCACGTCGTCCCATGAGCCGTATGCGTCGCTGAACTGGGTGCCGCTGCATTTTCTGTCTGTCTTAACTGATCCTGCGAGTGTCATTGCTCTTAGGTTTGTTTGCAGTTGGCTTAATCCCAGTAATGTGCTGGTTAACTCCTAGGGATATGGTCCCTGTTTCGTGCAATTTTCGGCATGTGTCTGCCGATATTTCGTGGATATACTCCTGTCTTCCGTTCTGCACCGCTGCTATATGAGAGTGCATTCCGCAGTAAAATATAGTCCGAGTCTATTTCGATTTTGCATTGGTAGGCAGGAGTATGCACGAATTCACTGAGTTGGAGTAGTTGTATATAGACTTCCTCCTTCTTAGGTTCGATGCTGTCGGTTTTACACCTCTTCGATATCTAAGAGGGAGAGTGTTGTGATGTTCAAGCCCCCGTCCTCCGCAGTCGTATCCGATTAGTCCGTTGGATAGTGGGGCCAGGAAGGCCATGCCCAGGATGATTGCGAGAGTCCTCATCTTAGCGTGGTTGGTTGATTACTGGCCCGTCCTCCGTTGGGGCGTCCGAAATATATCGTCTTCGGAGTGGGGGTCTTCAAGGGTGGGGGCTTGATGTGATGAGGGCTTTAACTTGTCCATATGTACAGTTTTAGTCTTAGTATTACTTATAGCTTTTTTTTTTTTTATTTTTTTTTATAGTCAGGGAAATTTGCCTAAACCAAACTTCGCCGTCCTGACCCCTGAGGGAGGGCCAGGAGGCTTTGTGGTGGATTCCCGCCCGTAGTATCCCGAGGGACTATCGGACGGGGGACCGACCTAAAACCTGACTGAAGCCCCTGGTCGTATGGATGTTGTCCACCGCGGAACCGCTAACGCATTACATCACGGTGGACACCTGACCGGGCGTTCTTAAGTAGGACACATCCCCCGGAAGGATACTACAGGTATCCTCCCGGAGAGGACATTCCCTTGCCCCGAAAGGGCCATCGGAGGGAGCCGGGCTACTAGCTCCCCCCGGACTTCCCTGGGTCGACGTGCAATAGGATCAGGGCCCCCACCCTTCTCCCCTGCCGAACCCGGTAAGTGAGACGGCCGCAGCCGCCCACCCTACATTTAAGACGTCACAGGACGTCACCAACTACGTGGACAGGACATATTCACATCCACAAAACAAAAACCAAATAAGGGCCACAGGCCCAGCCCTCGAGGGGGCCAACATCAAAGGCCCAATGGCCGACCACAGGTAAAGGTGGTGCATGATGTTTGCACCACCTTATGGACGAAAGACGAAAGGACTAGTACACATGGACTTGGC
Source organism: Nylanderia fulva (assembly GCF_048542155.1). Classification (NCBI taxonomy): domain Eukaryota; kingdom Metazoa; phylum Arthropoda; class Insecta; order Hymenoptera; family Formicidae; genus Nylanderia; species Nylanderia fulva. Next base: position 357,813 of record NW_028191015.1, on the reverse strand, counting down.
GTGGGTGAAGAGGCCGCGGAGTCACCTTGCGGCAACCTCCCCGGCACTCAATCCCATCGCCGCGACCCTACTACATGAACTGGGCGGGGCAGAGAGACTACGGAGTCGCCTTTCGGCAACCTCCCCAGAACTTCCCGCACCCACCGCTACACACTACGACAAAAAACAAAACCACCTAAACATTGGGAGCAGAGCTGCAGCCCGGCACAGGGGAGCCACCTCTCCGTGGACCTCCCCGCCCCCGACTGCAGTCCACCTCCAGCCACTCGGGGCTATCGGGAGCCCTCCCGACAGGGGGCCCCGAAGCCTGCACGCGCTCCGCAGCAGGAGCGCCAACTGGGGCAGCCCCGATATCCAAGGCCGTCCCCCAACAGGACGACCCGGAGCCTGGCGCCCGCCATCCACCCCGGAAACTGAGGGCCTCAGGCACCCCTATGCCCCCAAAGAGTGGGCCGCCCGACACCCCCCTGTCCGAACAAATCGGACAGCGGGGAGTGGCGCCACAGACCGCCGCGCGATGTCCCGACACGCCGCAACGATAGCAGCGGTCGAACGATCGACTCCCCCCGAGCATCGATGACGAGTATGCCCCACCTCAAGGCAGCGGAAGCACCGAAGGGGGCGGGCGCCAAGCAGCTCCACCCCCAACATCCCCCAGCCCCACCTTGATACTACCCGCGAATACAGCTTTGCGCGCCGTTGCCACCGGGCAACGCACCCCACACCGTTGCCCCAGGGAGAGTCCCGAGGAGTCCGGATCTCTCCGATCCGAACATCCCCGGACGAGCATCCCCCCAGAGACACCAGGGCGCCGCGGATATCTTCCCGAGAAGCGATTCCCTCCCCCATAGTCCCACGGATCCGAAGATCCATGGTTTTCTGGGGGGGGGGAGATCACCACGTCCTCTCGATCCGCGAAAACACCACGGATGCGACCCGCCAGGAGGTCCGCCTTTTCACCAGTGTTTCCACCAGGGATTTGCAAGAGCAAGCCCCCAGTGGCGGTGAACCTCATGTTCAGCGGAGGAATGCCGAGTTCCTCCAAGCTGATGCACTCCCGGCCTTCCGCAAAATCTCCGCATATGACCTCTTGTCACCGACAGAGGTCACATGCACCGCCGCTGAGTTGGGCTGCCGAAGCCGTCTCGGGACCCTTCTCTTTCCGCATAACCGGCCTTGGACGCGGAACCTCGGCTAGACCCCCCCGGGGCCCAAGGCCCCCAACCCCTCCAGCGACCAAATTAGCCACCGACAGGGACGGAGACCCAACCCCCGAGAAGGAGACCACCCTCCTCGCACCCCGACCCCGTCTCCCACGCACAGGCGTCGAGAGGACGGGGAAACCTCCTTAACCGGAGGGCAGCGGCAGAGGACCCTACCTCCTCCCCCCGGGAAACCAAGGAGGACCTGAGGGACTCCATAGCCCGCCTCAGGCCCTCGACCGCCCCGGCAACTCGCTTCTCGATGAGGAGATCCACCCGCGCCAGCAGCTGCTGGTGTGGATCCTCCTCACCAAGATCTATCCCGCACGGAGTGCTCCAAATTTCCGCCGCTGTCCTACCAAGCGAAGGCTGTCCCTCCTCAGAGACAACAGCCCCACCAGGCAGTTCCGACCCATGCGTCATCACCCGTCTGCGGGCAGCCCTATTCCTCTTTTTAAGAGGCGCCTCCTTCTCCCCAGAAGAGGGAGAAAGCGCAGCCACTCTCCTATTCGCCTCTAACAGCTCATGAAGGGACTTATTGTCCCTCTCAAGCTGCTCGACGCGCTCCCGAAGGCGAACAACCTCCTCTCTAAGGAATGCGCATTCCTCAGTCTTTGTAGACTCCAGGGCCTCCTCCTTCTCAATGGGCCCCGGAGAAGAAACCACCATAGAGTCGTCAGACAGGGTGATCGCGCCAAGCGACCCCCCTAGAGGGGGGAAGCGGCAGCAACCAGCCCTGCCCCTGACATATCTCCACTTACTTGAGGATCATCGCCGCGGATCTCCTCCTTCTCCCGAACAAGAAATTCCGCCGACCACCTATCCTCATCCTGTAGAGTCAATCCGACGGTCCTCAGGCGAGGTAAGACTCTCTCACTCGCCAGATTGACCAGGATGCATTTGTGTGCCGCACACCACCGGGTAGAGTTTGTGGCACAAAATCCTAAGAATAGCCGGCAAAAAGCCAGCATCTTCTCATACGGTTCTCTTCCCCGGAAGAATCGAGCCTCCCTGGACCCAATGAGAGCCGTCATCTCACGCACCAGGTCCCGAGGATCATCACCGATAACACGGGACTCGAACCTGATTTGCATCGCCCTCAGCCGGTCAAAGACTTCAATCGTCGGCACTGTAGTGTGCTTATCCGCGGACCCAGCCGGCAAATCCGCGGACGATCTGTCGCTCGATGACGACGAGGGGGGAGCCAGCCTACACCCCCCCCCACGCCGGTTCCCGGTACCCGAACCCGGGACGTTCTCTTCTTTCTTCGTACTGCTCATAATTTTCTGAAAAAAGAAATTGGTTTTTCTGTCAGGGGTTTCCTTCCCCTTAGGAGGTTGCCTTACTTAGCTAACGGGGCCTCCCCCCCCCCGGGTGTTATGTCAGTGTTTTCTTCACCTAGTGCAGTGGACAAGTCCTTAGGGCCTGCACGCCCATCACACCTCGTTCATCCATCACCAGACACTCCAGCTCGGGTACCTCGGGATTGCGACACCCGTACACTACAGGGATGAGTCCGTAGTGCCCCTGAGGGAGTATTACTTATAGCTTTTTTTTTTTTTTTTTAGTCAGGAAATTTGCCTAAACCAAACTTTGCGTCCTGACCCTTGAGGGAGGGCCAGGAGGCTTCGTGGCGGATTCCCGTCCGTAGTATCCCGAAGGACTAGCGGACGGGGTACCAGCCTAAAACCTGACTATAGCCCCTGGTCTTTGACGGGTATTGTCCACCGCGGAACCGCTAACGCATAACTTCACGGTGGACACCCATGACCGGATCCTGTTAAGGATGCAACCCGGGCAACTAAGTTGCCCGTCCAATGCCCTCACCCCGAGAGGGTAAATAGGGGGGAGCCGGGCTATCAGCTCACCCCCGGCCATCCCGAGGCCAACGTGCAATGGGATTGGAGCCCCCACTACTTTCCCTGCCAGCCTGGTTGGCGAGATGACCGCAGTCATCAGCCCCACATGAAATGACGTCACGGGACATCACGAACTCGACGTGTACACTACATGTATACACAACCACAGTAATAACTAGAGACCAAGTAAGGGCCACAGGCCCGACTCCTAGAGAGAGCCTACATTAAAAGGCCGACAAACAGATAAAGGTGGGAGAGATGTACACCCCACCTATTGACGAAAGACAAAAGGACCAGAACAAACATGAACTTGGCGTAGGTGAAAGGGGGGCCGCGGAGTTACCTCTCGGCAACCTCCCCGGCACCCAAACACCCATCGCCGCTACCTACTAAACAGAGAACGGACTAAGGACAGAGAACGTAACCGGACCAAAAGTCCCCATATTACTGGGGAACAGCATGGCCGCAGTTCTCATAACAACAGTAGACAATCACGAGTCTGACATCAACTCTGTCGGGGCACAGGAGGAAGCCACGGATGCACCTCTCGATACACTCCGCCGCCCCCCCCGCAATCCCCGACGGGCCCGCCACTGGACTGAGGGGCTGATCACCAGTCCCCCCATCAGGGCGCCCCGGAGCCTGTCCACGATTAAAAGGGACATTTCCCTTACCTGTAAATGTCCTGCAAGGGGGCACACCTCTCCTGGCACACGCCGCCGAGCCCGCACGGTGGTTTGCCTGCCTCCCACTGATGGAGCAGGGGACACAGTGGGGCCGCGCCTCACAGACGGCCGCCAAGTGCCCCTCAATCCCACACCGGAAACAGCAGCCGCTGCGAACAACCTCAGATCCACACCTGTTAGACGAATGTCCAAAGGCGTGGCATCTGAAACACTGCATGGGGCGACGGGCCAACGAAGTAACCGTCAGCCTCGTCCACCCCATGCGAATACTACCTGAAGCGCCCAATTTGCGCGCAGCACCAGCAGGGCACCGAATCCAGAGAGACCCGATGTTTGATTTGGGAGATACACGTATCTCCCCCGCCTTGAGGTCGGCGACACTGCATCCACCAGCCTCAGCCACCGACACCAGGATGTCTTCCCTCCTCATATAGGCCAGCACGCCACGGACCCGTATCTCCTCCGTACGACAGGGACGGCCAACCCTAACTTTGCCTTCAGGCGAAAACAATCTGCGAAGCTCGCCCGACAGAGCATCCGCCTTGCCAGCCGAGTCCTTCCCCGGAATGGAAACCAAAATGCTCCCCGTCACACCTCGACGGAGACGAGAGTTGGTAATGCCCAGACTGGGCAGATCAATCGCCTTCATGGCCCTGGACAGGACCGCCGCATAAGACTCCTCCCGCCCCTCCCCCTCAATTGTCAGAGAGACCACCGACTTAGAGGGGGGCCTGGCAGGAGGAGAAACCCGTCTCTCCTTCTGGGCAGAAGTGCCCAGAGGAGCAGACACATCCTTCTCAGAGGCACGCCTGGGCCTACGCGCACGACGACGCCTCTTCCTCTTTTTGGAGGGCCCGGGACCAGAGGCATCCGCCGGAACCTCCGCACGAGCGGAAGCAGCGGAGCCCCCAACCACGGGACCAGACCCTGGAGCACCAGCTCCACCACCTGAGCCTACAGGGAGCTCGTCCATGGAAGCCCCTCCGAATGGAGGGGCCCCAGGCCGCCCCGCAAGCAATGGGCCCACCCTGGCCAGAACCGCCGATGTAATATCGACCCTAAGGTCGGCAAACCTCCTATCCAGGATGGCCGAAAGGTCCGCAACCGTGAGAGGGTGCGATCCCGGCAGCACCTCTTCACGCTCCGCCATGTCACCTGTTGACTCTGGAGAAGACTCCACTCGCTGCCTCTTCTTCTTTGGAGCCCTCTTCGAAGCCCCGCCAAAAAAGTGCTTCTCCTCCAGCTCCGGAAGAGCAGCCCGAAAGGCAGCCATTTCTTCGGCCACTCTATCTCGCTCCCGTTCATGGGCCGAGATCCTGTTCCTGAGCCCCAGATTTTCACTCCGAAGAGCTTCGATCTGGGGATCCGCCTCAAGAACGATACGCCCCTCCATCTCATGGAAGATATTCCCTAGCCTCATCGAAGAAATCCGGAGATCCCTGGCCACGATCGGATCGAGACCAGTAACCTCGGACACCTTCTCCACTTGGGAAGCGGACGTCTCAGCCAGCCTGCGAAGCCTCCTGGTTGGTCACATTCTGCAGGCTGGCACGGAAAACCTCATCCGACGGGATATTTTCGACGCCCACTGCGGACAACTCCGGGCCAAGATCCGGGTCCAGGACCCTACGGATGTCCGCCAACTCTAATTCCCGCTCCACCGCTCTGTTGAGACGCTCCTTTGCCTCAGCCAGACCGACGTAGTCCCCGGTCTTCTTGGGGCGACCCCGCTTCTCGGCTTTACGCTTGGACGCACCCGGCCTAGAACTTCTAGGGTACCGCTTGCGGCCAAACAGCAACCTCTTGTCCGAGGGCTGCCATTCCTTGTCCGCCTCAGAAGACCTCGGCGAACTCAACGAGGGGACGGTGACAAAGGAAGCCTCCGGAAGCTCCTCGTCGTCACTCCCTCCACGAACTATTTCTGGGGAACGGAGATGCTGGGAACAGTCACTCTCCGACCCCAACGACGAACACATTTGTTCACCCGACGCGCACGCAACGTCAATCGGGCTCACAACACTAACACACGCGTGAGAACCACAGAAAACCGTCTCACCGCGAGAGCACTCTCGGAAAAACTTCCTAACGTGGTCCGCTAGCCGGCGATATATCCCCAGCGGACGGAACACTTTCACCTCACTATCCTGAAGAACTCGGTGAATGCACCACACGAGCTCTCCAGGATCCACACTAGGGTCTCGATCCTCCCAAAGACCATCTAGGTCACAGAGCTGAGACTCGACCTCAACTATAACCTTTTTCGGCACTGTCGCATATAAGTCCTTGAGCCCAGCCGACAAACTCAAGGACGACCCGTCGCTGGATGACGACGAGGAGAGAGCCAGGCCTACGCCCCCCCCCCGCCGGTTCCTGGTATCCGACTCCAGGAAGTCTTCTCTTTTCTTGGACACCATCTCATGAAACAAGAAAAATTGGTTTTTTTCTGTCGGGGGTTTTCCTTCCCCTTAGGAGGTTGCCTTACTCAGCTAACGGGGCCTCCCCCCCGGGTGTTATCTTCGGTGTTTTCCTTCACCTAGTGCAGTGGACAAGTCCTTTTTAGGGCCTGCACGCCTATCACGCCCCATTCATCCTTCACACGCACTCCAGCTCGGGTACCTCGGGATTGCGACACCCGTACACTGCAGGGATGAGTCCGCAGTGCCCCTGAGGGAAGTCCGCAGTGCCCCTGAGGGAATTACTTATAGCTAACTTAACATTATTTTTTCCTTTTTTTTTTTTTTTTTTTTTTTTTTCGCAGTGGGAATCCTCATGGATACCTCCGGCCTCCGGGAAGAGGCCAGAATGGTTATGTGGGACTTCTTGTTCCCCTTGGCCGATCCACGTGTGGATCGGTCAGGGGGCCCAAGACATACCTCACTAAACCTACTGCGGATACCTTCACGGGCGTTAATGGGGAACGGCCAGGATGCTGGTTTCCCATGCCGACTGGCCGCCCCCCCGCCTAATCCCTCCTTGGGAGAGTGCCGCCTTCAGCGCTGAAGGCGGCACTCTCCCCCCCCCGCGGATTGCATCGTGCGGGGGTTCTCGCGGTTGCGACGCAGGGCGGTATCGACCCTACGTCGCGCCCTCCCAAAGAGTTTGGAGGGCGGGGTCACGGCTCGAGTGTCCCGCTCGAGCCGCCACCCCCCGCCTCCGGAGCGGTGCTCCCTCTCCCCTCCCAAAGGGAATGGGGATTCGGCATTCGCCCCGGAGGCCCTCTCCAGGGAGTTCCTCTCAGAAGGAGAGAAACCCCCTCCGTGGACGGCGTTGCCCTCCCACCGGTGCCTTGTGGCTCCCGGTGAGAGGGCCCCGCGCGTCACGTCTCCGTCATAGAGGGGGGCCCAGGCGTCCCGAGAGACGCGTGGCCCCCCCTCGGTCCCCCCGATTACGGCTCCTTCCGCTCCCTTGGGAGTCAGGGATTCGGCCGCAATCAGGGGGATTTCCCGTTCGGGGGCGTGGCCGCGCCCACCCCGCCTAGGCGAGGCGGCGCACCCACGCCCCCGATTCTCGAGAGGTCTTAGGGGGGGAGTCCATGGACTTAATTGTCCCCGACCCCCCCCCGGCAACCTCACCCCGCGTCATACGGCGCGGGTGTCAAGATGGCGGACCCTCCCCGCCCCCCGCCACCACGGGAGAGTGATCTCCCCAATGGCGGGGAAAGAGAGGGCCCACCCCCTCCTCCGCGACTGCCTCTTGCATCGCTGAGGGCGAGCCCCCCCCCGGTTCCCGCCACCACAGACGAGCGAACTCGCCGATGGCGGGAAAAGAGGGGGCCCGTCCCCACTCCTGTCATCTCTACTTCCACCAGGGGCGCGCCCCCCCCCGATTCCCGCCACCACAGACGAGCAAGCTCGCCGATGGCGGGAAAAGAGGGGGCCCGCCCCCTCGCCTATTTCTGTCTCCTCCCCTTCCTCCGAGGACGCGCCCCCCCCCGATTCCCGCCGCCACAAACGAGCGAGCTCGCCGACGGCGGGAAAAGAGAGGGCCCGTCCCCGCGCCCATTTCTGTCTCCCCTCCTGAGGGCGCATCTCCCCCCACCCCCGCCACGGACGGGCGAACCCGCCAACGGCGGGAGAGGGGGGGGCCCGCCCCCATCTCCAGGATTGCTGCCTCCGTCCTCGTCTTCATCCGAGGGCTGAGAGGCATCTCTCCCAGCCCTCTCCCTCTCTCTCTCTGCCTCCTCCTTCTGTAAGAGCACTCTCTCACAGAAGAAGGAGAATGCCTTCCATACTTCTTCTCTCTCCACCATCTGTCTTACCACAGATGGTAGAGAGAGGTCCCCTCCTCCGATACTCGCCTTTAGTTCTTCCCTCTCCTCCGTCCAGGCCACACACTCTTGGAGCGTGTGGCCGGCGGTATCCCTCCTATTGCTGCAATGGTGGCAGCGTGTCGTGCGCTCCTTCTTGATGCGACACAGGTACTCACCGAAGCATCCATGCCCGGTGAGCACCTGCGTCATTCGGTAGGTAACACCCCCCTTGGCCCTGCCCAGCTACTGTTCCAGGCAGGGCCGGATGGCCCCGACGGTCCACTGCCCCGGCAGCTGCGGGTTTTGCAACATGCCGGACCAGCTTTCTATTAATTGCCGTCGGGTGTGAGTCCTCAATGCACGCCGGACACCAGCTGTGACGGCCGTTCCCTGCCTTTGTAGCCCGCGTGTACGCCTGTATACTTCGGCGTACATGCGGGCTAGTAATTCTATAGGGGGCACTCCTGAGAGTACCCCCACGGCCGTCCAGCTTACGGTACGGAACCCCCGGCAGATTCGGTTGGCCACCCGCCTTTGCAATTGATGCAGCGCATCTTTTATCCTGCGGGTGGCCTCCACTTTTTCCGCCCACACGGGGGCCCCGTACATGATCATAGAGTGTATGGTTCCGGCGTACAATCGGCGAACCCCTCCGTCCGGTCTCCCGAGGTTTGGCAGCAGTCGGCATAACGCCATCGCTGCCTTGTTTACCCTCGGGGTCAATTGGCGGAAGTGCTCGCCGAAGGCCCACTTAACATTATTTTTTCCTAGTATCTTTATTATCCTATAGGGACCTTTATATTGGTCTCCTAATTTCCCTCTGTTAGGTTCTTTAAGTAAGTAAACGCTATCGTTAATCTTAAATTTACGTGTATTGATTTTTTTATCGTAGTATTTCTTACTTCTATTCTTAGCATTATTTAAGTTTTCGCGTGGGCTGTTTGGGAATCGCGCAATTTGTTGAATAGTGTGGTTAAATATTGTGTATAGCTTTCGTTAGTCATGCTTTCGATGTCCGGGTCGCTCGAGGGGACCCGCGCGATTTTCCCGAAAATGAGTTCATACGGAGTGTATTTCGTACCCTCATGTACGCTCGTATTATACGAAAACGATGCTAGTTTTAAAATTTGATCCCATTCACTATTTCTATCAACAAATTGCTTCAGATATTCCCAGAGTACCTGGTGTGATTGTTCTACCGATACGTTCGCTTGTGGTCTGTACGCTGTGGTCTTACATTGCTTGATTTTAAATTTTCGGGCTACTGTCCTCATGAGGCTGTTTATAAAGTGTGAGCCCTGGTCGGTGAGGATCGCCGGTGCGCCGAATGTACAAATGAGGTCGTTAGTAAATGCTTCTGCTACCTGTATCGCTCCTGCTTGTTGGAGTGGGATCGCAAGGGAGTATTTGGTTAGCAGGTCTTGTATAGTTAGGATGTACGTTGTCACGTCCGGCCGTATAAATTTTTTCGTTTAACTAAGGTAGTAGATATTAAACTGACTACACTGGCTGTCTATTCGATTTGTTAAACTATATTTATTGACGTTTCGACCATACGGGTTGTGGTCCTTTTCAAAATTACAATAGAAGCATTCTAGAAATTAATGTACATGCAATCAGAATCAACATTTAAATTAAAAACGTGAAATGTAACAAATGAGACTTACAATGAGTTACTGCATATCGTTATTGACATTTAAAAGTACGCTCCGGTGAGACTTAACTTAAGATCGGATGGTAAATTAACTGCGTTTCACTTGTGTCATCTTGCTACGACTGAGCACACTGTACTAACGAATAAACACGCCGAAAATTATGTCAAAGTTAAAAGTTAACAATATTTACATTCTCGCTAAATTGTGATGTACCATATGGCAAATTACTAAAATAAATATAAAAAATGAAAAATAAAATATAAAAAGTATAAGATAATAAAAAGACAAATAAATAAATAAATAAATATATTCGGTTCGCTTATGTCATCCTGCCTTAACATACCAATAATAAACTACTAATAATAGCTCCCCAACAATGTATGTTAAAAATTTTTTACTTCAATTTCTAAACAAACTGTCATATATCGTACTAAAGCTTTCAGTGTCTTTCTGTAAATTGATACTGGAATTCAATTTCTTTATAAAATACATTTCGGCTATTTCTCTTTTTCTTCTATTGTTTCTTTATGCAGAATTAAAGAATTCGACCAATCAAATTCATGTCCTTGATTAATTCTGTGCTCACTAACAACAGAAAAATTGCTCGCTGAATTTTTAATATTACGTCGGTGTTCGTTAATCCTAGTACTGAGATGTCTTTTTGTCTGCCCTACATAATTAGAATCACAATTGTTACAATTAATACAATAGACTACGCCGGTTTGCTTATTAATATCTAAATTATCTTTCCCCGATTTTATTAAACAGTTCAGTTTTTTGGGGATGGTAAAAATTACATTAAGGTTCTTTTTGTTTAGAAATCTATATATGTCATTAGTGAACCGATTACAATATGAAATGACGATGAAATTTTCCCTCGAAACATCCGTCGAATCTACATTTATAATTTTTTTATCCTTATTGTTTATAGGTTGTGACAGCTTGTGGGTTCTATCATTGACATATTTATTAATAAGATTTTCCGGGAAGCAATTATTTTTCAAAATATTCTTTACAATTTTTAAATTAGAGTCATGAAACCGTTTGTTAGATAAATTTATTGCATGGTCAACTAAATTGGTAATAGTGTTAATTTTATATTTCGTCGGATGATTCGAGAAAAAATTGATGTATCTTCCTGAGAATGTTGGTTTTCTGTACCAGTTAGTTATGAGCTTATTATCATCCCTGTGGACAATTGTATTCAAAAAGCTGAGAGAATTATTAGTTTCAATCTCATAAGTAAAAGTTAGTCTTGGGTGATAGCTATTAAATACTTCGCTCACCTCTAACAGTTTATCGTTAGGAAGGATCATGAATATGTCATCTACATATCTATAGAAACAAGATGTTTCGAAACCAAGCAAGGACAAACAATCCGTTTCAAGATCCTCCATTACGATATTTGCGAGTATGGGGGAGAGAGGTGAGCCCATTGGACTCCCATAAATCTGTTCATAAGCTATCCCATTAAACATGAAACTAGTTGAACACAATATTGCATCAATCGCATGCCTGAACTGTTGAAAACTAAAATTAGTATGTTCCGATATCTCATTCATCTCTTTTCTATACCTTTTATGACTAGTTCCTTCGGAATATTAGTGTAGAGTGAAGAGACATCCAACGACACCATTATATCGGTTGACTCTATGGTTTTATTATTTATTGATTTGACGAACTCCCAACTATCTTTGACGAACGATCGAGGTTTTTGAATTGAATTTAGTAAGATAGAGTGTAAATAATTTGCCATCATATACGTTGGACTCCCAATAGAAGAGATGATAATTCTTAAGGGGGTTCCCGCTTTGTGGATCTTCGGCAATCCATATGCTCTCGGAGTGTTCCCGTTCGTGCATTTTAAATTATTAGAGTGCGTTCGTCAATTAAGTTGTTCTTTTGCCAAGATTTTAATAAGTCGTTAATTCTTTGAGATACATTGTTTATCGGGTCTTTTTTCATGATTTTATATGTCGATGTGTCACTCAACAATTCAGTCATCTGACGCACGTATTTGTCCTTGTTCATAATGACAGTGACTTGTCCCTTATCCGCTCGCGTTACAAAATATCTTTGTTGTCATTTAAAACTTTTTACACTTTGAGAATTCGATTAGAATATGTCTATTTATAAAATCTTGATGTTTTCTTTTGTTTTTAAGTCTATTCAAAGAATTAGCGATGCAGTTACGCGTATCATTCAGTAGGTTGCCCTTCAGTCGGTGGCTATTTAATTCAAAGTTTTTTATTACGTTAAGAGCAAATAACTCAGAATCTTTTTCACTATTATGATTAAACGGCAATCCGAATTTTTCCCCCAAGCTCAGAAACCTAAGTGTGTTCTCTGGTACTACTTTATCAGAATTATTAATTATCCATTTATTATAATCGAAATTGAAAAACCCACTATATAGCTTATTTTGACGATTGAGAAGCAGATCAAATTTTTTAATTAATTTACCTTTAATTATATTTTATGTTTTAGAACTTTTAGATTCTGTAATTCTTTAAACTCTTTAAGTAATTTATTCGGTAGCGCAGATTGCAGATTCCTTTCTAATTGTCTGCTTCTTACATTAGAACGATTTAAGAAAAAGTTAATGTCCTTAATTTCTAGGTTCAAAATAAGTTGTTTGCCACGCGATACAAATGTGGAAAACCTTCGAGTAACAAGATTATTCTGAAACCGTACTCTAAAATTCAAATTATGAATATGCGGTGGAAGCACGTCGAACCTTCTACACCGAAGCAAGAAGATGAGTTGTTGTTTAGTTGTAGAAATCTTCAAATTCAATCCCATCCACTGTTTCAAAAGCTGAGTCTGTTGCTTTCCATAATGTAACGTGATCAAATTGAAAAAACTTCCTTCCCGGTAAGATGCCATCATTAATGTCAAAGGCGTATAATAACAATAAAATATTAAATTTCGTTCGCCAGGAATGAAATACTAAGGTAGTAGATATTAAACTGACTACACTGGCTGTCTATTCGATTTGTTAAACTATATTTATTGACGTTTCGACCATACGGGTTGTGGTCCTTTTCAAAATTACAATAGAAGCATTCTAGAAATTAATGTACATGCAATCAGAATCAACATTTAAATTGAAAACGTGAAATGTAACAAATGAGACTTACAATGAGTTACTGCATATCGTTATTGACATTTAAAAGTACGCTCCGGTGAGACTTAACTTAAGATCGGATGGTAAATTAACTGCGTTTCACTTGTGTCATCTTGCTACGACTGAGCACACTGTACTAACGAATAAACACGCCGAAAATTATGTCAAGTTAAAAGTTAACAATATTTACATTCTCGCTAAATTGTGATGTACCATATATAAATTTCTAAACAAAAGAACCTTAACGTAATTTTTACCATCCCCAAAAAACTGAACTGTTTAATAAAATCGGGGAAAGATAATTTAGATATTAATAAGCAAACCGGCGTAGTCTATTGTATTAATTGTAACAATTGTGATTCTAATTATGTAGGGCAGACAAAAAGACATCTCAGTACTAGGATTAACGAACACCGACGTAATATTAAAAATTCAGCGAGCAATTTTTCTGTTGTTAGTGAGCACAGAATTAATCAAGGACATGAATTTGATTGGTCGAATCCTTTAATTCTGCATAAAGAAAACAATAGAAGAAAAAGAGAAATAGCCGAAATGTACTTTATCAAGAAATTGAATTCCAGTATCAATTTACAGAAAGACACTGAAAGCTTTAGTACGATATATGATAGTTTGTTTAGAAATTGAAGTAAAAAATTTTTAACATACATTGTTGGGAGCTATTATTAGTAGTTTATTATTGGTATGTTAAGGCAGGATGACATAAGCGAACCGAATATATTTATTTATTTATTTATTTGTGTTTTTATTATCTTATACTTTTTATATTTTATTTTTCATTTTTTATATTTTATTTTAGTAATTTGCCATATGGTACATCACAATTTAGCGAGAATGTAAATATTGTTAACTTTTAACTTTGACATAATTTTCGGCGTGTTTATTCGTTAGTACAGTGTGCTCAGTCGTAGCAAGATGACACAAGTGAAACGCAGTTAATTTACCATCCGATCTTAAGTTACGTCTCACCGGAGCGTACTTTTAAATGTCAATAACGATATGCAGTAACTCATTGTAAGTCTCATTTGTTACATTTTACGTTTTCAATTTAAATGTTGATTCTGATTGCATGTACATTAATTTCTAGAATGCTTCTATTGTAATTTTGAAAAGGACCACAACCCGTATGGTCGAAACGTCAATAAATATAGTTTAACAAATCGAATAGACAGCCAGTGTAGTCAGTTTAATATCTACTACCTTAGTATTTCATTCCTGGCGAACGAAATTTAATATTTTATTGTTATTTTTTCGTTTACTCCAAGTTCCTTAAACGCTATTTGAAAAGCGCGCCAAAGCCGGCCATGACGCTTAACTCCGCCTAGAAACTAAGCGTGGCGCTTCGTAGCGCCTAAGGATCTCCCACCACGGTGATAGCCCCTACTCCGGAGAATTCCCCCTCTCCAGGCCGCCGCAGGCCCGAGCCGCCGAAACGAAGGACCTCAGAGCAGTCCCGAATTTCACCAGTTCTCTGCGCGACACCGAACAGTACAGTCGCACTTCTAAATTCTAACTCTAAGTCCAAATTCTAAATCCTAACTCTAATTCAAAAATTCTAACTCTAAGTATAATAACCTAACTCTAAAATCTGAATTCTAAGTCTAAGTCTAAATTCTAATTCTAAGTTCTAGTTTCGAATTCTGTACTACTATACGAATAAACCAGTGTATTCATGTGTAAAAACCAGTGTTCAGTACTCTTCAAAACTTCCACTCCCGTGATAAAACACGATAGCGCTTAAATCTGTCATACGGCGTTTGAATTCAGAACAATTCAAAACTGTGTCTGGAACGGACCACCGCTCATCACAGTTAGAATTAACATTCTCAGCAATTGCCAAAATAAGGAACTGATAGTGAGGTCCGCCGCATATCAACCTTCCTTATTTGAGTAATCATTCAGAGGATGCATCAAATTCAATATGCCTAAGACGCGACGCGCAGGAAGGAAGAATCAATTACGAAAACTAAATCGACTCTATCGTGAATCAGCGACCGAGGAATATTCTCAATTCCTCGGAGTGGAATATCAGGCCGATCCTGAATACGAGAACATTTTTAACATTAAAAATAATAACAACGACGAACTCTTACCGTGGAGGTGCATACCAATAACTTTCCGACCACGACGCCTGCCGCTGCCCAACATCCCAGTGAACAACCCTCGCCGCACGCACTACCTCCAAGTACGAGCCGACACGATCAAGAAAGTGCTACTAAAGGTAAGTGAAATTCACGTTAACCTAAGGAATCGCGCGTGTTAGCAAATTCAGAGACGCTTCTACCACGTGGAAGAGAACATTCTAGAAAAATCTCCGACGCATTTTTCCTCTTTTCCATCGTCACTGCGGAAACTATAAAAAAAAGGGTTGGGCTATAAAACTAGGGTCGACCACCACGCGCGGTGCAACCCTCGGAATTCTAACACGGAAAACGCAAATAGTTCAATCTCTTAAAAATCTTTGTGTCTCAAGAAATAACTTCGTAAATCCGTACAACAAGTAGTCATTTAAACAATAATCAATTGAGAACACTCTCGATTTACCAACATTACCAACAATATACCGACATACGTTCTTTTACCGACATTACCGACGATATACCGACATACGTTCTTTTACCGACGTTATCGACAATATACCGACATACCGACATTACCGACGATATACCGACATACGTTCTTTTACCGACGTTATCGACAATATACCGACATACGTTCTTTTACCGACATTACCGACTATATATCGACATACGTTCTTATACCGACATTACCAACCATATACCGACGTACGTTCTTTTACCAACGGGTTATCGACACCTTACTGGCACCTTACCAGTGTTTTACTGAACAATTACCGACGGTTTTGCCGACGACTACTAACTTCTCGATAACTGCCGGGTTCACCGAAGATCTACGAGCGAATGACGCATTATCAATTCGATTACGCAACAAGCACAAATGTGCCCACTCACCCTTAGAGGCATAACCCCTCCTCCAGAAGTTAATCTCTTTGTACCGTTTGAACCCTTATTCTATTGCCAAGTCGGTGTCGGGTACATCCATTTTGAGACTAAGGCAGTCCTTTGCATGTCATGCTACTCCACCTTACCTAGAGTCTCAAAACTACTTTGGACAAGGATTCGGAAGCATACTTTAATCATAGGCGGAACACCTATCGGAATAAATTGCGGAGTTTGCAACTTCCGACTTACCCTTACGCAAATTGGTGATTTGTGCAAGCTTTGCCAGTCTACGTACGAAGATTACTTACGCAACCCCAACGACGTTTCGCATAGAGCAATCGACGAAGCTATCTTTATTACAGTAGAGTCACAGGTAGGTCCCACGCAATAATCCGATCACCTCAGTTCCAGCGCGAATAACCTCAGATCGCGGGTATCCCCGGGGAAAATCGCATAGATTCGCGTACCCGTAATAGCGATCGTGTCTCGTGGAAAAAGCCGAGCTCTGCATTCAAATTTTCGCAGCCGCGACCCCACGAGACGTAACAACGTATTGTTTTGTTTCGTGGTTGGGAGGGGACCCATTATATCCATGGAGACCTTTTCGAAGGCCGAATCGGGGGTGTCGGTTAGGATCATTGGTTGCTTAGTTTTTACGCGAACCAATTTCTTTAATTGACACGCGCGGCAGTTTTTGACGAAATTTTGGACATCAGTTTTTATACCGCTCCAAGTGTAGCGTTTTTTAATCTTATTGTAAGTTTTGGTGATGTCCTTGTGTCCTGCTACCGCGGAACAATGATTTTCGGCGAGAATTTGTTCTCTTTGGTCCTTCTCGGGAATCGTTATGTCGTTCGTACAAATAAATATTCTTATGTCGATTTCGTCTAGTATTTTAATTAAGAGGTTATATATCGTATTCCAATGTACATTGTCAACGTTGCCTTTACTGATCGAAATCGAAGCCCAATTCTCGGATAACGTCTAGTAGCGAGTGTATTGCTTCTTTTATTATTTCTTTTTCGGTAACGCCGGAGATTCTTTCCTTTACCGCGAGTGAAATTACGCGTCGGGTGCCCTCGCGACTTATCCTTGCCCTGCCCAAAGCTGCATCTCTGGTCATCGGCAAGGAGTTCGCTACTTGCAATATTTGGGCTCCCTTGTCGATCGGTGTTCCTTGTTGCGTTATGAAAATGACAAGGTTATCCTTCCGTGTCGCGAAATTGTTCGGGATATTTATCACGCGGGGCCTCACGGCGGCCCGTGGAATGAAAGGACTGTTTACGTTTTTGAATAACTCCTCGCTACTGGAACTGGAGTTGCTATCGGTTTCGTTTTCCGAGTCGCTGTCCTCGCTGGAACTAGGGAGCGAGTTTGTTTCCTCTGATTTCGAATTATCGGGGGTCGGTGAGGGACGCTGTTCGCCGCAATCCAGCTTGTTTGTAATTCGTGGAGTTTTTGCGCCTCGCTTCTTCTTGGCGGTGAATAGGGATTCATTGGAGTCGGACAATCTTTGTATTTGTGAGAGAGGGATGACTCGTTTGATTTCGGGCATAGGATCTGGGGTAGGATTTCGCGAGAGGGCGTCTGCATTGGCGTTTATTTTTCCTGCTTTGTATAATACCTCATACTCGTATTCTAATAGTTTTAGACGCCATCGGACAAGACGGGAAGATGGGTCTTTTACTGAATGTAGCCACACCAAAGGTTTGTGATCCGTGACCAATTTGAACTTCTTACCGTATATGTAAGGCCTAAAGAAATTTACGCTGTAAACTATTGCTAATAGTTCCTTTTCTATAGTCGAATAGTTTCGCTCGGCCTTATTTAGTAACCTGGAGGTGTAGGCTATAGGGAGGTCTTTTCCAATCGGCCCTTGGCTCAGGACACCGCCTATTGCGTATCCGGATGCGTCGGTAGTTATAACGAAAGGTTTCGTAAAATCCAGATACTGTAGTATCGGTTCTTTGCACAATGCATCGCGGAAGTGCGTAAAGGCTGTCTCCTGTTCCTTATGCCAAACAAAGGTCTCATCCTTTTTCAGCAGATCGGTAAGCGGGCGCGCTATCTTCGAGAAATTAGGTATGAACCTCCGGTAGTATCCCGCTAGCCCGAGAAATTGTTTGATATTCTTCGGATCCTTAGGGCGGGGAAAACTCTGAACCGCGGTTATCTTTTTAGGATCGGGTTTCACTCCACTTTCGCTTATGACATGTCCCAGGTACGTGACTTCTTTACGGAGGAACTCGCACTTGTCGGGCTGGAGTCGCAGTCCTGCCTTCCTAAGTCGTTCCGCCAATTTGTGGAACTTTATTTCGTGCTCTCGCAGTGAGCTGGAATATAATACGATATCATCAAGGTACACAAATAGTTCGGCGCCTCCGGTGAGTACCTGGTCCGTGAGTCTTTGGAATGTCGCGGGGGCGTTTTTGAGCCCAAACGGCATTCTCTTAAATTCATAGTGCCCGTACGGTGTGGAAAACGCCGTTTTATGGGCGTGTGTTTTATCCATTTTGATTTGATGGAAACCCGATGCTAAATCGAATACGCTAAAATACTTCGCGCTTCCTAGTTGATCGAGGATTTCCACTATGTTCGGTAGAGGGTACGCGTCCCCGATCGTTTTTTCATTCAGCGCCCGATAATCTATTACCATGCGCCAGCGTTTGTTACCTTTCGAGTCCGGTTTCTTTGGCACGATCCACAAGGGGGAGTTGTACGGTGAAGTGGATGGTTGAATGACATCGTTCTCGATGAGTTCTTGTACTTGTTTATTAATTTCCTCCTTGTGCATCGGCGGAAATCGGTATTGTTTCGTGTGGACCGCTAATTCGTCGGTTGTCGGAATTGTGTGTGTAGTGACGTCTGTGGAATGTAATTTATCGGTGGGGAGACGGAACAAATCGTTGTAGACGTTTATGAGGTTATGTACGTGTTTAGTCTCCTCCGCATTTAAGTGTTCAAGCCGCAGCAGTGTTTTTATTTCTTCGGGACGAGATTGTGTGTTTTGTCGGGTCAACGCTGCGACGTGTTGAGGTTTTATGTTGTTATGTTTTATGAGATTGGTCCCCAGATGCCCTAGGGTTAAGGGACCGTCCTCAGTGTTTATGTGACCCGTGCGTTGGAATTTTAGGTTAAGGAGGGTGCTTTTACGACCCTTGAGATAGGATGAAGGATCCTCGAGGTTCTGTGGACAAGATTTGGAAATTTTCTCGATCTCTTGTAATTTTACTCTAGGTAAGTACAATTCGTGGTCCTTGTCGCTTATGTTAACGGCTTTCATATATACTGTGCCGTTACGATTAGTGACGATGGCATCTCCTAAGTAGATGTCTTCGTTCACATGAATTCGCGGAATATATCCTATGCTGACCTCGGGATTGCTGACTTGGAGCGAAACGGTGGCCCGCGATCTAGCCAAGATTTTTACCGTCTGAGCATCGTTAAAACGGATTTGCGTTTGCTGCCACACGATGCAGCGCTTGGAATAATCTATCTTAGACGCGTCGCGTAAAAATTCGAATCCTAGGATTCCGCCTTGGGAAATTGGAAAGTCGTCTGGGACTAAGTGAAGGTCGATCCTGTGACCGAGGTATTTTATACTTGTCGCTCCGAGCGTTTCGATTTTATCGCTTGTAATTCCGCTAAGGAAAATAGTTATGCTTTTATCGATAACGCAATCGGGGCTTAGTTGGCCTTGTTTAACCAAGTTGGGTGCCGCGCCAGTATCTATCATAAAATTCGTGTTGCGTGCTAAATCGTCCCCGGCAATGGAAACGGTGGGCGCGTGCGAAAAATCGTTCGGAGTTAGCATGGCGATTCTGGTTTCTCCAGGGCTTGCTCCGCGTTTATTAGTCGTATTGGACAATCTGTTTCCCGAGACGTTCCCGCTCGAGCCTCGTCCCTGGGCCTCGAGGGGTGAGGGGAGTGTAACGTCCAGACAAATTTTAAAATTTCAATCTTTTTCAAAAATTTATCCTTTAACATGTTAGTCATGACAATCGCTAACCTACATGAAAGACCGGTATTAACAAATATTTAATCTCACATATAATTGCTCATAAGTTAAAACATGTTTTCTCACGAATGACAATGGGAATAGCAACCCACTTTTAAGTAACATTTCTGTCATAAAAAGCATAATTAACAAGGGTGCTCCGTTCCGAATCATTCGTTAGGAAACATACAGGTTAGAGAATGATAGATATAAAATATTAAAAAAAATAGAAATTCGTTACTAACGCGAATTACCCATCAATTTACATATAACTATGGAATAAAAATGTAAATTGATGAGTTTTAACCGTCTATTGTGATTTTCAAATTATAAGTATAAAATATTAGAAAAATTAGAAATCCATAGAAATTCGTTACTAACGCGAATTATCCATCAATTTACATATAACTATGGACCAAAAATGTAAATTGATAAGTTTTAGCCATCCATCGTGATTTTTCAAATAATGGACATAAATATTAAGAAAAATTAGAAATCCATAGAAATTCATTCCTGACGCGAATTACCCATTAATTTACGTATAACTATTGGATAAAAATGTAAATTGATGAGTTTTAGCCGTCCATTGTCTTTTTCAAATGATAGATATAAATATTAGAAAAAATTAGAAATCCATAGAAATTCGTTACTAACGCAAATTACCCATCAATTTACATATAACTATGGAATAAAAATGTAAATTGATGAGTTTTAACCGTCCATTGTGATTTTCAAATCATAAGTATAAAATATTAGAAAAATTAGAAATCCATAGAAATTCATTCCTGACGTGAATTACCCATTAATTTACGTATAACTATGGACTGTAAATGTAAATTGATATGTTTTACCTGTCCATTATGATTATTTTAATTCATAACAAAATTTACGAAGTAATGCATTTTATTTCAAAACGCAAAGGGAATCGACATATTCTAGAGAATAATACCTAAAATATATATATATCGCTTGTAAAGTAGTAATTAGGTATGAAACCCGCTTTATTATGTGAACTCGGCTTTACTCTCAAGAAACATCTAAAAGATTCTAGAAGGTTCTAAAACTACGCATGATGCAACGCTGAAACACGTTGCAACCTGCAAGGCCCGTTGCAAGCCGCATAGCGATGAGTCACCAAAGAAGCACCGCTATCGCTACTAAGAAGAAAATAAGATAAATCGGAGCGCATAGCTAACAAAGGCATACCGCTATCGCTACCGAGAATAGGATAAGGAAAGTCGGAGCGCCCGACGATGAGTCATCAAAGGAACGCCGCTATCGCTACTAAGAAGCCATCTCTCCGGGACTTAACCGTCGCAATCTCTACCAGGAACAGATTGTCTCCGGTACTTCCCCGGCATATCTCTCTTGCCATTGGCTAAGCCGCATCGCCTGATGGGAGGAGCGAGCCACATTTTACGGTATATAAACCCTGCGCCCGGCACGGAACGGCAGTGATCCGCCGAAAGTTGTTCAGCCAGCACAGCTAAGTTCAGTACTTCTAACACCAGCCAGCTAACCAGCTATTACTACGGAGTTCCGAAGACAACAAGACACAGCCGCCATTTCGGACCGAGGTACCGAGGGCTCCTCAGATCTTCAGACTCAGAGGGAAGAACACAGTAGCGAAGTGTACCATAGCAAGGCACATTAGGCATTGTCTAACCTTGTGAGTATTTAAGCCAGTTCACATATCCCTAAATAGTAAAGCGCGACGGACACTCATTATATTTAATCATTATATTTAATTATCCAATATTAACTCAATCTTACATTACATTTCGAACTCTGAATTTTGAACGTAGACATAAGCCATATATTACTCTGCGTTTCCGATATTATATCAATCTACGATTTGCATCTGCACACATCTGCGTTACAATCGTCGATCTATTCAATATCTTATCCAATACTATTCAAAACTATTTAATCAATTTCGCATACTTATTTGATTTATTATAATAAATATACTTATGTATTTTATTGTATTACTGCTTATTTATATATGTATGTAACCCTGTATCCTACCACATATTAGCGAATTGAATGCCGCTAATTCCTCTGTACACATTAGAAACTATATCCTGTCAGAAGGTACATTCGCAAGTCATCTCTGAGGTGCACGTTTAGTAAAGTGAACGTCGCATTAGCCTATTAAGACAAGGACCAGAGAACCCGGCCTAGCCGGATGAACACCTATCTCTCTATTTTTTTACGCTTTTATTACCTTGCATTTTCCAATAGTTGCGAATACTTTACCACACCAACTGACAGTGATTTTACATATTGATATTCGATTCATTTGACTACCTTATCCTATTTACTATTTATAGATCAATACTCTGTCATAAGGTAAATTCGTTGCTACGATTCTGAGATGCACGTTTAGTAAAGTGAACGTATGCATTAGCCTTTAAGGACCAGAATTTACACGGGATAACCGTGTACTTCTTTAACCTTCCCTGCTTACTCTCTCTCTGCTCTACAAACCAAACGAATTACTTTACCAAACCAAATGACAGAGGTCTTGATAATTATTAAAAAACTATTATTTCAATATTTAAGATTTTAATTATTGATGTTTGAAATTACACGTATTAATATTCTTGATATAGATTTTAATACATATTTGGAATCCTTTTCTTATTCCACATATTTATCAATCCTAGCTTAATACCATTTAATTGCAAGATCGATATTGTTTAATTATAATAATTATTGACACAAAACGTAATTAATTAACAGGTGAAGGGCATTCTAGCATAGACTAACCTTTCATCTCATTTCGATTTCATTAACGAGTAGATCACGATATAAACGTGAGTTTTATTCAATTATTCTAAATTATAAATATTCCCCCTTCTGTAAAACACATTCACATAAATTTATCCATCCGTTAGATGGTCTCTCCCTTCCGAAGGAGGAATCAAATTGATCGTAACGAGCAACATCTCCATAGACTACGTGAACGTAGAACGAAAAGGCCCCTTAATTTACATGTCCAAATCTTTCCCACACGAATAATCATTCGATCCCCTTCTCCCGACGCTTACTCGCCCGTAAATAACCTCCCACCTTACATCGATTATTCTCATCCGCTATTCCCGGATCCGCCATATTCTGAATCAAATACGAATCACAATTTCTTACCCGATCCCGAATATTATATTCCGGACCCAAGCCGACATATCGCATCATCTCACAACCCCTCTTTATAACCTCCTAACGAACAAGACCTCAACATTTTCGACGAGGACACCGCTAACCTCACAATCAACGACACTCGCGATTTCATCCCTGAAGGAGCTCAGGACAACTTCGCTTCTTTCCTTACTTACCTTAATCAGCCTGACAATCCAGATGAGGAACTTAGTAATATTATAACTCGATTTCAAGTTCCCCACGAACCACGTCAGGACCAATAAACTTTATATCGGCGTAAAGGTTTTATAAATGAATAAATGACATTATACTTGTAAAATATCTTTATTTATCGACCCGACCCGTCAGTTTCCTTCTCCGTCCGATACTCTCAATCGAATCTCAAGCTCTCGGCTTCCTCGGGTATAGCCGGCCTAGCAGGTTGCCCATAAAACAAATAGAGAGCAGCTTCTTAAACGTCCACCGAGGTAGACGCGAGAGAAGACCGTCTTGTGCAAAAGGTAATTTATCGCCAGATGAATTATTGGACGTTACAGCTTGCTCCGCGTTTATTAGTCGTATTGGACGATCTGTTTCCCGAGACGTTCCCGCTCGAGTTTCGTCCCTGGGCCTCGAGGGGTGAGGGGAGTTTCCCTGACGTGAGTTATTGTATTGTCTTTTCCGGCACTCCTCTATTTCGCGTCCCGGATTTTTACAGTACCTACAGTATTTGTTGTTACTGGTTCGTTCGTGTCTATTGTTCTCGGGACCCTCTCGGTTGGCGTCTTTCGTTCTGTAAGTGTTTGTCGGTCTTTGTGACTGTGTACTATTATAGGCTTTTGGAAACGGCGCGTTACTGTACCGTGCTTGTTCGACGCGCGGCGAGTACTCGGCTCGAGTCCATCTGTTGTTAAAAGATCGTTTCGTGTTTATTTTTATGGGCGTCGAGTGGGCTAAAGACCTTTCGTTCAAGTATACATTACGTTCGTATGAACGGCGCGGAGTTTCGAATCTTTCGTTGTCTAGTTCCGATCTTTTCGCGAGAATTTTGACGTGTGAAAAAGCTAGAAACGGGTCGCGATAGTGTTTTTGTCTCAATTGTATCCTATAGGCGAGTGGCAAGCCCTCGCAGAAAGATCGTGCTGTTAAGGCGTCGATTTCGTTTACTGATCCGTCGGATAGCATTCCTTGCGCTCGGCGTTCCGCGTCCGTTATAGAAGATCGCAAGTCTTTTACGCGGCTTATGAAATCAAGGATATGCTCGTTTGGTTTAAGGTAAATTGTGCTCAGCTCCCCGCGATACTGATCGATGGTTTTCGGGGATCCGAAGGCTCCATTCAGGAGGTCGGCAAGTTGAGTTATTGTTTCGCACTCTTCGTCTTCTACAACGCATATAGCTCGCCCGCGTAACTTAGTAAGAAGTAGGCGGGTTAGGTTTCGCTCGGACGATGGTGGGAATATTTCTTTAGCGCGTCTACATGCTCGTATGAATTGAGAGAGGGGGATATTTCGACCGTCGAATGGCGGGATAGTCTCAAGTGCTTCCCTGAAAGACACCCTTGGACTATCATAATTGGTTCCGTGTTGGAATGCGGGAGACGCCTGTTCGTCGAAAAAGCGTCCCGCGGTGCTGGGAATATATTGCGTAGGTATCGTATTGTTCCCGCGCATGGAGTTTATCTCCTGGCGTAATTTCTTGGATCATATGATCGCTTAAGTCGGGTTTTTCGGTTGCTACCATTGTGATGGAGTTCAAACGTTTTTCCACTTCCGTTTCCTTACTCACGAGGTTACTGCGGATGATTTCGAGGTCTTCTTCCGAAGCCCGTTTTTCGCGTTCGAACGTTTCTTTCTGCTGTTGAAGCATCTCGGATTGTTCGCGTAACCGTGCTTCCTTGGCATGCAATTGAGCGCGAAGTTCGTCTATTTCTACTTCAGTGAGCTTTTTCGTACCTGACTTCCCTCGTGTTTCCATCGCAAATATTAACTCGTATCCCACCGCTGTCACCAAATTTTGTTACGTCTCGTGGTGTCGCGGCTGCGAAAATTTGAATGCAGAGCTCGGCTTTTTCCACGAGACACGATCGCTATTACGGGTACGCAAATCTATGCGATTCTCCCCGGGGATACCCGCGATCTGAGGTTATTCGCGCTGGAACTGAGGTGATCGGATTATTGCGTGGGACCTACCTGTGACTCTACTGTAATAAAGATAGCTTCGTCGATTGCTCTATGCAAAACGTCGTTGGGGTTGCGTAAGTAATCTTCGTACGTAGACTGGTAAAGCTCGCACAAATCACCAATTCGCGTGAGGGTAAGTCGGAAGTTGGGATAGTCTCAAGGGCTTTCCCCGAAAGACACCCTTGGCTATCATAATTTGGGGTTTCCCTGTTGGAAGGGGAGAGCCGTTCGTCGAAAAGGTCCCGCGGTGTGGGAAAATTTTGCGTAGGTTATCGTATTGTTCCGCGATGGGGTTTTCTCCGGGATCGTTCTTTCGGACAATGATCGAAGTCGGGTTTTTCGGTTGCTACCATTGGATAGTTAAACGTTTTTCCCTTCCCTTTTTTACTCACGGGGTTTGCGGAGATTTCGAGGTCTTCTTTGAAACCCCTTTTTCGGTTGAACGTTTTTTTTTGTGTTAAAGCCTCTCGGATTGTTCGCAACCCTGCTTCCCTTTGGGTTTAATTGAGCCGAAGTTCGTCTATTTACTTCAGTGAGCTTTTTTCGGACCCATTTCCCTCGGTTTCTATTATATATATATATATTATACACACTTCTTTAATTTTTGTTTAAATATATAATTATACATATATCAAACTGTTTTAAATATTTTAAATATTTGTTTTAAATATATTACTTGCATTGATATTGTAAAATTAAATTTTAGAATATTTCTTTTATTTTTAATATTTAGTATTAAAGCATAACTTCAGTATAATTTCATAAATTATAATAAATTTAATAACGATTTAAAAACTAAACTTGGACTAATAAAATTATACATATTGTTTATTACTAATTTAAAATAATAAGCTTGTTTATAAATTTTTTTGTTTCTAGAGGTTGTGTCGAAAAATGTATCCAGAAATGAAATTTTGCAAAAAATATCAAAATTCCTTGCAGAAATTGGAGACAGAGAAGGAGGAAGAAAAGAAAGATTTTCGAAATCTACAAATTAGGTTTTTTCTTTCATAATTACCAAAAATTACAAAAAATTACCAGAGTACATTAAGTATAAAAGAAATTTATTTTGTTTAAATTTATTCATATGCAATTTTATTTTTATGCTATTATATATATATAATAATATAAAGTTATTTTTAAAGAAAATATATATCGAATATACATATATAATAAAAAATGTATGTTATTCGATAAAAAAGTAAAAGTAAGAAATATTTGATTAATTTTGTCTTATTAAAACTTTATTCGCGCGTTCATTTTATACTCATGTGCAATTATATGCAATTTTATTTTTATTTTAATATAAAATATTAGCATTTATTCTTATAAATATTACATATTATAAGTCTAGTATTATATATTATTCGATGTAAAAATATATAAGAAATGGAAGTTTTGAAAATGATAAAGTTGAAAAGTTTATGAACAATAAACTTCTTATACATATAACATATACATGATTATTTTTTACTATCTATATAAGTTATTTAAATTTTAGTAAGACTACATTTATATTTTTGATCAATAATATAAGCTAGACAACTTTCTTTTTTTTAGTCAATATTAAATTATATAATTATCCTAATGCATTAACTTTTCTTCTTCAATCAATCAATATATGTACATATACATATACATATACATTAATTCATCCCACTTCCCTAGCGAGTTGCTATAGAAATATATATATATATATGTTACATATATATGTGTAACATATATATATATATATTCTATAGCAACTCGCTAGGGAAGTGGGATGAATTAATATGTATATGTATATGTACATATATATATTGATTGATTGAAGAAGAAAAATTAATGCATTGGGCTAATAATACAATTTAATATTGGCTAAAAAAAGAAAGTTGTCTATTTTACAATATTGGAAATTTATTTGTAGCCAATGTAAAAAATATATAAAGAATCTTGGTTAAAGATGAAATAAATATATTGGTCTAATATTAAAATTAATATTGGTTTAATATTAAAAATTAATATTGGTTTAAAGTGACAGAGCGTCTACTTTACAATATTGGACCAATATGAAAAATTATACTATGGCCAATATTAAAACTTGGGTATATATTGTTAACCAATATTGTGCCAATGAATTGTGCTACTAGGGACTGGAAAAACTAAAAAACGTCGGATTCAAGATCAACAAGGACAAATGTGAGTTCCTGAAGAAAGAGATAAAATTTCTCGGACATACATTCGACGAGGTAACCGCAAATATAAACGACGAAACAAAATTCGCGATAGAATCGTTCCAAAAGCCAAAAAACAAAAAGAACATACAATCGTTCTTAGGGCTTATCAATTGGGACAGGAGATTCATCAAAAATCTTTCGAGACTCACAAAACCACTCGAAAATCTTCTCAAGAAGAACGTCAAATTTTCATGGACCGAAGAGGACAAAAAGCATTCAACGAAATAAAGCAAGCCTTTAGAGACGCGCCAACGCTCTATTTGATAAAACCTGGCATGAAATTCGGAATTGATGTAGACGCATCGAAAATTGGATTAGGCGCAAGATTATACCAATACGAAGACTGCAATGAAGTGAAAAAATATACGATCGCATACGCGA
Source organism: Nylanderia fulva (assembly GCF_048542155.1). Lineage (NCBI taxonomy): Eukaryota > Metazoa > Arthropoda > Insecta > Hymenoptera > Formicidae > Nylanderia > Nylanderia fulva. The sequence continues at coordinate 330,138 of NW_028191015.1, read as the reverse complement.
GTCGTAGCTTCAAAAATGCAGAGAAAAATTACACCATTACGGAAATTGAGTGCCTAGCGCTAATTTTTGCGTTAAAAAAATGGCATGTCATACTCATGGGTCGTAACATAAGAGTCAACACAGACCACAGGGCAATAAAATTTATTAGTTCGTGCGCAAACGCTAGCGAAAGAATAGCTAGATGGATGGTGTTCATGCAAGAATTCGACCTGGAAATTCAACATGTACCGGGTATAGCTAACAATGTCGCAGACGCTTTATCCCGACAATTTGCAGATGACGCGAACAGAGCATCGATTCTCAACGAGTACAAAATTTGCTCAATATTGGATTACGAAAGAAACGAAAATCCAGAAAAATGGATCCAAATGATCCAAGAAGCCCAAAACAACGACCGAAAACTACAAGAGGAATTGAACAAAGAAGATTCAATTTACAAATTACGCGATGAAATAATCCGAATAGGAGAAAAATCACACGAAAGAATAGCGATTTTGGATGAAATTGCATGGGAGCTCATAAACTCCGTACACAAGTACCTAATTCATTTTGGTACGGATAAAACAATAGGTTTCATCAAAAAACTATTCAAAATAAACAACGTGGATCGACTAACGAGAGATGTGGTAGCTTCTTGCGAAACATGTATCGCATCAAAGCACTACACACGACCAACTCGCGGACCACAATTTTACGATCTACCGGATGACAAAAACAAAGTAATCTCACTAGATTTATTCGGACCATTGCCCAAAACAAGACGTAATTTCAGATATGTTATTGTCACGATGGACCAATTACAAAACTGATCAAATGCTTTCCCGTGATAAACCAAAAAATTGACATAATTATAAAAACAATTAAAGAAAAATACCTAACAACAATGGGCAAACCAGAAACAATAGTTACAGACAACGGAGGACAATTCTTGTCAAATCGATGGACCGATTTCGCGCTAGAAGAAGGATTCAACATACGAAAAACTTCACCTTATAATCCACAATCAAACCCTGTGGAGCGCGTAATGAAGGAATTAGGACGCGTAATCAGAGCGTATTTCCATGGCGAACACACCAAATGGAATAAGATTATTCAACGTTTTGAAGATACAACAAATTCCACACACCACTTTAGTACAGGTAAAATTCCAATTGAATTATACCCGCAAATGCAATCTGAATTGCAGATTAATAATCGATTACTTCCGGAAGAAACAGAAGAAATCGACAGACAAGCACAAATTGATAAAGTTAAACAACATTTGAAAAAAAAGCCAAAGACCGATTAGCCCAAGCGGAAAAACACGAATCGGCAAAAGAATACCAGATGGGAGACAAGATATGGATTAAACTCCATAAAAAATCCGAAGCAAAACGAAAAACAACCAAGAAAATCCACCTAATATACTAAGGACCTTACTGAATTCGTCAAATAATTAAAAGAAATGCATATTTAATCGAGCATCTTGACGGAAATGTCATCGGAACTTACAACTCAAGACAGATTCGACCGCATAGAGAACCGCTGCTGAAACATCAAAATCAAGATCTTTCAACGGAATGCAGCGAAGAAGAATTCTCAGAAGTGGAAGAAGAATCAAGAAACGTCAACGTTATTACGATTGTCCCGTTAGAAAAGCTAATCAGAAAACCAAGATTAGAAAAAGACAACACAAATCTAGTAAAACCCCCAAAAAATTGGTTTCTACAAGAAATCACATCTGAAATTCAATTTCTTGTTCAGAAGGGGACGTTCGACGAAATTTTCTCCTAAATCATCAATTTAATTATAATTATAACACTACTTACCTCAAAAAAGAAGAAAACACCCGTTTACCAACGTTCACATCTGAAAATAATAAAATTCCAGTTACAACTAATTTGTTACAAAAATTCGATCAAGAAAATTGTAAATTAGAAATAAAAACAGAAGAAAAGCAACCGGAAACAAAAGATAGTAATAAAAACAAAAGAAAAGTCAACTTACCTAGAATTAGACTAGAAGTACTCACCAGACAAGAAAATCAGCAAGAACCTGAAAAAAGAAAAAAATTATTACTTGAAATGAAAAATAGTAAATACATACCTGAAGAAATTCCACGAAGATCCCAGAAACAGTCCGGACAGCATTCTCCTGAAAAAGAAAAAGATTTAATTAAAAATAACAAATTAAAAATTAATTTGCAATTAATTAATCAAACATCATCAAATAATTACGAATTGATCGAAAAACAATATAAATTAACCAGAAGTAACGAAAGATTAGCAATGATAAACAATAAACTAGTAAAAATCAACTATAAGACTGGACAAATTACTAAATTAAACCTTAGCGAAAATTCACCAGAAACCCCTAGCGACACGACAAGTATACATAGGAGGCGCGCGATCGGGGAATCCCCACGCCGCAACGCAAGAATCGACGAACTCGACAATGACGCAACAGTGACAAGTCTTAACCGGTCAGTCGAACGACACGCCGCAAAGATGGAACACGTGTTCGGACGAAAAATTACGACAGAACAGCAGCTACAACAATTAACCGAATACGAAAACGATCTACTAGAACGAGTTTGTGCATTATTAGCGCCGCGACAAAAAGCTTTTGAAAAAATAGCGAGAAAACGAAATCGAATCGCGATACTCGAGGAGATGGAATTAATGCTACTCAACACACCCATCGTCGAGAGCGAGAGCGACGGCGACGACGAGATTACGAATATACGACACAAGGTAATTAAGGCTACGGCAAATACCATCGCACATATCGACAAGTTTGCATTGTTCAACAACAACGACAATACAAAAGCCGTAGTAACACAAACAACGACGGTGAAAAGTACAGATCTTGCTTCGACAAAACTGATATTCATCGAACAGAACATCGTAGGTACCGAATCGTCCAAAATAGTGACAGCTGACTGGGCGACAAAATTAGTAAAATACGAGCTGGAAGGAGAAAACGAAGGCAAGGAAACCGTCATATTTGACAGAAATCAAGACGACGAAGAAAACCGAAAACCAGCGTCAACACATGAGCCTAAAATCGTTCTCACACCGTGCCAGCATAAAGGACCACCCACAACGTCGCAGGCTAAAAATCCATGCACAACACCAAAAAGTAAGGTGCCGTTCACAACGCCGAGAGGAAAAGCATTATTTACACCAATCGACAATCCGACACCATCGACATCGTTCGCAAAGCCAGATATGCATCGCTCGATCAAAAGCAGACAGGAAATCATAATTTCCGAAACGAACAGTGAGACAGACGAGAATACATCCCCAAATCGGCAAAACTTGAAAAAACATAACAAATCTCCCAATATGCAAATAAATAAAGGAGAAAAAAGTAAATCAACCGGAATAAAACTCAAAAGCATCTCGAGAGTTCCACGAGAAATCCAAGAGCTGATACAGGACAATTGCAGCGCAAAAATGTGGACTAAGCAAATGCATAAGAACAAACGAAAGATGTCCTATATCGAAGCACCATCTTCAGACTCTTCCGACGACGTAGCGCTAAGATACAAAAGCGCTACGCGACGTCGACACAAGAGCCAAAACAAAAGCAGTAAGCTCAACGAGGAAGCCGAAGCCGTAGCAAAAACCTCTCTGGACTCTAGAGGTTTGTCATCCGCGGAACCAAAACGTCCCACGAATGGCAAAGAAGGGGGTATGCGACCGACGGCTGGTCGCAGTCCAGAGAGAGCATCCAGCGTCCAGGAACCAACCGACCCAGAGATGACATCCCGGCGGACGGAGCACGAGAAGACTGTAAATATTCATTAGTTGTAAGGGTAAAAATTGCATCACTTAAAATAATTAACAAGTAAAATATAAACACGAATCAGTTTGCATAATCTCGCTAATTTTCATTCAGATACGCTTGAGAGACGTAAATTAATAATTTATGTTAAATTAAATTAAACAAAAATCAGATTATTTTTAGGTTCTAACAAATTGACAAACAAACGTCTCACGATTGCCAATTTACGTTTAAGTAATTAGTTTAAATGTATTTACAAGATAAAAATTAAGTTTGATTAAATTTTATAATTTTAGTTAAAAATAGCGAAAATATGTGCAAACTGGTTACGCCGGGCTAAAGGTGATTGCAATAACGTAGTTGAATATAAATTCAAAGTTTATCTATTAAGCTCAATCGCGACATGTGATTTGCCAAATACAAAGGTAAATCAGACACGAGTCTAGTGAGCTAAGCCCAACTCACAAATGTGATAATTAACTTTAATTTTGGGTATATTTTTTTTTCTCGATAGTCATAAACATTATAATACGTAGATTTGATATCTAGTTATTTTTACCAATGAGGGCGTTTCATACGACATCGTGATATTTTAATTTATTATTAATTTTTTAGTTTAAAACAAGTCTGATTTGGCTAAATCACAGATCGTAACTAATCTTATATATAAGGTGCAGAAACAATTAGATTAGGTCTAATGTCATTTTAATTTTTGCGAAGGAAAGTATTTAAGTTCAGGTCAAAAATGTTAAGATAAACATTTATTCATTTTCATTCAAAGGTTTATTGTAAATAGTTATTTTATAATGCATCTGTAATAAGATTAAGTATATAACAGTTTTCCTAATAATCACAATTATACGTAACGCGAGGAGTAATCACATTGAATCTAAGTCTAATATTATTTTGATTTGATATTTAAAATGAATATTTATTTTAAATTAAGGTTGCAGTTATTATAAAACGCGTACGTGATATATTTACTTATATTTAGTATAATAATGATTTCGACAAAAAGGGAACTCTTGATGAGTTAAGTAGATCCTATAGCGTGGCGCGGCAATGGGCCGGAGTCCCGGTGGCGGGGCGCCGCTACATGATTGGCCGGCGGGTCAATGGTGGGGCGACGCTCGGGATCGGGTATAAAGCCCGCGGCACAAGAATGCTCGAGGCCTTTTGCTCTGAGCTTTGCTCTTGAGTATTGTGCCCGTGCCATCACTGGATGGAAAGTTACCAGCAAGCCCTTATGGTAATCTGGTAGTTTAGTCGCGAGATAAAAATTCGGTAATTTAAACTGAAGCGCGATTAATGAAGTGGCGAATTACTAACTACGCTAAGCGAATTATAGTGCGGGACATTAAGACTGTACTGAAAAGTTTTACCTGCAAAGGAAATAAAAGTTTTGTAAAAACCAGAACAAACGGCTCAGTGCATTTACCTGCATTTGTGATTCCCACGACGATCCTTTCCGGGCAGCAAAAGTCGACGGCGATCCAACGACGAAGTCCACAGCATCCCTCGATGTCCTGGAAGAAAAGGAGATAATTAAAATAATCCTAAGTCGAAACCCTTTGTGTCGTGACGACAAAGTGTTGCGTCACTTACCAGGCGGAAACCTGATACGGCAGGCCATCTTGGAAATCCTTTGAGCGGCAAGCCGACAAAGCAGCGACGGGGATCCATGTATCCAGCTATCCTGTAACAAAGAAGGAGGGTCAATCGACAAACAACCTTGACACTTGTAGAGGTTAAAGTGTCTGGCGACCATTAGTAAGGCGAAAGCGATCTGCTTCCGGTAAGTCGATTATCGATATTGTCCGGTCACAACCGTACGCCCAACCAAAGAATGTTATAACGAATTACCCGTAACCGTCAGAAATACCTCTTACTTCCTCACACCCAAATCAAAAATCGTCACAAAGATCGGGAACGAGCAAGAATGTTCTCAAGAATTACCAACGTTATACCGGATAGAGGACACTTGGGTACAGTTCACGCCAAAAGCACAAGTAAGACAGTTTTCACCTCAACAACTATGACCCATGGCATCTCTTACCTGGAGTTATTTAACACCCGGACCACTAGCTGTTAGTGAAATCTATACGCAGCAAGACATAGAAAAATTGAGAGACCACATTATGTTTCCCGCAGAGAAACCGGCACTGCTCAACGCCGTCGGCGTGGGCTCATCGGACATCCAGTTAACGCCGATTCCGTCTCGTTATACAAACTACTAGACGAAGAATCGCTCAACAAAATCGTAGACAACACCGCGGCAAAAATATGGAAAGGATTCATGAGTTTTGGATCAGCCACGGCCGGTGTCGTTGGAAAGTACTACTAAATAAGGATATCGTAGTTCAACCATGAATATATAAATATTTTATCTTGATTATGATTTTTTCTATAATAAGCACCAATTTACATCTAGCTACAAAAGATATATGTAAATCGAGTGTTAAACTTAGTCAGGGACAATTGGCGAATAACCGATAAATCATATATAGCCGCAGGTACGGTATAATAGCACAAAATTAATACGTTATTCTTCATATGAGTTTTCCATCAATTTACATGTAACTATGGAATATAAATGTAAATTGATAAATTTTAACTCTCTATCGCGATTTCTAAATAATAGATATAAATATTAAAAAAATTAGAAATCCGTTCCTGACACGAGTTATCTATCGATTTACATATAACTATGGAATGTAAATGTAAATTGATAAGTTTTATTTGTCCATCACAATTTTTAAATGATAGATATAAAATATTAGAAAATTTAAAAATTCGTTCCTGACACAAATTCTCTATCAATTTACATATAACTATGGAATATAAATGTAAATTAATAAGTTTTAACCGTCCATCGTGATTTTCAAATCATAAGTATAAAATATTAGAAAAATTAGAAATTCATTCCTGACGCGAGTTATCTATCAATTTACATATAACTATGGAATATAAATGTAAATTGATAAATTTTAACACTTCATCACAATTTCTTAATAATAGATATAAGTATTAGAAAAAATTAGAAATTCATTCCTGATGCGAGTTATCTATCAATTTACATATAACTATGAAATGTAAATGTAAATTGATAAATTTTATCTGTCTATCATGATTATTAAAATCTAACTATAAAATAATAGTAAAAGTTACAATTAAACTTTTCTACAATCTACATTCAAATATGAATATAAATTGAAGCAAATAAGATTATTTTAATCTATATTTACGAAGTAATACATTTTATTTCAAATCGCAAAAAGAATCGACATATTCTAAAGGATAATACCTAAAATATATATATATCGCTTGTAAAGTAGTAATTAGGTATGAAACCCGCTTTATTATGTGAACTCGGCTTTACTCTCAAGAAACATCTAGAAGATTCTAGAAGGTTCTAGAAAGACGGTTGAGAACCGTTACATTCCAAAAGCATGATGCAACGCTGAAACACGTTGCAACCAGCAAGGCCCGTTGCAAGCCGCATAGCGATGAGTCACCAAAGAAGCACCGCTATCGCTACTAAGAATACCGATAAGATAAGTCGGAGCGCATAGCCAACAAAGGCATACCGCTATCGCTACCGAGAATAGGATAAGGAAAGTCGGAGCGCCCGGCGATGAGTCATCAAAGGAACGCCGCTATCGCTACTAAGAAGCCATCTCTCCGGGACTTAACCGTCGCAATCTCTACCAGGAACAGATTGTCTCCGGTACTTCCCCGGCATATCTCTCTTGCCATTGGCTAAGCCGCATCGCCCGATGGGAGGAGCGAGCCACATTTTACGGTATATAAACCCTGCGCCCGGCACGGAACGGCAGTGATTTCGTCGCAGTGGTTCCAGTCAACAACAATTCAGCACTCAACCAGCAATTACTACGGGGTCCTGACGACAACGAGACATAGCCGCCATTTTGGTGAGATATAGCCGCCATTTCGGACCGAGGTACCGAGGCTCCTCAGATCTTCAGACTCAGAGGGAAGAACACAGTAGCGAAGTGTACCATAGCAAGGCACATTAGACATTGTCTAACCTTGTGAGTATTTAAGCCAGTTCACATATCCCTAAATAGTAAATCGCGACGGGCACTCATTATATTTAATCATTTTATTTAATCAATAATATTAACTCAATTCCACGTTACATTCCGAACTCTGAATTTTGAATATAGACATAAGCCATATATTACTCTGCATTTCCGATATTATTTCGATCCACGAATTGTATCTGCACACGTCTGCGTTACAATTGTCGATTTATTCAATATTTTACTCAATACTATTTGATACTATTTAACCAATATCGTATACTTACTCAATCTATTATAATAAATATACTTATGCATTTTATTGTATCACTGCTCATTTATATATTGAATGCCGCTAATCCCTCTGTACACATTAGAAACTATATCCTGTCAGAAGGTACATTCGCAAGTCATCTCTGAGGTGCACGTTTAGTAAAGTGAACGTCGCATTAGCCTATTAAGACAAGGACCAGAGAACCCGGCCTAGCCGGATGAACACCTATCTCTCTATTCTTTTACGCTTTTATTACCTTGCATTTTCCAATAGTTGCGAATACTTTACCAAACCGAATGACAGAGGTCTTGATAATTACTAAGAATTATTACTTCAATATTTAAGACTTAAATCTTTGATGCTTGAAAGTACAAATATTAATATTCTTGATATAGATATTAATACACGTACTAAGATTCCTTTTCCTATTCCACATTATTATCAATTCTCTTTCAGTTGTTACATCCAAGGGGCGTTGGGCGCCGAAACTACCCACGTAATCCCCGAGGACCGCGGGTGCTGGGAAATTTTTACGGAGATCTAGACCCGAAATTCTCGAATTATAACGAAGGTCGGTTCTGGATCGTTATAAGGGGTTTCTTCGTGACGGCCAAGGTAAGAGAGGAAGTTACTCAAAACTCCGGGGCAGGCTCCACAGGTAGAGTCACTCACAGCGACAGTTCCTACCAAAACTCGGGTGCAGGAGGTGCACTCCTCGAAATGCGAATCGTCTCCTATGGTGATATAGTGGCGTACTAGGCGCTCGTATAAATTCCGTTGCGCAAATTCCAAGTCAGTGAAACAACGATCGCAGATGATTGTGCGCGTAGTGAGGTGTCTACGGAATATAGCTATGGTGCAACGAGCGGACGCTACCCACTCGGCATAGGACAAAGATGGGGATTTAAGACGTGGATTAGGGTTAGGAATTCGGGGGCACATTGTTCATCGCGGGGTGGTTCGAGTAACTGTTGGCGGTTGACTCCCGAAGTGCTATACGCGGACCACCGGTGCGGATATATAGAAAATAGATGCGGGTAGCCAGATATATATACAGGGTGATTCAAAACAACCGTTTGTCCTTAAAATGTCGTATTCCTGACTCAATTCTAAGACGATTTTTCCTTTGCCAAAATTTTATCCGAAGCTTAGTTTTTGAAATATAAAAAGAAATAGTTAGCGAATTACAGCACGAGTACGGGAGGTAATCAGGAGCGGCGCAACACATTATCCGACGCGGGCGATTACGTGGGCGCTCGAAGCGATCAGCTGTTTGTTACACGCGGCGTTTTGTGTGTGTGTGTGTGTGTGTGTGTGTGTGCGTGTGTGTGTACGCGTACACACACACACACACACACACACTCTCTCTCTCTCTCTCTCTCTCTCACTGATTCTTACCTTGTAGAGATGTTTGATGTCCTTTGACGAATAATTGTTGCCTGACTGGATACAATCCGATATTGACACACTGTGACACACTGCATAATGAAATCATTTTTTTGTAATAAATTGTATTGACACTTTGATTCACGCACTTGATTAAAAATTATTGTAATAAATAACTGATTACAAATTACAACACATAATCACAATCTGAGAGAATTTTCTCTTAGAATTTGCCCTGAAAATTGTGGTAATCGTAGGATAATATTATATGGAAAAAATTTTATTAGAATTCCTCTAATTAATATTTATCACATTCAAAATAATAATATCTATCACAATAAAATATGAAACATGTTTTATTAATTTTACTAAACCGTAAAGTAAAATTAATGAAATATATTTTATATTTTATTGTGATAAATATTATTATTTTTAATGTGATAATTATTAATCAGAGAAATTCTAATAAAATTTTTTCCATACCATATTCTCTTACAATTATTATAACTTTTAGGGTAAATTCTAAGAGAAAATTTCTCTCAGTGTTTTGATTAATTATTAAAAATTACTTGTAAAAACGCGCGGCGCGCACAGCACACGTTACTCGATGCGGACGGCAATAGTTTACACGGCAAGGACACGACAATCATAATCACAATCTAAGAGAATTTTCTTTTAGAATTTACCTAAAAAATTATGGTAATCGTAGGACATTATGATGTGGAAAGAATTTTATTAGAATTTCTCTACTATTTATTATATTAAAAATAATAATATGTATCACAAGAAAATATAAAATATGTTTGATTAATTTTACTATACAGTTTAGTAAAATTAATCACACATATTTCATATTTTATTGTGATAGATATTATTTTTAATGTGATAAATATTAATCAGAGAAATTTTAATAAAATTCTTTTCATACCGTATTGTCTCACAATTACCATAACTTTTAGGGTAAATTTTAAGAGAAAATTCTCTCAGTGTACCGATTAATTATTAAAAATTACTTGTAAAAAGGCACACGTTACTCGATGCGGACGACAATTGTTTACACGGCAAGGACACAACAGACTGCGCGACGCTTCGCGACACGTCTAGACGATAACAATCACGCGGCGTTGCCGAACATGTGATTGACGCGAGACATGTATTAAAACGTATAATAATTATGTTATTAAAAAAGGCATATTATAACGTATTATAATTTTTTACGTTATAATACATTTTTTTTAATGACTTAACATTATCCGCCCGTTTTGCCCTTTCTTTTTAAGCGAGACGTGAGAAAAATGATTATGTTTTGCGAACAAGATGTTCCATGTATAAATGTATTGGTCGCTCTGAAAAAAGCGGATTGACTTTGGTCGCTCTGAAAAGAGCGGATTGACTTTGGTCGCTCTGAAAAGAGCGGATTAACTTTGGTCGCTCTGAAAAGAGCGGATTAATTTATAATAGGTGCTCAAAATGACCACCATCCATCCTTATGCAAGCTCTCATGCGTTGAAATAAATTTAATTGCACGTTCTCCATTACTTCCTCTTCAATATTCCAAATTACATATCGCAATCTGGTTTCTAAGTCGTCGACGTCCTCGGGAAGCGTTTTCGGGAAACGATTTACTTTTTTCAGAAAATTTTCGCAAAACGTTCGTCTTGATAATCTTCTGGTCGTAAATGTTGCACGCGTGTGTAATGAAATGCGTGCAACTTTTTTTCTTGTTTGCTCGAAAGGACGCTGCCAGTCTCGTTCTTCGTATGACGGGAGCCGATTGATGATTGATTGCATTGTCGATCTGCATCTTATATTTATACGATTCGCGGGTGGCCGCTGTCGCGGGTGTCGCGTGCCGCTATTCGACGCGGAAGGCGTGGAGGGGGAAATCGCGACACCCCGCGGATTGTATAAATTAAATGAAGATTGATAATGCAAACAATAATCTTTCGATTATTACAAGAGTTAAGAGGACGATATGGCAGCGTACACAAACGAAGAATATTACGATATGCTAATGGCACTCGGCGAGTGTCATGGGCAGTATCACGTAGCTGCAAGAAGATACGCCGAATTATATCCAAATCGAGCAAGACATCCATCGGCTCCTGTTATACTTCGAGCAGTTCAGAGATTACACGAGACTGGCAGTGTCCTTCCGGATAAACACGATACTGGAAGAAATCGCAATGCAAGAAATTTGCGAAATACGGAGCGAATTGTACGTGCTTTCGAAGATAATCCTGAAACAAGTATTCGAGTGGTTGCTCGAGAACACAACTTTTCTTACTCGACGGTACAAAGAACGCTCAAAGAAGAAAAGTTGCACGCGTTTCATTATACACGCGTGCAACATTTACGAGCTGAAGATTATCAGGCAAGAAGAACATTTTGCGAAAATTTTTTGAGACAAGTGGATCGAGATCCCAGATTTTCTTCCCGTGTGATATTCAGTGATGAATCACTATTCACACAAGAAGGTATTTTTAACTCGCACAATATGCATTATTGGAGCGAAGAAAATCCCAGAGTAACGCGGCTCAAAAATTTTCAAGTACGTTGGAAAATAAATATCTGGGCTGGAATAATGGGTACCCAAATACTTGGGCCCGTTATTCTACCAGATATTTTAACTGGCCAGACGTTAAGTTAAGAACCTAATCGTAGCGCATAGAAAACTAAGTCCAAAATGTTGGAACATTAAATTCCAACATTTTTATTTTAAGGGGGGAGGTGTCACGTCCGGCCGTATAAATTTTTTCGTTTACTCCAAGTTCCTTAAACGCTATTTGAAAAGCGCGCTAAAGCCGGCCATGACGCTTAACTCCGCCTAGAAACTAAACGTGGCGCTTCGTAGCGCCTAAGGATCTCCCACCACGGTGAGAGCCCCTACTCCGGAGAGTTCCCCCTCTCCAGGCCGCCGCAGGCCCGAGCCGCCGAAACGAAGGACCTCAGAGCAGTCCCGAATTTCGGCAGTTCTCTGCGCGACACCGAACAGTACAGTCGCACTTCTAAATTCTAACTCTAAGTCCAAATTCTAAATCCTAACTCTAATTCAAAAATTCTAACTCTAAGTATAATATCCTAACTCTAAAATCTAAATTCTAAGTCTAAATTCTAATTCTAAGTTCTAGTTTCGAATTCTGTACTACTATACGAATAAATCAGTGTATTCATGTGTGAAAACCAGTGTTCAGTACTCTTCAAAACTTCCACTCCCGTGATAAAACACGATAGCGCTTAAATCTGTCTTACGGCGTTTGAATTCAGAACAATTCAAAACTGTGTCTGGAGCGGACCACCGCTCACCACAGTTAGAATTAACATTCTCAGCAATTGCCAAAATAAGGAACTGATAGTGAGGTCCGCCGCATATCAACCTTCCTTATTTGAGTAATTATTCAGAGGATGCATCAAATTCAATATGCCTAAGACCCGACGCGCAGGAAGAAAGAATCAATTACGAAAACTAAACCGACTCTATCGCGAATCAGCGACCGAGGAATATTCTCAATTCCTCGGAGTGGAATATCAGGCCGATCCTGAATACGAGAACATTTTCAACATTAAAAATAATAACAACGACGAACTCCTACAGTGGAAGTGCATACCAATAACGTTCCAACCACGACGCCTGCCGCCGCCAAACATCCCAGTGAACGACCCTCGCCGCACGCACTACCTCCAAGTACGAGCCGACACGATCAAGAAAGTGCTACTAAAGGTAAGTGAAATTCATGTTAACCTAACGAATCGCGCGTGTTAGCAAATTCAGAGACGCTTTTACCACGTGGAAGAGAACATTCTAGAAAAATCTCCGACACATTTTTCCTCTTTTCCATCGTCACTGCGGAAGCTATAAAAAAAGGGTCGGGCTATAAAACTAGGGTCGACCACCACACGCGGTGCAACCCTCGGAATTCTAACACGGAAAAACGCAAATAGTTCAATCTCTTAAAAATCTTTGTGTCTCAAGAAATAACTTCGTAAATCCGTACAACAAAGTAGTCATCTAAACAATAATCAATTGAGAACACTCTCGATTTACCGACAATATACCGACATACGTTCTTTTACCGACGTTACCGACAATATACCGACATACGTTCTTTTACCGACGTTACCGACAATATACCGACATACGTTCTTTTACCGACGTTACCGACAATATACCGACGTACGTTCTTTTACCAACTAGTTATCGACACCTTACTGGTACCTTACCAGTGTCTTACTGAGCAATTACTGACGGTTTTACCGACGACTACTGACTTCTCGATTACTGCCGGGTTCACCGAAGATCTACGAGCGAATGACGCATTATCAATTCGATTACGCAACAAGCACAAATGTGCCCACTCACCCTTAGAGGTATAACCCCTCCTCCAGAAGTTAATCTCTTTGTACCGTTTGAACCCTTATCCTATTGCCAAGTTGGTGTCGGGTACATCCATTTTGAGACTAAGGCAGCCCTCTGCACTTCATGCTATTCCACCTTACCTAGAGTCTCGAAATTACTTTGGACAAGGATTCGGAAGCATACTCTAATCATAGGCGGAACACCTATCGGAATAAATTGCGGAGTCTGCAACTTCAGACTTACCCTCACGCGAATCGGTGATTTGTGCGAGCTTTGTCAGTTTACGTACGAAGATTACTTACGCAACCCCAACGACGTTTCGCATAGAGCAATCGACGAAGCTATCTTTATTACAGTAGAGTCACAGGTAGGTCCCACGCAATAATCCGATCACCTCAGTTCCAGCGCGAATAACCTCAGATCGCGGGTATCCCCGGGGAGAATCGCATAGATTCGCGTACCCGTAATAGCGATCGTGTCTCGTGGAAAAAGCCGAGCTCTGCATTCAAATTTTCGCAGCCGCGACCCCACGAGACGTAACAACGTGGAACTTTTGAAAGAAAATCTGCCCGATTTTTTAGAAGAAGTGCCACTATTTGAAAGAAATAAAATGTTCTTTCAACAAGACGGTGCTGGACCACACAACGCCAGGATTGTAACAAACTACTTGAACGAGCAGTTTCCTGGACGTTGGATGGGTCGGTATGGCCCGATACGTTGGCCCGCAAGATCCCCGGACCTTAATCCTCTTGATTTCTTTTTATGGGGATACTGTAAGGAATCAATATACAAAACGCTTCCCGAGGACGTCGACGACTTAGAAACCAGATTGCGATATGTAATTTGGAATATCGAAGAGGAAGTAATGGAGAACGTGCAATTAAATTTATTTCAACGCCTGAGAGCTTGCATAAGGATGGATGGTGGTCATTTTGAGCACCTATTATAAATTTATCCGTTCTTTTCAGAGCGACCAAAGTTAATCCGCTCTTTTCAGAGTGACCAAAGTCAATCCGCTCTTTTCAGAGCGACCAAAGTCAATCCGTTCTTTTCAGAGCGACCAATACATTTATACATGGAACATCTTATTCGCAAAACATAATTATTTTTCTCACGTCTCGCTTAAAAAGAAAGGGCAAAACGGGCGGATAATGTTAAGTCATTAAAAAAAATGTATTATAACGTAAAAAATTATAATACGTTATAATATGCCTTTTTTAATAACATAATTATTATACGTTTTAATACATGTCTCGCGTCAATCACATGTTCGGCAACGCCGCGTGATTGTTATCGTCTAGGCGTGTCGCGAAGCGTCGCGACGCGTCGCGTCGTCCGTCGCCGCAGTCTGTTGTCGTGTCCTTGCCGTGTAAACAATTGTCGTCCGCATCGAGTAACGTGTGCCTTTTTACAAGTAATTTTTAATAATTAATCGGTACACTGAGAGAATTTTCTCTTAAAATTTACCCTAAAAGTTATGGTAATTGTGAGACAATACGGTATGAAAAGAATTTTATTAAAATTTCTCTGATTAATATTTATCACAATAAAATATGAAATATGTGTGATTAATTTTACTAAACTGTATAGTAAAATTAATCAAACATATTTTATATTTTCTTGTGATACATATTATTATTTTTAATATGATAAATAGTAGAGAAATTCTAATAAAATTCTTTCCACATCATAATGTCCTACGATTACCATAATTTTCTAGGTAAATTCTAAGAGAAAATTCTCTTAGATTGTGATTATGATTGTCGTGTCCTTGCCGTGTAAACTATTGCCGTCCGCATCGAGTAACGTGTGCTGTGCGCGCCGCGGGTTTTTACAAGTAATTTTTAATAATTAATCAAAACACTGAGAGAATTTTCTCTTAGAATTTACCCTAAAAGTTATAGTAATTGTAAGAGAATATGGTATGGAAAGAATTTTATTAGAATTTCTCTGATTAATAATTATCACATTAAAAATAATAATATTTATCACAATAAAATATAAAATATATTTCATTAATTTTACTTTACGGTTTAGTAAAATTAATAAAACATGTTTCATATTTTATTGTGATAGATATTATTATTTTGAATGTGATAAATATTAATTAGAGGAATTCTAATAAAATTTTTTCCATACAATATTATCCTACGATTACCACAATTTTCAGGGCAAATTCTAAGAGAAAATTCTCTCAGATTGTGATTATGTGTTGTAATTTGTAATCAGTTATTTATTACAATAATTTTTAATCAAGTGCGTGAATCAAAGTGTCAATAGAATTTATTACAAAAAAATGATTTCATTATGCAGTGTGTCACAGTGTGTCAATATCGGATTGTATCCAGTCAGGCAACAATTATTCGTCAAAGGACATCAAACATCTCTACAAGGTAAGAATCAGTGAGAGAGAGAGAGAGAGAGAGTGTGTGTGTGTGTGTGTGTGTGTATACGCGTACACACACACGCACACACACACACACACACAAAACGCCGCGTGTAACAAACAGCTGATCGCTTCGAGCGCCCACGTAATCGCCCGCGTCGGATAATGTGTTGCGCCGCTCCTGATTACCGCCCGTACTCGTGCTGTAATTCGCTAACTATTTCTTTTTATATTTCAAAAACTAAGCTTCGGATAAAATTTTGGCAAAGGAAAAATCGTCTTAGAATTGAGTCAGGAATACGACATTTTAAGGACAAACGGTTGTTTTGAATCACCCTGTATATATGTCGTCGTCAATTATGATGAGCGGTTGATAATATCTATAAACGTATCGCAGGGCAATGAGTGTGTGTGCGGAGGCGCGCAAGTGTGACGGCGGCGTGGGTCATCGACCGCGTGTTGGGGAAGACGCGCAAATATGGCGGCGGCGTGGGTCGTCGGCCACGTGTTTGAATAAGGCGCACAAGTATGGCGGTGGCGTGGGTCGTCGACCGAGTGTTGAAGAAGGCATGCAAATATGGCGGCGGCGTGGGTTGGCGACCACGTGTTCGAATAAGGCGCGCAAGTATGACGGTGGCGTGGGTCGTCGACCGCGTGTTAGGGAAGACGTGCAAATATGGCGGCGGCATGGGTTGCCGACCACGTGTTCGAATGAACCGCGCAAGTATGGCGGTGGCGTGGGTCGTCGACCGCGTGTTAGGGAAGACGTGCAAATATGGCGGCGGCGTGGGTTGCCGACCACGTGTTCGAATGAAGCGCGCAAGTATGGCGGTGGCATGGGTCGTCGACCGCGTGTTAGGGAGGATGCGCAAATATGGCGGCGGCGTGGGTTGCCGACCACGTGTTCGAATGAACCGCGCAAGTATGGCGGTGGCGTGGGTCGTCGACCGCGTGTTAGGGAAGACTTCCGAATATGGCGGCGACGTGGGTTGCCGACCACGTGTTCGAGTAAAGCGCGCAAATATGGCGGTGGCGTGGGTCGTCGACCGCGTGTTAAGGAAGACGCGAAAGTATGGCGGCGGCGTGGGTTGCCGACCACGTGTTGAAGAAGACGCGCGAATATGATATGGCGGCGGCGTGGGTGCCGACCACGCGTAATCGCGGCCACGTACTGTTGTACAAATCACTTACCGTGATGCTGCGTTTTCTTGTTAGTCCTTGTCCGGTGTTTCTGCTAGCCCTGTTGTAATATGGACAGTGCGCTGTCCTGTGGCCACGCGCTCGAGGTCCTTTGTGATGATTTCCGTGTCGGAGAAACGGGTCGTTCACGAGGAGAAGGAATTTGCGCGAAGGCAGGTTGTCGAATGAACGTAGCCACTTCACGATTTACTTATGTTCGTAACAATTTATTTCACGTTTAACACAAGGCGTATGGAGGCCGTGAGGCGGCGATTATGGTTAACGAGCTTATGTTCCTAAAATATAGCTAAACAAGAATCGGTGAATAATGTTTGATTTATCTACGTCGCCCGGTTACAAGTCGTCGTTTTCTAGTCGAGACGTTAAGGATTCGGTCGTATTTAGCACGCGTCGGAACGGCGTCACTTAAGTCGATGCGGAGTTACACGGGAATCGGTGTTCACACGTTGACGCCGGAACTAGAAGTGACTCGCCTGTCATTCGTCATCGGGTGCGTCTAGATGGTGGGTGTCGTTCCTTTCTATGTTCACCGTCGCGCCGCCTGGTGGTGTTGTCCACTAATGTCGGCCATCTTGAATTGTGTCTAGTGTCTAATGTCTAGTGTCTAATGTCTAGTGTCTAGTATCTAGTGTTTAGTGTCTAGTATCTAGTGTCTAGTATCTAGTGTCTAGTGTCTAGCGTCTAGTGTCTAATGTCTAGTGTCTAATGTCTAGTATCTAGTGTCTAGTATCTGGTGTCTAGCGTCTAGTGTCTAATGTCTAGCGTCTAATGTCTAGTATCTAGTGTCTACTTATTTCTTTAGGCAACACGCCGGGATTGAACTTATACTAAAGCGAACGAGCAATGCGTTGGGAAAAATATAGGTGGGAGAGGGGCTGGTTGTAACGCCTCCTCCCTAGGAGAAAATGTTGGAGGTACGCTCCAACATTTTGTTCCTTGTATTCGCGCGTGTCGGTCTCGTGTAGTGCAGGTAGAGTTCCGGAGTCGTTCTATTCGTTTGCTTGTTTTTTCTATTACTATGTGTACTACACTTACTTTAATCTTAATGGTTTACTAAAAAGGGTCAGTCTTACGTTTGTTTACTTATCTAGATATTTTCTTAACTCGCTATATGAGTACGCTGGGAGGGGATTTGGGGCGTCAGCGATGCCTTTTTCCTTCTCGGGTTCGTGGGGTGGGGCGTTGGCCGCTCCTGGTGTGGTGTCCGCTTCTGTCTCGAGAACGATGTACTCGCGCCTTGGGGCTAGTTCCGTTTGTGCGGGCTTTCCCAGGTGTAGGAGCAGATTCGTTGCTGAGGTCCAGATGGCTCCCAGGAGGTGGATACTCCATCCATATATGGAGTGTAGGGCGTACCCATGCAGGATCGTGTCGATGACTAATTTGACAATACGGATAATCACGAAAATTGCCAGGACTCCTGCGCTGGCAGAGCCGAAAGAGACGAAGCCCTTCCAGAGTCTTTGGCCGGCTCCTTCGGCGATGCGGTCCAACGAATGTTCGTCTAGGAGGTTGCTCAGTGAGATTGTTCCGGGTGAGACGTGTCATCCCATCGCTCCATGGGCAATGGTGTTAAGCATCGACGGTTTTTCCATTGGGAACATGATGTGATTTTTGAGTCTTGTTAGATCTTCGTCCGTGTAGATTCCGCTGGTCGCTAAGGCGTCGGGGCTGACGTACTTCCAGCCGGGCCTTGTCAGCGGCTGGATGGTGGGGGGTGCGAGCACTTCTATTGGCCGATTGGTCACCCGGAACCACGTCCCATCCACTTGATACATGGTAGGGAGTAGATCGTTGCATTCTCGGCTCGTGCCTTTTCGTACCAGGATACGGGATCGGGGGAGAAGGAAATACGAGGAGTTCTGGTGGCTCACCGAAAGTTCGTTAAAGCATTCTTCTGTGTGACGGATCTTGCATACCACCGGTACGCATTTAATTAAGTGGATCACTTCCCCGGTGGTCACCGCGGTGTATCCCGGGGCTTTCATGATACGGAAGGCCATCTCGTCGGGGGCGATGCTGGAGAGTGACAGGGCGTTCTGCAGGATCTGTCTCTCTAGCGCGCACTTTTGTTCCATAATATCTCGATATAGTTGAGTGAGTTGCGTCTTCATGTGTTTTTCAACATAGACGAATTTGGAGTTGACATATGAGAAGATGTCCAAGTTATCCACAGTGATTTGGGATTGAATCTTGAATGTTTTTCCTCGTTGTGTTTCCATCACGAGGAGTTTGGGATGCTCGGTGCGAAAGATCACGTAACCGCAGAGGTTGAATTCTTCCGTTTTAGTCAGTGCGAAGGTAGTGTCCCTTGTGGTCACGGTGTAGACTATCGTTGATGTTTGATTAGTACGGGGTGACAATCGTGTTGCCATTCCCTCGTACAAGATGTCGTACTTGTCAAAGTGGCAGGTGTCGACGGTTAATGTGGTCCAATATGTCTCCGAGCCGTCTGCGTCTGGGCACGTTCTGGCCGTAACCCGGCAGCGGGTGCCGGACGGTAGGATCAGCTCGTCGCTCGAATGTTTGATGCTAACGTCGAATCGTCGCATCGTGATGCGGACTGTGGCTTGTACTACCATATTGTCCCATGTTCCGTATCTATCCGCGTATTGGGCGCCGTGACAAGTACCGTCTGTTGATGCTCGTCCAGCCAGTGTTACGCTGCGGTAGTTAGTTGAATTTGCAACGAGTCGGTCGATAATCGTCGTGGCCAGTGTTATCGATCCAGTTTCGTGCAGTCGCCGGCAGGCGTCGTTCCTTAATTCCTGCATGTACTGTCTTCTGCCGTTGTCCACGAGGGAGATGTGGGAGTGCATGCCGCAGTAGTGGATCGTTCTGTCCACCTCGACTTTGCACTGTATCGCATTAGTCCTTCCGTAATCTGACAGCTGCATAAGCTGCACATATACATCAGCTCTCACGGGCTCTATGTTTTCCAAATCGCAGACTCCGACATCCAGCAAGGACAGTGTCGTTATATTAAATCCTTCGCCCTCGCAGTTGTAACCGATGAGTCCGCTTACCAGTGCGGGAAGCAGGGCGATCATAACGGCGATTCGAGACATGTTATTCCTAAGTGTGTTGTTGACTGTGCGTGTCCGTGCTCGTGGCGTTGGAGTTGGTGGCGGCTGTGCAGCTTCTTTCCAACGCTGGCGTCTCCGATGGGACGGTGGGAGTGGGGGCAGAATTGGTGTGGGGGGCACTAGGGTGTGCCAATTTAATTTTATCAGTATGCACCACTCGATAGTGGTTGCGTCTTAACTCTAGCTTAGCGTTATTGTTTGGTAACATTTCTATTATTTCATGCGGGCCCGAATATTGGGCGTCTAACTTACTTTTTAAGGGTTCTTTTAATAGGTACACTAAATTTCCTACTTGAAAGTCACGCGGCCGCGACCTTCGGTCGTAGTATCTTTTGGAGCGCGCTTTCGCGTTCCGCAGGTGCTCCCTCGCTATCGATTGAGTGTCTCTGAGTTTGTCGAATAGCGTCGTCAGGTATTGACTGTACGTTTCGTTCTTTTCCGTGTTCGTTGACGGGTCCCCGGAGGGTATTTCGGCTGTTTTCCCGAATACGAGTTCGTATGGCGTGTACCGAGTACCTTCGTGGACGCTCGTGTTGATGGAGAACGTGGCGAACTTCAGGTATTCATCCCAATTTTCTTTATTCGCGAATTGCTTCAAGAATTCTGATAGGACTTGGTGAGAGCGCTCTACCGACCCGTTTGATTGGGGGCGGTAGGCGGTTGTTTTGCATTGGTTGATCCTGAATTTGCGCGCGACGTTCTTCAACAGGCTGCTAGTGAAGTTACTACCTTGGTCGGTCAATATAATTCGCGGTGCGCCAAAGATACAAATTAGCTCGCTAACTAGTGCGTCTGCTACGGCGATAGACGTGGTTTGTCTCAGAGGAATTGCCAATGAAAACTTAGTCAGGAGATCTTGAATGGTTAAGATATGGGTGTAGCCGTTCTGCGATGTCGGAAGGGGTCCCATGATGTCCATCGATATCTTTTCGAACGCGGTTCCTGGTGTGTCGGTCAACACCATAGGTTGTCGGGTTTTCAGCCGGACTAATTTTTTTAATTGGCAATCCCTACAGTTCTTGACGTACTTCTGTACGTCATCGCGCAATTTTGGCCATTGGTGCAAGAATCTGATTCGTTCCACGGTTTTTGTGACTCCTTTATGCCCTCAGATCAACGTATCGTGGTTCTCGCGGATTATATCGAGGCGTTTATCCTCGGGAGGGATTGACACTTCATTGGAGCACACCGTTATTTTAACGGGTAAATTATTAAGCTTTTTTAATAGTAAATTTCGGATATAATTCCACGGTACGTCGATTACGGGGCCTTTGGATATAGATATCGTTTTTAGGCGCAGTTCCGTTATTACATCGTATAGCGACGCGACGTTTTCCCGGAGCGCTTCCGACTGCGAGGTTTGAGACACACGGTCTTCCATTATTAGTACGATTACATAATACTTCCCTGTCTTGATTACCTTGGCGCGTCCTAGCATACCGTCGTCCACAGCAGGTAGGTTATCATTTTCTTTTAACAGGCGCGTCCCTTCGTCGCAGGGTTTTGCCCGCTGTGTAGTGAACACGACTATGTTGTCCCGCTGTGTCAGTATGTTATCGCGGGTTTCAATCGTGTTCATCTGTCGTGTGCGGTAGTTTTCGACCGCGGGGTCGAACATCGGTTCGTCAGATTCGTTATCCGTTCCGCTATCCTCTATTTCAATGTCAGACGAGTCCGAAGATCTTTCGGACTCTTCCTCTGGTTCCTCGTGGAAATCATAACCGTGTGGGTATAACGATGTAGGGGGTTCGGCGCGAGTTTGCGTATCAGTTGACGCAGTGTGATCGCAGGGTGACAGAGAAGGGTCGCGAGCCGGCGATGCGTGGAAGAGCGATCCGTCGGAAGAGATGGGCAATGCCGAGGTGGTTACCGGGTTTCGCGAGAGTGCATCGGCGTTAACGTTAGATTTTCCCGCTTTGTAGACTACTTCGTAGTCATATTCCGCGAGTTTTAGGCGCCAGCGCACTAGTCGCGACGTCGGATCTTTGACTGAGTTTAGCCATACTAGGGGTTTGTGGTCGGTTACTAGCTGGAAGCGGCGACCGAACAAATACGGGCGGAAGTGATTCACGGCATACACTATCGCGAGTAGTTCTCTCTCGATAGTGGAATAGTTCTGTTCTGCGTCGTTGAGCAACCGGGATGTGTATGCGATGGGCAGATCCTTTCCGATAGTCCCTTGGCTCAGGATTCCGCCCGCAGCGGTTTGCGAGGTGTCGGTCGTTACTACGATGGTTTAGAAAAATCCGGGTACTGCAGGAGTGGTTGTGAACATAGGGAGTCGCGCAGGAGATTGAAAGATTCGTCTTGTGGTTTTCCCCAGTGGAAGGCGATATCCTTTTTCAGGAGGTTGGTGAGGGGTCTTGCAACCTTTGAGAACCCTGGGATGAATCGGCGGTAGTATCCGGCGAGGCCCAAGAATTGTTTTATTCCCTTCGCGTTTCTCGGTTGTGGGAAGTCTTTCACTGCTCTGACCTTCTGAGGGTCGGGTCGCACCCCATCTTCCCCGATTATGTGGCCGAGGTACATGACTTCGCGGCGGAGGAACTCGCACTTATCTGGCTGTAATTTTAAGTTTACCTGGCGGAGCCGTGCGGCTAACCTTTCAAACTTAAGTTCGTGTTCGCGTAAGGAGCTGGAGTAGAGCACGATGTCGTCTAGGTACACGAAGAGTTCGTTGCCTTGGAGTCCCGTGAGCACCTGGTCCATCAGTCGTTGGAACGTGGCCGGCGCGTTCTTGAGGCCAAAAGGCATTCGTTGGAACTCGTAGTGTCCGTATGGCGTGGAGAATGCTGTTTTGGGGGCGTCTTTTTCGTCCATTCGAATTTGGTGGAAACCGGAGGCGAGATCGAAAACGCTGAAGTGTTTGGCGCTCCCCAGTTGGTCTAGTATTTCGGTGATATTGGGGTACGCATCTCCCACGGTCTTTTCGTTTAAGGACCGATAATCTATCACCATTCTCCATCGCTTGTTACCCTTGGAGTCGGCCTTTTTGGGCACGATCCACAAGGGGGAATTGTACGGGAAGGTCGATGGTTTGATGACATTGTTATCTAATAGTTGTTGCACTTGTTTGTCGATTTCGCTCCGGTGGACCGGCGGAAAACGATATTGTTTGGTGTGAATAGGGAGTTCGCTCGTGGTGTTAATAACGTGTTTGACGGCGTTCGTATATCCGAGTTTATCCTCTGGTAAATGAAAAATATCGCTGTATTTCTTTATCAAGCGATTTACGTGTTGCGCTTCTTCAGAGCTCAGGTGTTCCAGTCGTAGAAGCTGTGTGACCGCGAACGCTCTATCGGCGGTGGGTTCGGTGGCCGTACTAGAGCAGTCTAAAGCGGAAGGTCCGTTTGGTTCCTCCAATGCGGGATTACTTTGCCCCAGGAGGTACACTCGGGTTGGTTCGGAGAATTCGACCGGGGCGTTGTTTTGTTCGCGCAGTGTGGTGTTGTCCGTCTCTAGAGTGGATTCCTCACTGTGCTCGAGAGGTTTGGGAGAGTCGATTGAGTCAGAAGAGTTTGTAGATTTAGGAGATTTAGATAATTCGGGTAGGATGTCGACCTCTTCCAGTTCGACCGTGGGTACGGGGAGTTCGACATCTTGTGACGTGGTATTCACGGCGTATAGATAGGCCAACCCGTCGCGGTTGCTTACGATTGCGTCTCCTAAGTAGACTCCGTCGTGTAGTTGCAGGCGCGGTACATAGCTTTCCGTGATCTCGGAATTGACAATCTGAACGTGCGACACGGCCCTAGAGCGTGCCGGTATCCGGACGGTCTCGCGTAATTTAAAGGGGAACGAGGCTCCGTGCCAATTGACGGTTTGTTCTGCGAAGTTGATTTTCCCTTCACTCTGCAGGAAGTCGGCTCCTAAGATGCCGTCCTGGGAGATCGGGAAGTTATCCGGTACGACGTGGAACTCTACATGATGTCCGTTGATGTTAGTCGTTATTTTTCCCAAAGTTTTTACTTCTCCAGACGTGATGCCGGTGAGTCGCAGGAGAGTTCGCACGTCTACCTGGGTGTTGGGTTTGAGTTGTTTGTGTTTAACGAGGTTCGGTGAGGCTCCAGTATCCACCATAAACTCGGAGGGTTCCGCGATGTCCTCGCTGTGGGCACGCCACCGTCACGTGGAAAAACATTCGAGAAAAATCTACGACGCATTTTTCCTTTTTCCGAGCGTTCACCGCGGAAGCCATAAAAAAAAGGGTCGGGCAATAAAAGTAGGGTTGACCAGCACGTGCGCTGCAGCCTAAGAAATTCTAACTTAGAAAACGCGAAGAGTATAATATTTTAAATCCTTTTTCTCTTACAGGAGACAACGTCGCGCATTTATGCAACATAATAATTATTTAACAAACAATAATTGAGTCTAGAGTACTCTCGTTCGTTACCAGCGGTTACCGACAACTTACCGACGATCTTTACCGACGTCTTACCGACGTTCGTTACCAACGGTTACCGACATTTTACCGACGTCTTACCGACGTTCGTTACCAACGATTACCGACAACTTACCGACGGTTTCTACCGACGTTCGTTACTGACAGTTGCGACGTTGTATCGACGCCACATCGACTCATTTTACCGACATTTACCGACTTCTCGACAACGTCCGGTCTCATCAACCATCTACGAGCGATCGACGCATGATTTTTTGAAATACAACTAACGTGGCAGGTATAGATGTGCCCAATCCCCTTTAGAGGCATAATCCCTCTCCCTGGGGTTAATCTCTTAATACCTCTCGAACCTCCGTATTACTGTCAAGTCGGTATCGGGTACATTCATTTTGAAACTAAAGCCGCTCTTTGCCTTTCATGCTTCGCCGCGTTACCTCGAACTTCTAAATTGTTCTGGACACGGATCCGGAAACATAGCCTAACCATGGGTGGATTACTAGTTGGGATAGTTTGCGGAACTTGCAGCAACCGCCTCACCCTCTCACGAGCGGGTGACCTATGCGAACTTTGCGAGTCTATATACGAAGACTACTCGCGTAACCCAGATAGCGTCCCGGCGAGGATAGAAGACGGGACCACAATCATAACTGTAGAATTACAGATAGGCTCCATGTCGTAATTGCTACCTTAAGGGTAATACATTCTCCCCCCTCCCTCCGCATCGTGCAACCTTTGTCGGAAAACCCTTCGTCGTGGGTATCCCCGGAAAAATTTCCGTAATACGACGTTGTCTCGCGCAATAGTTCGAGTACGTGCAACGCGAACCATACACTCGCGAATAACACGCCGCGACTGCGAACGAGACGTAACAATAGCCAGTTTTTGGTCGAATTATTTAAATTGCATCTTATTATTTGTGAAAATGTTATCACTGGCGATCAACAATTAATTGTGAAGATGTTTTATGAATAGTTTCCAGTTTTAATATTATACTTTTTATACAAGGAATTACGAGTGAAATAGAAACATAATCTTCACCTAGAAAAATTAAAACATTTTCAATAAGATTCATATATATTATATTCAAATAAAAAGTTTGCAATATATATTATAATATATATATATACAGGGTGTCAAAAAAGTGTCGCATACGCTCAGTACCATTCGATAGAGAACAAAAATCTAAGAATAAATGTCTAATACTATTTTTCGATTTAATGAATAATTTTACCGCAATTAATTATTGTAATCAGTCAATCAGCGCGGAGTTACAAGAGTAAGTCAGGGGCGGGCGCGCGAAGTTAGCTGCGGCGCGGCGGCAACCGCGCTCACGTATGGTACGCAGTTTTACTTTTTTATAGCATAAACAATATTTCATTTAATATAAAAAGATTAAATAATTAATTGTCTTATAAAATATAAATGAAATAAATGTATGTTAATACATAAAAATAATTCGGTGAATTAAAATTATGTCGTGACAAAATAAAAATTCGAAATTATTATTATGTGGCAATATAATTTCAACTTATCAAATTTTTATTATGTGGCGATATAATAATAATTCGATGAATTAAAATTATATCGCGATATACAGATATTTCGGTGAATTAAAATTATGTCGAGACCTAAAAATAATTCGATGAATTAAAATTATTACGAAACATAATAAAAATTTTGGATTATTATTATGTGGCAATATAATTCTAACTTAAAGAATTTTCATTATGCGGCGACATAATAATAATTCGATGAATTAAAGTTATATCGCGACATAAAGATATTTCGGTAAAATAAAATTACATCAAAACATAATAAAAGTTCGATAAACTAAAATTATGTTTGGGTATAAAAGTAATTCTCTATTCTTATTATGTATCGACATAATTTTAATTCATAAAAATTTTATTATGTGGCAACACAATAATTCCATGAATTAAAATTATACCGCTACATAAAAATAATTCGGTGAATTAAAATTATGTCGAGGCATAATAAGAATTCGGAATTATTATTATGTCGCAATATAATTTTTACTTATCAAAGTTTTATTTTGTGGCGACATAATAATAATTTAATTAATTATAATTATATCGCGATATACAGATATTTCGGTGAATTAAAATTATGCTGCAATTATTTTTCTTATTTAATAAAAGGTAGTATGCGATGTAATGAAGGTTTGACAAAGTAAAAGGAATAAATATATTTATTCAATGGAGAATTTTTTTACATTAAATGTTGGTATTGGCTACCATTCGATTCCAAACATTTGATTGCCCTGTACGCAACACTTTCTGTGGCATTCTTTATATGCCGCCGGTGTACGGTAGCAAACGCTCTTTGTATTCGTTCTTCTAATTTGTCCTGCGTTTCTATGCGGTTAAAATAAATTTTCTCTTTCTGCGCACCCCAAAGAAAAAATCACAAGGGTTCAAATCTGGTGATCTTGGTGGCCATTGCCAGAAAGGTGCTCCATGACCCATCCAATTATTTCCATACGTATTATTTAAGTATTCTCGGACAGGTGCTGTTATAGTTAAAACAATAAAATTAATAATTAATTAAAACGATTTTAGAACCAGTATTTAATGATATTTGTGACGACCTATTAATGGTCGTCACTAAGTGCGCCGGGCCGAACACCTGCCCGACGCTCCTGGCCGACCATCCGCCGGGCGCGTGATCCATCCCCTCCGGAGGGATGCCCAACGCGTGAAAATAAGCGCGTGGGGGGACCCGCACCAGTATATAAGCCGGCTCGTCCGAAGAGCACCAGTCCTGTCCTGAATTCTGATCCTGACACCAAGCCTCTGGGTGTACTCGAGGCTTCCACGACCAAGATTCCTGGCAGTCGACGAAGACGGGTGTACCCTCTTCGTAGCCTGGGAGTTCCCGGCGTTCGACTTCCTTCTCTGTGACCGACGGAGGTGGGTTTAACCCCTTCGCTGCCTGGGAGTACCCGGCGTTCGGTTCCTTTCCCTACAACCGACGGAGGTGGGTTTAACCCCTTCGCTGCCTGGGAGTACCCGGCGTTCGGTTCCTTTCTCTACGACCGACGGAGGTGGGTTTAACCCCTTCGCTGCCTGGGAGTACCCGGCGTTCGGTTCCTTTCTCTACGACCGACGGAGGTGGGTTTAACCCCTTCGCTGCCTGGGAGTGCCCGGCATTCGGTCTCCTGTGTCCGGCCGACGGAGGTGGGTTTGACCCCTTCGCTGCCTGGGGGTACCCGGCATTCGGCTCCTTCTCTCCGGTCGGTAGAGGCGGGCGTGCCCCCTCTGACGCCAGGGTGTACCCGGCATCCGACTCTTCCGCAGCGCGCCACGCCGCCGCCCGCGGCTCCGCGACCGCGAGATTTATCGTCCGTCCGCGCGTTAGTAATAAGTTTGTACATAGACAACAGTGTGATCGTCCGCTAGGTTAAGCATATGTATATATATTGTAAATAAGACTCGAATAAACCAATTGTGAAGCTTAATCACGTGTACGCAAGTTTGGCCTTCCGACCCTGCCGAATCCTGATCTCGGCGAGCCGTCCGAGGCGATACGAAAACCGTACCGTTACATATTTATTAAAAATTTCAATTAGAAAATTGAATTAATACAAAAATCATTTATGCGAAATAAAAATCGATTGAAAAGTATATTTGAATAAATAAAAAATTGTTGTTATTGCATTAATGTACGGTATTTTATGCACTTTTTGCATGTAATTTTTAGTCAAACATACTTTTAATCTACGAAAAACAATATTTATCCGTATAAAATAAAACTTATTTAAAACAAAAAATTGCGAAAATACAAACATTGAAATAATAGCAAAGCGTCATGTGTTTATTAAAAATCGGAAATTTAGAAACTCTCAAAAGCTGGTATTTTATGATATAAAAAACATATTGCAAACTAATACTAATAGCTGTAAATTCTTTATAAGTTGATATAATAAGAATGAGTTGAAATATAATAAGAATGAGAAGTTGCGTCTAAGAAACAAATTTAAATATATTATTCAAAAGTATTATGGGGTTCGGAATCCATTGACAAAAATAGATTATAATATAAGTATGCTGTCTTCTAAGCTGGGCAATAGAGCCAAGGAAACGAAACGAAAAATTAATTAAACGGAACTGTATCTCAATTTGAGATCCCAAAGTTCCACATATAAATTAATTTCGAAACTTACATATGGAGAAATAAGCGAGAAAAATATAGGTCCGAAAAGTCGCTGAAGCGGGAATCGAACCCGCGTCTTTCACTTTCCGGGCGATTGCTCTTACCAACTAAGCTATTCAGACCCTTTCGATCCTATATTTTTCATTTGCCTTTTTAGTAGATGTTAGTAAATACCGCCGTGATTAGCCCAAGGCGTGAATAAACTCAGAAATAAATATTTTTATCGGCTCTCAATATAAATAATATAAGTATGCTGTCTTCTAAGCTGGGCAATAGAGCCAAGGAAACGAAACGAAAAATTAATTAAACGGAACTGTATCTCAATTTGAGATCCCAAAGTTCCACATATAAATTTGAAAAATATAGGATCGAAAGGGTCTGAATAGCTTAGTTGGTAAGAGCAGTCGCCCGGAAAGTGAAAGACGCGGGTTCGACTCCCGCTTCAGCGACTTTTCGGACCTATATTTTTCTCGCTTATTTCTCCATATGTAAGTTTCGAAATTAATTTATATGTGGAACTTTGGGATCTCAAATTGAGATACAGTTCCGTTTAATTAATTTTTCGTTTCGTTTCCTTGGCTCTATTGCCCAGCTTAGAAAACAGCATACTTATATTATTTATATTGAGAGCCGATAAAAATATTTATTTCTGAGTTTATTCACGCCTTGGGCTAATCACGGCGGTATTTACTAACATCTACTAAAAAGGCAAATGAAAAATATAGGATCGAAAGGGTCTGAATAGCTTAGTTGGTAAGAGCAGTCGCCCGGAAAGTGAAAGACGCGGGTTCGATTCCCGCTTCAGCGACTTTTCGGACCTATATTTTTCTCGCTTATTTCTCCATATGTAAGTTTCGAAATTAATTTATATGTGGAACTTTGGGATCTCAAATTGAGATACAGCTCCGTTTAATTAATTTTTCGTTTCGTTTCCTTGGCTCTATTGCCCAGCTTAGAAGACAGCATACTTATATTATTTATATTGAGAGCCGATAAAAATATTTATTTCTGAGTTTATTCACGCCTTGGGCTAATCACGGCGGTATTTACTAACATCTACTAAAAAGGCAAATGAAAAATATAGGATCGAAAGGGTCTGAATAGCTTAGTTGGTAAGAGCAATCGCCCGGAAAGTGAAAGACGCGGGTTCGATTCCCGCTTCAGCGACTTTTCGGACCTATATTTTTCTCGCTTATTTCTCCATATGTAAGTTTCGAAATTAATTTATATGTGGAACTTTGGGATCTCAAATTGAGATACAGTTCCGTTTAATTAATTTTTCGTTTCGTTTCCTTGGCTCTATTGCCCAGCTTAGAAGACAGCATACTTATATTATTTATATTGAGAGCCGATAAAAATATTTATTTCTGGGAAAAATAGATTATAGTAAATGGATTGTGAATATCAGTGATTGTCGCGTTCCGGATTCATTGATGAATTTTTTAAGTTTAGGTGATAAGTTTGGTGTGTCTATTTGTAGAAATAATAAAAACAATAGGAAAATCTCTGCATTGGAGAACATAAAAAATATTGAAGTCAATCATAGAAAGTTTCCCAAGGATAACCTTGATAATGTGAGATTGTCGATAGCGAGCTCGGTACACAAGTTTTTGAGCATACAAAAGCATGTGGGTTACATTGATAGTTACATTTGTAATAGATGTTCTGATTGCTCAAAATTTTTAAAATCAAACAAAAATATTTTTGTAACAAAAGCTGATAAGAGCCAGGTCACTGTATTGATGAGTCGGACGGACTATGTGGAAAAAATGAATTTTTTATTGAAAGATGTTTCCACCTATAGATCACTCAATAAAACTCCACTAAATGCACTAAACACGAAAATTTCTGCATTGTTTAAATCTTGGTTAGACAATGGACTCCTAGATGAGACCACATACAAACATCTGAGGTGTACTAATGGTAATTTGCCTCGTGCCTATGGTTTACCAAAGATCCATAAGGTAGGTTATCCTCTTCGTATCATAATTTCAACGGTTGGAAGTCCTGTGTATAACATTGCATCTTTTTTGAGTGAGATACTGCAAAATGCAGTCAAGAAACCTCGATCTCACATCAAGGATAGTTGGTCCTTTGTGGAAATCATCAAAGATAAAAACATTGATGATAGTCATGTTATGATTTCGTTGGACGTAACTTCACTTTTCACCAACACCCCGTGGGAATTAATTAAAGTAGCAATAGAAAACCGATGGGATGACATCTCACAATTTACTTCATTTAACCTTGCGCAGTTTTTACATGCCATTGACACAGTTATACGCTCAACGAGTTTCGTTTTTGACGGTAAATTTTACGAACAGGTTTTCGGTTCGCCGATGGAGTCTCCTTTGTCTCCAATTTTGTCAGACATGGTTATGAACGATTTGGAATCATATTGTTTGCGTCAATTGGATTTCGAACCCTATTGTTATTTTAGGTACGTCGACGATATTTTTACAATTATTCCGAAAGGAAAAATGGAGGATATGCTTAGGATTTTCAATAGTTTTCACACTCGACTTAAATTTACGTTCGAACTAGAGAACAATTGTTCTCTGAGTTTTTTAGACACGAACGTTATACGTGTTGGAAGCAGATTGACGACTAATTAGTTCCGTAAGCCTACGTTTTTAGGCCGTTATATAAATTTTCTATCGAATCATCCGATGAGATATAAAATCAGTGTGATCACAAGTCTAGTAGATAGGGCTATTTTACTTGCTGACCCTTGTTACAACCAACCCCTCTCCCACCTATATTTTTCCCAACGTATTGCTTGTTCGCTTTAGTATAAGTTCAATCCCGGCGTGTTGCCTAAAGAAATAAGTAGACACTAGATACTAGACATTAGACGCTAGACATTAGACACTAGACGCTAGACACCAGATACTAGACACTAGATACTAGACATTAGACACTAGACATTAAACACTAGACGCTAGACACTAGACGCTAGACACTAGACACTAGATACTAGACACTAGATACTAGACGTTAGACACTAGACACTAGATACTAGACACTAGACATTAGACACTAGATGCAATTCAAGATGGCCGACATTAGTTGACAACACCACCAGGCGGCGCGACGGTGAACATAGAAAGGAACGACACCCACCATCTAGACGCACCCGATGACGAAAAACAAACGAGTTCACTTCTAGTTCCGGCGTCGACGTGTAAACACCGATTCCCGCGTAACTCCGCATCGATCTAAGTGACGCCGTTCCGACGCGTGCTAAATACGACCGAATCCCTAACGTCTCGACTAGAAAACGACGAGTTGTAACCGGGCGACGTAGATAATTCAAACATTATTCACCGATTCTTGTTTTGCTATATTTTAGAAACATAAGCTCGTTAACCATAATCGCCGCCTCACGGCCTCTATGCGCCTTGTGTTAAACGTGAAATAAATTGTTACGAACATAAGTAAATCGTGAAGTGGCTACGTTCATTCGACAACTTGCCCTCGCGCAAACTCCTTCTCCTCGTGAACGACCCGTTTCTCCGACACGGAAATCATTACGAAGTACCTCGAGCGCGTGGCCACCGGACAGCGCACTGCTCATATTACAACAGGGCTAGCAGAAACACTGGACAAGGACTAACGAGAGGACGCAACATCACGGTAAGTGATTTGTATAACAGTACGTGCCCGCGAATACGCGTGGTCGGCACCCACGCCGCCGCCATACCATATTCGCGCGTCTTCTTTAACACGTGGTCGGCAACCCACACCGCCGCCATATTTGCGCGTCTTCTTTAACACGCGGTCGACGACCCACGCCACCGCCATACTTGTGCGCTTCATTCGAACACGTGGTCGGCAACCCACGCCGCCGCCATATTTGCACGTCTTCCTTAACACGCGGTCGACGACCCACGCCACCGCTATATTTGCGCGCTTTACTTGAACACGTGGTCAGCAACCCACGCCGCCGCCATATTTGCACGTCTTCCCTAACACGCGGTCGACGACCCACGCCACCGCCATACTTGTGCGCCTTATTCAAACACGTGGCCGGCAACTCACGCCGTCGCCATACTTGCGCGCCCCTTTTTCGAACACGCGGTCGACAACCCACGCCACCGCCATATTTGCGCGTCTTCCCCAACACGC
Organism: Nylanderia fulva; assembly: GCF_048542155.1. Taxonomy (NCBI): domain Eukaryota; kingdom Metazoa; phylum Arthropoda; class Insecta; order Hymenoptera; family Formicidae; genus Nylanderia; species Nylanderia fulva. The sequence goes on along the minus strand of NW_028191015.1, from coordinate 296,938 downwards.
GGTCGATGAGCCACGCCGCCGCCACACTCGCGCGCCTCCGCACACATACTCATTGCCCTGCGATACGTTTATAGATATTACCAACCGCCCATCCTAATTGACGACGACATATATATATATCTGGCTATCCGCATCTACCTTCTATATATCCGCACCGGTGGTCTTCTATATATCCGCGTATAGCACTTCGGGAGTCAACCGCCAACAGTTACTCGAACCACCCCGCGATGCTGGAATAATGCGCCCCCGAATTCCTAACCCTAATCCACGTCTTGGATCCCCATCTTTGTCCTATGCCGAGTGGGTAGCGTCCGCTCGTTGCACCATAGCTATATTCCGTAGACACCTCACTACGCGCACAATCATCTGCGATCGTTGTTTCACCGACCTGGAATCTCCGCAACGGAATTTATACGAGCGCCTAGTACGCCACTATATCACCATAGGAGACGATTCGCGTTTCGAGAAGTGCACCTCCTGTACCCGAGTTTTAGTAGGAACTGTCGCTGTGCGTGATTCTACCTGTGGAGCCTGCCCCGGAGCCTTGAGTAACTTCCTCTCTTACCTTGGCCGTCACAAAGAAACCCCTTATAACGATCCAGAACCGACCTTCGTTATAATTCGAGAATTTCGGATCTAGATCTCCGTTAAAATTTCCCAGCACCCGCGGTCCTCGGGGATTACGTGGGTAGTTTCGGTACCCAACGCCCCTGGGACGTAACACCCTATGTTTTACGAAGAAAACAACATAGTCAAAAAAATTCTTCGTAATAATTGTTACCCGTCAACAGTAATAAACAAAAACATTAACAAAAGACGTAGGGCAATTTAATTTGGCGGTAATCTTAACACATCCAATCGCAATAAATTTGATGCGCGAAATAGCATAGTGTTGCCTTACATTTAGGACTTGAGCGAGAATATTACGCGTTGTATTAATAAAAATGGAATTGATGTATTATATACCGTTCCTAAAAATTAGACACACTGATAAAAAGAAGAAAAGATAGGATTGACAACTTAAAAAGAACCGATGTCGTGTATAAAATTGAATGTGCGAATTGTGATTCTACGTATATTGGACAGACAAAGAGACATTTACCATAGAAACGCGTATCAAAGAACATAGAAATAATATCAAAAAAGACACGACATTACATTCAGTCGTTAGTGTGCATCGGACTTGCAACGATCATGAGTTCCGTTGGGATTCTCCGGTGATCTTGCATCAAGAAAAACAAACAAGAAAAAGAGAAATTGCAGAAATGTTTTATATAAAAAAACAACGTAAAAGCATTAATTTACAGAAAAATACGGAAAATTTTAGTGGGATTTATGATCGTGTTCTTGACGCTATTTAACTTATTTTTATTTTTATACTTACCTATTTATTTATTTATTTGACTTTGTTATGACGTTTTAAATAGCGAAAGACACATTAGGTTTGTCTCTATTTTCTTAACGCGTAGTGACTAAGATTCTTGCTAACTGTTAACATCTATTTATTTCGTGCTTACTTCTGTCAGTTTTGCATTGTTCATCAAAACAATGTTTAATATTGTCGGTGGTTTGCAGTAAAATTGATTTGCTGTATTAATTTGATATGTAGCATATTTTTGGTTTTTGAATGTATAATTATGTGTAGCGATGAAGTGTATTAAAATTATAATTATATTTATGTAACTTTTTATAGATTTACTTGAAAAGGGCTGCAATGACAGCCGACATAAATTTATTTCATTTATATTTTATAAGACAATTAATAATTTAATTTTTTTATATTAAATAGAATATTGTTTATGCTATGAAAAAGTAAAACTGCGTATCATACGTGAGCGCGGTTGCCGCCGCGCCGCAGCTAACTTCGTGCGCCCACCCTTGACTTACTCTTGTAACTCCGCGCTGATTGACTGATTACAATAATTAATTGCGGTAAAATTATTCATCAGATCGAAAAATAGTATTAGACTAAAAATAGTATTATTTATTCTTAGATTTTCATTCTCTATCGAATGGTACTGAGCGTATGCGACACTTTTTTAACACCCTGTATACAGGATGGGGCAATAACTATTAGGACCTTAAATATCTTTGAATCTATGAGGCCCAGAGGAAGATTTGTGTAACAAAAATTGCACGGTACGAAGGGGGCTATCATATGACGATAATAATTTTTGTCCAGGTGGAGGCGCTTCGGAGATACCAAGGTTATCTTAATTTTTTTAAATAGATCACGAAACAAGTTCAAAACTCACGACACAAGATCATTGAACAAGATTTAAAGTAAAGAAAAATCGATAGAAATACATTTTTATTATTAAATGAAATTCACGTTTACAAAAGATGTTCGAACGGATACATCGTGTATGATTGACTGACTTTTATTTTCATTTTATTTTAATCTTATTTCAACCCATTTTCATGTCTAGTTTATCCTGAGAACTTAATAAAATGAAAATAAAAGTCAGTCAATCATGCACGATGTATCCGTTCGAACATCTTTTGTAAACGTGACTTACATTTAATAATAAAAATGTATTTCTATCGATTTTTCTTTACTTTAAATCTTGTTCAACAATCTTGTGTCGTGAGTTCTGAACTTGTTTCGAGTTCCTCTATTATATTATATAAAAAAAACATATCGGATCCATTTAAAAAAATGAAGATGACCTTGGTATCTCCGAAGCGCCTCCACCTGGACAAAAATTATTATCGCCATATGATAGCCCCCTTCGTACCGTGCAATTTTTGTTACACAAATCTTCCTCTGGGCCTCATAGATTCGAAGATATTTAAGGTCCTAATAGTTATTGCCCCACCCTGTATACAGGGTGAGCCATTTTAAAAAGTACGATCAATTTTCTCGTAAACTAAGCGAAATATCGAAAAATGGTTCAGACATGTGTTGTATGGTTTTGAAGGGGCTATAAGATGATGCCATTGGTTTGACCTTGGATATTTATTTGAAGATCACGCAAAGGTCACCTTAATTTTTTTAAACTCTTAATTTTTTTAAATGGCACCCCCTATTTTTTATTACATATTCTTGTAGCTGACCTTGAGAGCTTTCCAAAACACTATAGTCAAATGTTTTTCCATTGCGTACTTTTCAAGTTATAAAGCTCGAAAGTTACTACCTTTTGATAAAAATACAATATATATATATATATATATATATTATATATATATATATATATATAGATATATATATATTATATATATTATATATATTATATATTATATATATATATACATATTTTTATATATATTTTATATATATAAAAAAAATATATTTATATATATTTCTTAAAATATTCATTTTTCGATAGTCTTATTTTACATGCTCCGACCAATCAGGGCAAAGTCCAAGCATTATCCAGCTAGTCAAGACAAGATCCGGACACGATCCAGCCAGTCAAAACAAGATACGAACACGATCCATTCAGTAAAGGCAAGATACGATCACGATTCAGCCAGTCAAGGCAAGATACGAACACGATCCATCCAGTAAAGGCAAGATACGAACACGATCCAGCCAGTCAAAGCAAGATCTAGACACGATCCATCCAGTAAAAGCAAGATAGGAACACGATCCAGCCAGTTAAGGCAAGATACGAACACGGATTGAGCCAGTCAAGGTAAGATCCGGACACGATCCAGCCAGTCAAGGCAAGATCCGGTCACGATCCAGCCAGTCAAGGCAAGATACAAACACGATCCTGCTAGTCAAGGCAAGATACGAACACGGATTCAGCCAGTTAAGGCAAGATCTGGACACAATCCAGCCAGTCAAGGCAAGAATATATTAAGATATACGGGCGCACGAGTGAGTACATAAGAAACTTCTTTCTCAAACATATCATGTCTATTACATTATATTTTTATATTTTTGTATTATATGTAGCAATCTTTTTGTTTTTATTACACTTAAATTTGAGCATTGCATATAATTGACTACGCAGTTTCTATGACTTAAAGATTTCTAAAATTATTTTTTCAAAACTTAATCTATGTTTATTATTAATCTTTCATGTATCACATTTAAACAAATGAGATCACTTATTAGAGCAAATGAGATATTTGTAAAAATTAAATATTATTGTACTTGTATTAAGCTGTTTATATATATGATTGATCAAAAGATTCTTGTCAGTTCTTTTTACTTTGCGATTTAAAATAAAGAAAAAATTTCGAGACTTAAACAAAAAATCAAATACCTTTACTTGTAGAAATTAAATTGCACAAGTAATCCATTGTTAGTAAGATTATACGTCACAAATTCTATTTTTCTCACAGCATTCCTTGATAGTGTAATCATCATTATTACAATTAATGAAAAAAAGGATTGATTAAAGTGAAGCCCAGCTTAATAACTGAACACACTATAAAATTACTTTTTTCTGAAATATTCAATTATTTAAATAAATAAGTCGAAGCATCTGTAAAATAAAATTTACTAAAATAAAATACTTACATGTATGTTTCAGAGTTTTCTGTTTGTTTTGAAGCCATGTTTTTATTTGGGGTGACGTTTGATGAGCCAATAAAGTGAATTTTTTTTTCATTTCTTGAATCTCTCTTAAAGATGGTAGAGTGAGATTTTCCATATGTTTAGCAAAAGCTTCAAGCACTGCTTCTTTTTCTTTTTCAATCCAGCGCATTCTTTTAGTTTTTCCATAAGGAGATGCTAGAAAAGAACAATATTGAAAAATAATATATACAATATGTGCACATTATAAGTTTTCAATTGCACGAGTATACACACTGTAAACAAAAGAGTAAAATACATTAAATGATACATCTCAGTATAAAATTTTTTATATATAGTCATATATAACACACACGATATAAAATTATCCTAAAAAAATCAGAAAAATGAAAAGGTCAGGCCATGTTCAAAAGAAGGTACTCAAAAATTTAAACGATCTAATAATAAATTATCACGAAAAGTAACTGATATGTTATTCAAGGTGCCAGTTCAAAGTGAACATACGTAAAGTGTATATTATCTAAATTTAGTAATAATATATTATATTACCATGAAAAGTAACTGTGATATTTTATTCAAGGTACAAGTTCACATTGAATATATATACATATAAGTAAAACTGATTACAATTTGATTCTAGAAAATAAGTGCGATATGTTATTCTTAGTGCACAAAATATAATAGTCGTTTATAGAGATTTGATTTGAAATTTATACTAGCCCGTACAATGAAAAATAATTGCTCGTAATTCCAGAGTACCAATTTGTTAATGACTCAGAAAAATAACATGGCGGCCTGCTCTCAAAAAACTATGATGTTTCTCGATGTCCATTTAGAAATAATGTCGAAGCTCTTACAGAATAATTACTACAACATTTGAAGTACGAAAAGTATTACATTAGAAGAAGATTAGATTAGAATAAGGATTCAACGTATTTTTAAAAGCTCTACACACAACAAAGTGAATATACAAAACTATATACAAATACCTTTTTCTTCTGTGTTTCTGAAGAAAATTGTAAGTCAAATGAAACCTTGCACTTTGAGAACCATATCACTTACTTTTCAGAGTCAAATTGATAAATTTTTTTTGTATATTTTAATGATATTTATTTCTCACTTGTATCTTGAATAATTAAAATGTAATTTTTTATTGTATATTACGACAAATAATCAGTAAACTTTTTAAGCGTATAGCTTTATTGTAGTTGACCTGAGAACTGTACATTTATAAATTTTACTTAATATACACCCGTTTCGAGCAACAAGGCAAAGTTTTCTGATCAATAACTTACTCCCTGAAAATACGGTATAACACAAATCGGAAGTTGATACGAAAATTCGAAATTTTACTAAAGAAAGATTGAAGGTTTTTAATTTATACAATTTTCACAACTCTTATTTCAATTATTTATTCTACTCATCGAAAGTTGTTTGAGAGCAGGCCGCCATGTTATTTTTCTGAGTCATTAACAAATTGCTACTCTGGAATTACGAGCAATTATTTTTTATTGTACGGGCTAGTATGAATTTCAAATCAAATCTCTATAAACGACTATTATATTTTGTGCACTAAGAATAACATATTGCACTTATTTTCTAGAATCAAATTGTAATCAGTTTTACTTATATGTATGTATATTCAATGTGAACTTGCACCTTGAATAAAATATCACAGTTACTTTTTATGGTAATATATTATTACTAAATTTAGATAATATACACTTTACGTATGTTCACTTTGAACTGGCACCTTGAATAACATATCAGTTACTTTTCGTGAAGTATTTTTCGGGCTCAGTTTTTATATTAAATCGATAATGGTTAATTAAATAACCCTTTTTTCGTTTTTTTAAAAATAAACCCGATGCCAGTTTGTAACACTTGACTTCGTCATTATTTGGCATCTGTTTCGTAATTTCCCAGAATCTGGCAAAATCGTACAAATTCAATGATTCTAATTCCTGAGGTCTATTTAGATAGTAATCATCGATGAGTGACGAACAGTAAATATTCGTAAAATTTTCATCGAGAGCTTTAATTTCATTAAATGTTTTAACTTTTCTATTTCTCACCTCATTAACATCGATCCATTTGACCATAGTATCATTATCCATATCGTACAAGGGTTTACCTAATAGTGTATCCGCAGCTTCTAAAGCACCGCATTCTCTGTTATTTAATGAACGCATTGCAAAATTCCACAGTTTCGATGCCAAGGACTTATTTGAATCTATCACTTCAAAGTCTGTATTGCATTTTTCCGACTTTGTCGTATATTTTGTTAAATATGAGTTTAAAAACTCTGATTTTTTTCCAATAAATTGTATGTCCATATTTCCCTCTCAAACTAATTTGATAGCCGGATTATAATCGTTTATAAACCTTTCCGACTCCTTGCGAGGAAGATTGTACAATCTGCTCTTACTGCGTAAATTTTTTCTACCGACTATCGAAGTGATAACGTCTCTTAAAACGAAATTCTCAGTAACTGGCCGAGGAAAATCGAATCGACACTTTTTGTATATATTAGTTTCCGTTTTTTTCGTACGCATGCAATACGAGTTATGTTTATGATTCTGATTACTTATTACCGTATCGTACAACGTTGGCGAAACATTTTCATCTGGAATTTCACACGTTACGTATTTTCGAATAAACGTAGCAACTTCTTCATCCGGCGATTTTCCTATTACTGGAGCATCTTTTATCCAAATCATACAATGCATGTGCTGAATACCTCTACTTTGATATTCCAGTCGCTAGAAGTAATGAATAACCTTTCCTATTGGATTATCGGACGAACAAATAAAATCAATCAATGGCTTTGAATTTTATGCACATGAATCTAGAAGTACTTACAGGATCGTATGCGATTAGTACGATAGTAGATACGGTTGTCGCCAAAATTGATCCGTATTTCTCAATTTTGCGAAAATACTCATTAAATTCGATTCTAATTCGTAACCTTTCAATTCGTTCAAGTATCTACCAGCAGTGTATCTCTCTCGTGGGTTAGTAACCATCATCGTATAATAGATACCACTTTTCAACTGTCGGTAGTTAGCATCATTGAGAAGGAAAAACAGATACTGCAGATTCAACCTGAATCTACTATATTTTGACATCAATCGTGTTCTAATAAATAAATATTCCGGCAATGCAAAGTTTCTATCTTCTCGTTGTCCATTGACACCATCAGGATATAAATCAGGGAAACACATGACATCCAGATATTTATAACGATTATCCATTGGAAAATCTTCAATTTTCATCATTTGATATAGCTTCAATGCAGATTCGTTATCGATTCTTTTCGTGTATTGGGTATATTGTATACTGATCGTTAATATCCGAATCTTTAGTGATTTGTGTGAGGAAAGCCCTACGTTTTAAAACGATTTGATCATTATTATTTTTGTTTTCCTGTACATTGTACAAATTCAATGCTGGTAATTTCTCAACCACCTCATTTATTTCGTCATTGTCGCTTTCGTCATCGACAATCCGATATTCTGTTTCCTGCAACTTATCATTTAATAGATCATCAGATGACGCCGGAAGACGAATTTTCGAGTAATAAGGATTATTTTCTTTCAACCATTGTAAAGCCTTATATACTTTATTAATATCTACCAAATTTTCCCAAACCACTTTAGATTTCTTGGGTATACCTCGAACGAGAATGTGCAACTCGTGATTCAAATTTATAGGATCTTCCGGAGGACATACCTTATCCAATGTTTCTTGTAAAGGTAGAGGCAAATGAAATGTTCTACCTTTTACTTTGCGGATCATTTGTCTATGCGGTATATGTTTGTTCGAAACATTGCCCATCAATTGCACTACTTGAAAGCTGCTCATTCTCTTGATTAACATTTTTTCGTAATCATTGAAATCTGACAAAACATCTGGTAATGGTTTTACCGCAAGATTATTCAAAATGCAAGTAGAAGGCAACACGCCTTTTTGAAATTTACCCAAACAAAGCTTACAAACGAATTCAGTATTATTACTGTGTTCTGTTACGTTTGCTATCAGATCTTTCCAAAAAGGTCCGTCTATTGTTTTCCTCAGCTTCTCGAGCTTAGAAACGTCTCTTCTCAAGCATAATTTTTCGCAAGAGATGCAAGGGATACGTGGTAAATCCAACAATCGCTTTTTCATGACTATAATGCTTCGTAATTTTTCGATAAAATCTTTTCCTCGTCCAAACAAACATCAGTTACATTTTTTGGATAAAATCTTGCTTTATTCTTAAAATCATTGGAAATTTCAACTATCCATATTGAATCAATTTATCCATATTGATGAATCTCAAAGATGAAAACAGTTGACATAACTTATTATAATTGTCGATCAATTTGTAAACATTTCTTCGAATATTCCTCACGAAAGGAAAATGAGGTGATAAAGTGTTTATCATTGCAATGTATGACTTGTAAAGATTCGGATTTGTATAGCATTCCGGAGGATGTCCTAATCTGCTACTCGTACGTGAAACGGAACAATTTTTTAGCTGCGCCATGAATTTAACATTCATTATCTTTTTCAAAGTACCTTCTTCAAACAGTTCCAAAAATTTTACAAACTTTTCCATAGAAGTATCATTTATGTGGCATTTGTTCTCATCACAATGCCACATTTTTAACTTTTTACCATTGTTATTTATTAACGGCAAAACATTTATTACTCCGTGAGGAAAGGATTGTCTCATTATAAGTGGTTGCTCAAACTTTTTCCTTTGCTCGTAAGCAGTTTCATAAAAGTACGCTTCGGAAGACGAAGTATGTTTGGATAAGCCACAAAGAGCTCTAAGTTGATCGCTTTTTGGATATTTCAAAGTCTTACATTCATTGAATCGCAATAACGCAGCTTCAGCAACGTTTTTCAAATATGAAAACACTTTTCTTGCTGCATTGAGGTACGATTTTTTTGCTATTACACACCACTTAAATATTTGTTCGGCTTCCAATCGAGCACATATTGTTGATTTATTAATTTTTCTCGACATCTGTTGAATATAAAACTCTGAATATTTTGGAAACTTAATCGAACGGTATTAAATTTTTCCTTCATTCTCTTGAACATTTTCCATCTTTGTACGATAGACTTCTCGCTACGTTTTGCATTGCACCTCTTGTTGTACAATTTTTTTGAGTCGGGATATTTTTGTCTGAATTTTCGTTGGCGGTCTCTTTCACGGGCAGCATTTTTTAAATAATTTTTTCTTTTGACGTACCTTTTATTTTCTACATCTTTTTGATATTTGCCCCGCTTTCTTTTACGTATTCCCTCAAGATCTTTTTTATATATATCACGCATTTTTTGACGCTTTGTTTCAGGATCCTTTTGATACTGATCACGCATTATCTGACGTTTTGTTTCAGGATCATTATGGTACTGATCACGCATTATCTGACGTTTTGTTTCAGGATCCTTATGGTACTGATCACGCATTATCTGACGTTTTGTTTCAGGATCCTTATAGTACTGATCACGCATTATCTGACGTTTTGTTTCAGGATCCTTATGGTACTGATCACGCATTATCTGACGTTTTGTTTCAGGATCCTTATGGTACTGATCACGCATTATCTGACGTTTTGTTGCAGGATTCATAAAATATTTTTCTTTGTGAGAAAAAGCATCTTTTTCGATTCGTTTCGAACGCTGTTCCTCAGTTTCCTTACTACGTGCAAGTCTTTTCTCATTGTCAGTGCATCCCTTTCTCGTCTTTTCAATGTCTCCAACGGCAGTAGCGTTAATGGAGCAATTGAATCATAGAGGTACGGAAAATGAGTTATTGTTTGTTTTTCAAACATTGCGGACAAATGAGGTGTTAGCAACGATTGATTATACGTCACGATGCAAGGATTTACGCCAAACAGAATAGATGTAACAATCGCAATTGCCATAGGACCACAATTATAACCGTCACCTTGCGACTGAACTTTAGAAAAAACTATTGGATTGTTTTGACAATCATGAAAGGGAAATAATCTGTCCACAAAAATTCGAATTTCTCCATTCTGTATATTTGCATTACGACTACCTTCATGAGAATCATATATAATAATAGATTTTGCATCGTAATGGCAAGCAACCCAATGTCCACCACCAAGATCACTGTGCAGTATTTGCAAATGTTTCTTCTTTGAATTATTCAGTGGAACAATCTGATCGGGAAATATTGTCAACTATACAGGTCGAGGTGCATAATCAGAATTGCTCTCGAGTAGCGCATGGAAACTGTCTATCATCGTTTCCGTCAACCATTCTTTGGAACCCAAAATATTCGTTTCCTTATTGCCATAATGGAACTTGTGACACTGATGATCCATTTTCAGTTGTTTGGGACAGTTTTAGTTATAGATATACGGCGTTTGGGGCAGCCTTCTAGTGATGCAAGTATCAAATAAGATTTTTCTAATTAGACGCCTAAAGCAGGCGAAAGGTCTGAGATATTGCAGACTAAAATGCTACAAAAGCGAATACTGTTAATTTGGATGTGTAATAGACCCAAAACAAAAATACTTTTTCTAATTGTATAGGCGCCACGGGCAAGCCAAAAATCTGCGCTATTACAGACGAAAACGCTATATGTGGGGTAAGGGCGGGATGTGGGAGGGAAAGGGGTGGGTGGAAGTTGAGGAAGGTGTGAGTGAAAGGTGAGAAGAGATTTATATATATATATAATCCTGATGACGTCAGCGGACGCGGACAGAGAAGAAGAAGAAGAAGAAGACGACGTTACTTCATTTTCCATGAAAAACGTCACTTTTTGACCGCTTGTATCTCCAGAACGGCTTGACCGATTTTATTTTTTCTTGGCTCAAATTACTCGTGGCGATGCCGCCTTTCAGGTTATATTACGTGAAATTCAAAATTTTTTATATTTTAGTAGTTTTACACCCCCAAAAAATGGACTTTGATGGTGCAGGATAAGGAGACTTGTAGTGTCTTTTAAGGTCTTTTAGGGTGTGAACATGGCCGGAGACACTACCGCGTCTCCTAATATAGAAATATGTATATAAAATTATGCATAAGCTATGTATAATTTATATATAATTTTATACAATTTCTATTAAAATCATCTTACGTATTAAATTCGTATAAAATATATAATTTTATACAAATTTTATACGATTTTAATAGAAGTTGTATTGTACATAGCTTGTACATAAAATTTTATATATTTTTATATATGTTTTATAATTTATATTGTTATATATTATATATAAAAAACTTTCACCGAGATGCTCAATGCAAGAGTCCATATGATATCAAAAACTAAAAAAATATTCTTATTGTAAAATGTTATACAATAAATATGTATTCTATTCTAGCAAAATTTGAAATAACAAGTTGTTTAGAATAACACAGCGTTTCACAAAATAGAGCAAACTTTTGTATGTAGCAGAAAATAATTCTTACTAGATCTTTTCCGTTTCTTATTATTGTCTTCATTTTCATATGATGTAGAAGCTTTTTCTGTGACACACGGAGATACATCTGAAATAAATAATTTATATTACAAAATTATGAAGAGCATCTAAGAATACATTGTAAACGAGATGTAAAAAGTAAATATATTTTATATTTACTTAGGATAGGAGTTTGCACTTTGAGATGTAAGGATGGTACGAATAAATAAAGAAACTCGGCCCGACTCAATTAAAGATAAAGAAAAGATGCAAGATCACTTTATTACAAAAGATTCTCTAAAGTATAACAATTCACTAATGACTCCCGCACGTATATTTTACAAAACTACTATATCGCGCTTCTCGACAGAGAGTGCCCGCCTTTTCGCCGGTCCTTTTGGAGCAGAGTCGACGATCGGTGCCCCACTCCTTCCTCTCCCCTGTCTTGCGCCTGCTCGAGTGCGCACGCAATGATCAGCTGTGTACAACGACGACGACGTAATTCGACGATATCCGCCGGATCCGGGTATATTTCTTACAACATACAAAAACTGAACAAAGAATATATTATAAAATATGAGATTATTGTATATTTAATTATATCATTTTTGTATATAATAATTAAAACATCAATTTCTCTTACTTTTTGTAGTATTACTGTAGTCGGTATCATTACTGATGTTACAAAAATCGTTAAGATTTTCGACTTCACTATCTGATGAAGTTTCGTCACTCAAATTTTGTTCTTCTTGAACCGCTTCTAAATAGTGAGAAATTTTTAAAATATCTCTGTTTGCCTATGGCTGCCTATAGTGCTGTTTATGTATCTTATCTGCATGGCCCATAAATGTGGCCAACTCTGAAACTTCAACATCATTTAAATTCAATTGAATACAATGTGTCGCTATGTGTTTTTTTAATATGGTGCCGCGCAAAGTTGTAGAAGCACTTGAATTACATTCTTTTGCAAATTGGCGCATTAAAACACAAGCTCTAAGATATCTGTATCTATGGTTGCTAAAACCAGGCAATCCAAAGATATATGGATTTTTGCTTGGTACGGTAGCTTCTTTTCGCCATTTTAAAATTAAAGTAACACAATTGAATAATTCATTAGATAATAAAACTGACACAGTACGCCCTAATTTTCCGCGTATGCAAAATCTGATGTATTTTTCGGCAATTTTTTTATTTTCTGTTGATAATGTATTATAAATATCGCTATTCACATTTTCACTTACTTTTTCGTAAGTATTAGTCTTCAATAAGTGCTCTTACTATTTCTCCTGCTCGTCTTCGGTTAAATACGTGAATAGAGGTCAATGTAACTTGTGCTAAAGAGAGCCATTTAGAATAAGAAAAAGATTTTTGTAATTCCATGTAAGCTTCTATTCTCGTTTTTTTTCAAATATTTATATAAAGCATTAATATCTTCTCGTGATGGGAGGATGACTTTTTTATGTCGTTTGTGAGCTGTTTGAGTTTCTGTTACAGTTTTGTTCACACTTATTCCGATGTCAACAGTAAACAATTTCAAAAAATCTTTCGCAAATTTCTTTTTCTCTCCATCTTCTTTTTTAATGCATTCTGCAATAAAGATGTTTCCTATTTGTTTAAGTAGTGTTGATAACGTAGATGCAGTAGCTGCTGCTTTATACATTTTTTCTTCATTGTTATAACCAGCGACTATATTGATTGCAGAGATGCAATAATCGTAAATTTTAGGATGATAAATCGATTGAAAGTCTTCGACATCTTTGTTAATTTTCTTCAGTGCCAATAAAAAACGTCCGAGAAGACGCAATCTGGCTCAAATCATATCATGTTGATGCTGGGCCTTGTATTTTGTGCACAATTTATTTGCATATACTATCAATAATTCGTCGTATCTTATAATACGTGTGACTTCGTCATCTCTCATTACAAGAAACACTATTTTTAATGTTTCATTTGCTAAGTGATGTAGTCTGCTTGTTACTCTTATGCCCATAATCATAATAGTCTTATTTTTACTGAAATTTTTTTTCTGACAATTATGTGCATGGTAACGTATGGTATTTTTCGCAAAAAATCCTTTGCATTTTGAGCAAGCAATAAAATCCATGGCAGTCTTAGTGGAAATTACATTGGGCCGTCTAGATACAATTAATTTTCCGGTATTTACATTCTCGTTTGTATTAAATATGAAATTACCTTGTTTTCGAAGGATATCTATTATTTTCTTCCTTTCTTCATGTTTTTTGGGCAAAACAGCGAACTTTTTTACTTCATCTTTATCACGGTGCACTGTTATTAAGTGCCGCGCAAGTTGAGTTTATAATTTAAAACAGAAAACACAACAGTTCTGTTTGGATTTAACGTTACTTTTATCAACAGACATTGCTTCATCATTGCATGCTGTAACAATTATACTTATTTTTGAAGTATCTAAACTGGATTGTGAGGATACAGATCTTTTTGTAGCTGATTTTTTTTGTAAGCTTACATTATTGTCATCTGATGATATGCATTCATTTTCTGAAGGAGCGTACTCTGATCCATCATCACTATTTCCATGATCGTTATCTATATTTAACAACAGAGAAGAGAAAATGTAAATATATAAATAGATAAATTTAGATTATTTTTTCAAATGTAAATATATAGCAATTATTTTTGTAATTACGTTTATATTAAATAAAAATGCTTATAATACGATATAAATTTTTATGTTAATAATTAAATCTCTAATAAGTTTAAACTTAATTGTACTGCGGATGTTGATGAACATGTACTTATTTTTTACTATGCAATTGTTTGTTGAATTTACTCATTGTTCAAAAGTAACATTTGGCAATTTATATTTACTATTTTTTTATAATCTTTATGCAACAAACTGACATATTTAATGTGTATACCATAAAATAAAGAAAGTATTATATAAATAAATTATAAAAATAAAAATTACGTAAAATTTTTAAATATTATAAATATATATTTATAAATAAATATTTCAAACACCATATAAAGCCATTATATAAAATCTGTGCAACTACATCTATATAATATATATCAGGTTATTAAATGTTTCTGTTAGTTATAAAAAAAAACAATCACTAAAAATTAATAAAGTTCATTCACAAAAAAATTTTACACAAATATTTGCAATAAACAATTTTCAAAGAGGTATTGGATGCTTACTGATATTTTTTGACTGCTCATATCTTATTGACAAGTAATGGATATGCATATATCAATCGATAGATCTCTAAAACCAGTTATATGTACATGAATACCTCAGTATCTTCTTACACTAATAGATTTATTATAAAACGTAATTCTACATCGGTGCAATAGAAAATCTAGAGTTTTAAAATACATTTAAATCATAACATTTGAGGAACAATTAAAAACTAATTATAAAAGACATTTACTTTTAATGACAAAATGAAATATTATATAACAAAAACTATCCTAAAGTACTTTATATATTTAAGTGTTTTTTATAATTATAAAGAATAAATTATTATTATTAAAATAGCGTTTTTGATCGATTAATAATGATTGACCAATATCACAGTCATTTATTCTTCAGAGAAATGGCTGTGATTGGTCTATGATGTCATTAATAAATCTCGGATCGATCAAATCTGCTTTATTCGAAAATGCTATAAATGACTTAATAGTTTGTAAGGAATTACTAAAGATCATTCAGATTGTAAAAATCTCTACTATATTTGATTTGTGCATACCAATATTGCTAAAATTTAACTTCTTGACGCAATTCTGTGCAGTAATAGGCTCAAACTGATTATCTATAAATAAACGAGAAGTATAAGTAAAATAATAAATACGACCAAACATGTCTTTTTTATAACACTTCAATAATTGTATACTCAATATAAAAAAAAACTGTTAATCTCGGCTCGAATTATTGTGTTACAATAAAAATAAAATCTCGACGGCAATCGGAGCCTGTGCGGACGACATGCACAAAATTAATAAATTAAAATGAGATCTCAAATCAAACTCATTTATTAAATTCTAAACGTTTCGACCCACTTCGGGTCTTCTTCAGTAGCTGCAAAATACAAAGAAACAAAAATAAAAGATAATCGGTACAAACAGAAAATTATAAAACTCGTATACATACAATCCGCAAATAAATTAAATATCATTCTCCTCCCTATTCATTGTATACTCAATTGTATACTCTTTGCACAAACAGTACATTTGAGATAATTATATCCTATTCGACATTGAGGACTGATTGTTTCAACTTTTTGATAAGTTTTATTCTATAGGTACCATATTTTCGTCTTTTTTTAGAACTTATCTGAAAAGAGACGAAGATATACTACCATTTGGATAAATCTTATCACGAAGTTGGAACAATCAGCCCTGAATGGTACATAGCGAGAGAAATTAGTTCTTTTTTCATTCTCCTCTGATCGACTGAAGAAAAAATCACAATAGAACAAGAAAACTAAAGAAGAACTTTTTGCCGCGCATGCAATTCAGTATTGAAAAGTATACAAGCTATAAAATATTACGTATCACATGCAACTTTTAAAATAATATTAAGTGTGACTTACTAGATAGGAAGACATCCATAATATTATTGTCTTCTACTGTATTATTTGCCATTGCGTCATATACACTTACATCGTTAATCATCTCCACATTGTTACTTTGTGATTAATCGTGTATATTTCCTAAAAAAAGACAATCTTTTACTACTGAAGCATTTACAGTAATTCTTGATATAGCATTAAATATACTCACCAAAAAAGATTGAGACATCAGAGTTTTTCTGATAAACGCAGTCTGCATCTTGTATATAAGTTTTAGTGTTATTTCCATTTTTATCAATAAAGTCTAACTTATTAATATCTAATATAAAAAGATAAAAATAAATTACTATATGTAGCACTTACAATATAAAATTATATTTGAAGAATTTAGTATATTAAAATATTAAAAAAAAACCACAGAATATTGGAATATCTGTCATCCCGAAATAATCACAGTCACCGTTTTGTATATCAGTTTTATTTTCAGTTATATTATCATCAACGCAGTCTATTGATTTGGTATTAATATCTAATATAAAAAGATAAAAATAAATTACTATATGTAGCACTTACAATATAAAATTATATTTGAAGAATTTAGTATTGTGACGACTCGATTGGCCGTCACTAGCCACACATACGCATGGCCAATCAACCACCCGCGCTCATGTAAACGGCCCCTTTCGGGGCCAACACATAAACACGATGGAAATCCGCCTTTTCGCCTCCCACCCGTCAATCGACCCCCTCCAAGCTAGTCTTGGAGTGGGGTGGCTCGTCGGGTATAAAGAGCGGCGCAGCCGAAGCTTCGCCGCCAGTCCCTGTCCTGGTCCCTCGAGCGTACTCAGGAATCACTCCTCAAATCCCACGCTCCCAACCATTCCGGCCGACGAGCGTTCTCGTCGTGTAAGCCGAGTGTTCTCAGGTCACCAGGGTCCTGTCCGTAAGTTATCCCGGCCGACGAACGTTCTCGTCGTGTAAGGCCTGAGTGTTCTCGGTCACCAGGGTCCTGTCCGTAAGTCATCCCGGCCGACGAGCAGTTCTCGTCGTGTAGGCCGAGTGTCCTCGGTCACCGGGTCCTGTCCTGTAAGTCACCGGCGCTCGACGGAGCCCGCCCTTCTCAGGGCGCCCGTACCCGCGTCCACGTTGATATACATATTTCGTCAGTAATACGCCTGTCTGTAAATTCTAGCTATAAGTCGTGTCCGCGTCCGTATAATCTGGTCGCGTCTCGTCCGTAATACTCCTATCTGTAAATTCTAGCTATAAGTCGTGTCCGCGTCCGTATAATCTGGTCGCGTCTCGTCCGTAATACTCCTGTCTGTAAATTCTAGCTATAAGTCGTGTCCGCGTCCGTATAATCTGGTCGCGTCTCGTCCGTAATACTCCTATCTGTAAATTCTAGCTATAAGTCGTGTCCGCGTCCGTATAATCTGGTCGCGTTTCGTCCGTAATACTCCTGTCTGTAAATTCTAGCTATAAGTCGTGTCCGCGTTCGTATCATCTGGTCGCGTTTCGTCCGTAATACAACTCTCTGCACTTGTATACTACATAACGAGTCAACCACTGATAGGTGACCCGAATAAACTATATTTTTACTAGAACAACCGTGTGTTATTGCAAATCTGAGTCTCCCCTCTTCCCGAATCCTGACACCGACGAGCCGATCCGTGGCGTCGGGAAAGGTGCACCGTTACAGTATATTGAAATATTAAAAGAAAACTTACTACAGAATATTGGAATATCTGTCTTCCCGAGATAATCACAGTCGCAATTTATCTTATCTTTGCTTTTATTTCCATCAATGCAATTTATTAATTTGTTACTTTTTAGTACTGTAATATAAAATAAAAACATCTTATACATTTCAAAAAATCATATTTGCAAAAATATTTTCTAATAACAAAAATATACATACCAGAAGAAACATTAGTTTTTCCTCGATAAATACAATTTTTCGTTTGGGTTATTTGTTTATAATCACAATCTTTTTTTGATGTATCAGTCTCATCATTGTTTCTATTTCGATCCATATGCTTTCTTACATTGCAATCTGATACTGAAATATGTAGAAATAGATAATTATACGGATACAATAGAGCCATAGTAATAGGAATACTTTATAATTTTAAAATGTATGTACATACCAGAAGATATTAAAATAATTTTTGAATGATTATTGTAGTTTTTCTTTTCTAAATTAATTTTGTTTGTATGGTTATTAGTACCATTTGTATCAATGTAATCTGTTGCTTTGTTGCTATCTACTATACAGGGTGACCCATTTTAACTTAGGCAGCCAAATAACTCGAAAAATAAGCACACTACAAAAAAATGTTTAGAATCAAAATTTCGTCATTTCGAGGAGGACGTACAATGACGTTAACATCAGCCTCCTCACCTCTTCCCCTGGGCGGTGAAAGGGGGCAAGTTTGAAATCTTAAATGGAAACCTCTATTTTTTATTGCATATTCGGAATCTTTGGCTAAAAACACATACAATTTGTCTAAAACATTTTTTTCGATTCATGATAGATGGCGCTGTAATCGACGAAATTCAATTTCTTTGATTTCTCTTACTGAGAACCCATGCTTACGATTCTGCAATACATTAACAATAAAAATACCACGTTTTCATTGTTAATACTCGAAATTAGTCTTAAAACAAACTTTTCATTATTTTTTATTACTCATTAATTACTTCTCAAGAAACTGCTTTTAGCGTAACCCAGGAACAACAACGTGGACGTAGCAGTTTTCTATTCCCTTCGGAGTGCTTGATTAACATGAGTCCCCTCGCCTCTCACAATTCGGGGTGCTTGAACGTGTGGTAACCCAGCCAGTGAAGGCAAGGTCGAGTGGTAACTCAACCAGTTAAGGCAAGGTCAAGTAGTGACCCAGCCAGTAAAGGCAAGGTCGAGTGGTGACACAACCAGTTAAGGCAAGGTCAAGTAGTGACCCAGCCAGTGAAGGCAAGGTCGAGTGGTGACCCAACCAGTTAAGGCAAGGTCGAGTAGTGACCCAGCCAGTGAAGGCAAGGTCGAGTGGTAACCCAACCAGTTAAGGCAAGGTCAAGTAGTGACCCAGCCAGTAAAGGCAAGGTCGAGTGGTGACACAACCAGTTAAAGCAAGGTCAAGTAGTGACCCAGCCAGTGAAGGCAAGATTGCATTGTTATCAGCTCTCTCCGCATGAAGGAGATGCTCAAAGTGTGCACCATTATTTTCTAAGAATAACAGTAATTGACAGCAAAAGTTACGTTGTACATTTTCTAGCATTATAGCTTCACAAGCTCTTCTTATTCTTTCCATCATATTCAATCTTGTCGTTGGAGCTTCACTATACACTGCATCTTTAACGTTTACCAAGTTTTACATCGTTGGCAGAAGCTGCTTTTTACTAAAATGTCAAATACTTTGCCAGTATGAAATCCAATGAGAGAAGCAACGCCAAATAACGAAGCAAACCCTCTTTTCTTCCATGTGCCGTCGCCTGATACAGTAACTTCTGTTGTTTCTTCTAAATTATGCGTTTTACACATTTCTTTTTTTTCTTCTTCTACGGCCGATGCAAAAAACTTCTTGGCAACATTTGTTGTATATTCACACATTTCATCTACATACTTATTATATACTCTTTTCGTTAAAAAAGCACTAGCCAAGTCCATTAGTCCACACAATTTATTGCACCCGGCTAAGCCTAAGCCTAATACTCGCATTGCAAAAGCGAATCTTAAATTGACATCGTATTTTCCAGAATCTATTCTTGTAGAAGATGGAATATAATGAGGCGATGCACAGCTTTTGCATGTCATTTTGATATTAAAACCGAGTCCTTCTTTTTTGCATGATGTGAAATTGACTTCTCCATCACACTTTTTACATTTCACTATAGTAGAGATTGTTGAAAAAACCAAAACAAAATCTACTATCCTATAATGTATTTGGAGATCTTCTATTTCAATAGCGGGACGATTTTTAATTTTTTTCGACGACGAGCTGCCAGCTGTTACTTCATCGTTTTTACGCTTTTGTGGCGGTATTATTTTTTTTACTCGGTTCAAATACTTTTTACCGTATTTACGATCATCTCTAGTCACTTTTCGAGGCATTTTTAATAATAATAAATACACTCAGTAACAGTTCAAACACAAACACAGTTCAAAATGCCCGAAAATTCAACGAACTCGAACGATAACAGTCAAATTTTTCGACTCACTTTCTACCGTTCAACACGACATACAGCGAACAACTGATGTATATACCATGTTTTCAATGCACACAAGGCTGCCTAAAAAGACGCTTTTAGCAATAAAGGAATTTAGGGGTTACGAAGAATTTACCAGAATTTTATCAGAGTACCAAATGTTAAAAAAATACATAAACACTTGTGACTTTGGCACTAAATAGAGTGCGCACTGAGTGTGCACTCGCCGCAGGTAATTGGGCGTTTCTTGTGCGGTACTTTGGACCATTCAAGTTGCCTAAAGGGCAGGTTACGCTAAAAGCAGTTTCTTGAGAAGTAATTAATGAGTAATATTAAATAATGAGAAGTTTGTTTTAAGACTAATTTCGAGTATTAACAATAAAAACGTGGTATTTTTATTGTTAATGTATTGCAGAATCGTAAGCATGGGTTCTCAGTAAGAGAAATCGAAGAAATTGAATTTTGTCGATTACAGCGCCATCTATCATGAATCGAGAAAAATGTTTCAGACAAATTGTATGTGTTTTTAGCCAAAGATTTCGAATATGCAATAAAAAATAGAGGTTCCCATTTAAGATTTCAAACTTGCCCCCCCTCACCGCCCAGGAGAAGAGGTGAGGGGGCTGATGTTAACGTCATTGTACGTCCCCCTCGAAATGACGAAATTTTGATTGTAAACATTTTTTTGTAGTGTGCTTATTTTTCGAGTTATTTGGCTGCCTAAGTTAAAATGGGTCACCCTGTATATGATTATATATAATTATATATAATCATATATAATTATAAATGTATATATAATTATATATAAATAAAAAATTCTCCTGCAATCTTTCAAAGCGAAAGCGAAAGACATAGGAAAAAAAAAGTAACATTGAATATGTGTGTGTGTGTGTGTGCGCGCGCCGTGCGGCAACACCTTATTTCTGTAACGAAGCACCTTTCCCGACGCCACGGATTGGCTCGTCGGTGCCAGGATTCGGGAAGAGGGGAGACTCAGATTTGCAATAACACGCGGTTGTTCTGGTAAAAGTATAGTTTATTCGGGCCACCTTTCAGGGGTTGACCCGTGATTCAGTCTATCAATACATAATATCGTATAACGGACGAAACGCGACCAGATGATACGGACGCGGACACGACTTATTGCTAGAATTTACAGATGGGAGTATTACGGACGAGACGCGACCAGATTATACGGACGCGGACACGACTTATAACTAGAATTTACAGATAGGAATATTACGGACGAGACGCGACCAGATTATACGGACGCGGACATGACTTATAACTAGAATTTCCAATGTATGTATGTATGTATGTAATTATTTTTATTTATGTAATGTAGAAAATATTTATTATTATATACGTGTGCATGTATGAAAAAATGTAATGTAGAAAAGAAAGAAGAGACAGAGAGACAGGAACATATATATGTATATATATATATATATATATATATATATACACATATATATAATATTAGCGTATTATACCTACATATTTTAATTTTTAGAAAGCATATTTTCTCTCTCTCAAATCACTCGCATACAATTATGAACGAGCAAGAGAAAGAAAGAGAGAGAGAGAGAAAGAGAGAGAGAGAGAGTGTGTGTGTGTGTCAGAAGACAAGACAGCATGAGAGAAACGAAGATAATATGACTGTCTGTCCTTGTCTAACTGTGTAGCGACTTATAAATAAATTCACCAGATCTTTGAAAAAGTAATGTTTATTCATTGAAAGTATAAAGCGAAAGAACAAAAAGAATTAATATGTAACAAATAAATGAATGAATGTGTTGTTATGGAAATATTGATTTTTCTTAAAAACATTATGTATATTAATGAATTGAAGTTATTACAAATGTATAAAAATGTAAAAAGTGTAAAAGTGCAGTGAAAAGTGTAAGGTGTAATAAAAGTGTAGAGTGTAAATGAAAGGTGTGGATGATGAATGCTACAGTACTCCCCCCCAAGTGACGATATTCGTTGCGAAATGGACTTTCTTCTTCTTTGGTGGGTAGGTGCGTAAAGCTTTTCCAACAGTAGAAGAAGAAGAAGGATTTGAAGTAGCAGAAACAGGAGCTGAAGTAGCAGGAACAGGAGCTGAAGTAGCAGGAACAGGAGTTGAAATAGCAGGAACAGGAGCTGAAGATCTGGTAGAAAGTTCAGTAGAATCTGAAGTTCTAGGAATGAAGGCTGGCTTGAGACGTTCTGTCGAAATATTGACAACTCTTCCTGAAACATTAACTGCAAATAAATGATCAGAGATACGTTTCTCAATAGGAAAAGGGCCAGAATAAGGAGGTTGTAGAGACTTCCTAACAGTATCTTCTCGAATCCAAACATGAGTACAATCAAAAAGATTCTTGTGAACAAAAGGTGATCTTTTGCAATGATGACTTGTAGGAAATGATCTGATATTCCTCATATGAATCCTGTGTTTTTCAAGAAAGATTTCAGGATCTGCAGGAAAATCTTCTTCAATGAAAAATTCTTCAGGAATACGAAGAGTGGATCCATAAAGAAGTTCTGCAGGTGAAGCTTTTAAATCTTCTTTGAAACACGAACGTAATCCCAAAAGAACTGAAGGTAAAGATTCTACCCAGTTGGTTGTTTCGTGGCACATAATCGCTGCTTTCAAAGTCCTATGCCATCTTTCCAGAATTCCATTTGAAGCAGGATGATAAGCAGAAGTTCTAATCCTTTGGCATCCAATTAGGTTTGTTAAAGCTTTGAATAAAGCTGCTTCAAACTGAGGACCTTGATCTGTTGTAATGCTGATAGGAGAACCAAAACGTGCTACCCAATGTGAATAAAATGTTGTAGAAATAGTTTCAGCAGAAATCTCAGAAATAGGAACAGCTTCAGGCCATCTGGAAAAACGATCAATCATAGTAAGACAATAACGGTAATTTTGACAAATAGGAAGTGGTCCAACAATGTCTAAATGCACATGCTGAAAGCGTTGATCAGGAATTGCAATCTTAATTGGAGAATTCTTGGTGTGTCTTGAAATCTTCGCACGTTGACATGGAAGACAAGTTCGAGTCCATTCCTTAACATCTTTCTTCAAAGAAGGCCAAATGAATTTCAGTAGTAATTGTTTAGATGTCAATCTGCCGCTGGGGTGAGCGAGTCCATGAACAACATCAAAAATTCTCTTGCGTAAGAGTTTAGGAACATATGGACGAATTAATTCCGAAGAGCAATCACAATAAATAGGTATGGTTGATCCTGAAAGAATAAGTTTCTTCAACAGAAGTGAAGAATTTGAAGAAAGTAAAACTTGAAGTTCTTCATCTTCTTTCTGATAATTAGCAAGTTCTTCTAAAGAAACTATAATAGGCATTGAAATAGATTCAATTCTTGACAGAGCATCAGCAACTGAATTCATTTTTCCAGAAATATAGGTAATATTTGTAGAGAATTGAGCAATAAAGTCCAATTGTCTGATCTGTCTTGGTGACGCTTTATCCAATTTCTGACGGAAAGAAAAATCAAAGGTTTATGATCAGTTCTGATAATCAATTGTCTTCCTTCAACAAAATGCCTGAAATGTTTAATAGCCAAATAAATGCTAAGAAGTTCTCTATCATAAGTGCTATAATTTCTTTGAGCTTTGTCTAGTTTCTTTGAGAAAAATGCTATTGGTTTGATATCGTCGTCAATAGACTGTTCAAGTGATGCACCAACAGCAAAGTCAGAAGCATCACAAGTTAAAATAAGAGGAGCATGAGGAGCAGGATGAGAAAGGGTAGTAACTTGTAAAAGTTCTTCTTTACATGACTCGAAAGCTAATTCCGCTTCTTTAGTCCAAGAAATAATTCTTCTATCCCTCTTGC
This sequence comes from Nylanderia fulva, assembly GCF_048542155.1. Lineage (NCBI taxonomy): Eukaryota > Metazoa > Arthropoda > Insecta > Hymenoptera > Formicidae > Nylanderia > Nylanderia fulva. Next base: position 272,424 of record NW_028191015.1, on the reverse strand, counting down.
GACTGTCCTTTAAATATTCTGTTAACAGAGCTTGATGATTTGCAGCATCCTTGAGACAGCGACGATAATAATTGATAATTCCTAAGAATCTGCGTAATTCATGAAGTGTCTTAGGTTTAGGATAATCAATAATTGATTTCACTTTTTCGGATGTAGGTTTAACTCCTTGGTTAGAAACTAAGTAACCAAGAAAAGAAATCTCGCTTTGACCGAAAAGACATTTAGCGACATTGATTGTCATTCCAGCTTGTTGAAGACGATCAAAAATAATGCGTAAGTGAGCAATATGTTCTTTCTCATCTTTAGAAGCAATAAGAATGTCATCAAGATAACAAAAGGCAAAACTCAAATCATTAAGTAAAGAGTTCATGAGCCGTTGAAAAGTTTGGGCTGCGTTTCGTAAACCGAAAGGCATTACGACAAATTCAAAAAGCCCAAATGGAGTAGTGACAGCTGTTTTGTGAATATCTTCTTTAGCGACGGGTACTTGATAGTACGCTTTAACTAAGTCGATTTTAGAAAAGATATTCTTACCAAAAAGTGAAGAAGAAAAATCTTGAATATGAGGTAAGGGATAACGATCCGGGATAGTCACTGAATTGAGTGCACGATAATCACCACACAGTCTCCAAGAATTTTGTTCCTTTTTAGGTACCATATGTAGAGGGGCTGCCCAGGAGCTGCTTGAAGGCCTGCAAATTCCTTGCTCCATCATAGACTTGAATTCTTCCTTGGCACATTTAAGTTTCTCAGGAGTAAGTCTTCTGGGTGTCGAAAATTTAGGAGAACCTTCCGTAACGATATGATGTTCAACACCATGTGTTTTTACCGAGGAAATTGGAGAAAAACGGGTGAGTCCTGGAAATTCGGTTAAAAATTTGTGGTACACAGAATCAGGAGATGTGGTAAAAATTGACAAATGTGCAACTTCTTGAATTTTTCCAGTATTCGTAAGACCGGTAACATTATCAATCAATTTCTTGTTTTTAATGTCAATTAGGAGATTAAAATGACAAAGGAAATCGGCGCCTAAAATAGGACGTTGAATATCCGCGACACAAAATTTCCATTTGAATTCTCTCCTTAAACCGAGGTTCAAAATTAAAGTTTTAGAACCGTAAGTATTAATTTGAGTACCATTTGCGGCAAAAAGTTTTAAATTAGTATGCCACGGCTTCAATAAAACCTTTTTAGGTAACAACGATATATCAGCGCCCGTATCGACAAGAAAATTCAAATTTGAATGTCTGTCGAAAATAATGAGGCGATTGTTAGAAACACCGTCGTAAGCAGCCTCAGTCTTAAGCGGCGTTTTTAGTTTTCCTGTGAAGCCAAGAATGTTTTGGACATAGAACAAGGTAAAGTACATCGTTTGGCCTTATCACCAAACTTCTTATGGTAAAAACAAATTGATGTATCTTTAATATCTTTATTTGATTTGTCTTTCTTACGCGATAACGATCTAAATCTTCTATTCTCTCTAGACCGGCTTTTGGAACGATCTCGACGACGAGAAACTTCAAGAGCTTCGATTCTTCGTAGCAAATCCGCGAAATCCGAAGATTTATTACTTGTATTATTGGAAACTTCCGCGACTTGCAAACCGCCGTCCCGATCAGCAATTTTATCGGCTAATTCCGCAAGTTTAACAAGAGGAACATCCTCTACTACGGCTAAAGTCGTTTGAATTCTATGTGGTAAGCGTTGAAGCCAAATCATTTGCAAAACACTATCCGCTAAAGATCCTCCAGATAAATGACGAATTTCTCGAAGTAATTCCGAAGGCTTTTTATCATTAAGTTCAATTCCAGCTAATATTTGTCTCAAACGTTTTTCCTCTGAATCCGTAAAGCGATTTATTAATATTTTCTTTAAATAATTATATTTATCTGTTTTAGGTGGATTTTCAATGACTTCAGAAATGTTTACTAAGGCTTGTTCATCAAGATGACGAATGACAGAACTATATTTAATATCATCTGATCGAATTCGATAAACCGTAAACTCACTTTCAATAGAAGCAAACCAGAGTTTAGGTTGTTTATGCCAGAAAGTCGGTAGTTTTAATAAACGAAACTCATTTGAGTGAATTTGTAACATAGGATCACTCACCTGATGTCCAGTTTGAGAAGGTAAAATATTAATATTTTCTGATCCAACCTGATTTGATCCGCTCGCCAAATCCATATCAATCTGTGTATCCGAGCAGGGTCTAACTGGTGATCTATCGATTGGCATTTTCCTCTTGTTCCAGGAATCCGATAAAATGATTTGAGAATTTCCGTGAAGGACTAATCCGCCTCTGATGTTTCAAAGATCCGAAGAATGAATCTCTTAAAATCAGAATATCCAGCAATTCTTCCAAGCGATGATAATATTTCGCAGACTTCAAATACGACGATCACTTGGCACTTATTCCGCATCAGCCTTTAAAATGCGTCGGCTTTAATATCACGTCGGCTTTAATATCACGTCGGCTTTAATATCACGTCGGCTTTAATATCACGTCGGCTTTAATATCACGTCGGGGTCACCAAAAATGTAGCGACTTATAAATAAATTCACCAGATCTTTGAAAAAGTAATGTTTATTCATTGAAAGTATAAAGCGAAAGAACTAAAAGAATTAATATGTAACAAATAAATGAATGAATGTGTTGTTATGGAAATATTGATTTTTCTTAAAAACATTATGTATATTAATGAATTGAAGTTATTACAAATGTATAAAAATGTAAAAAGTGTAAAAGTGCAGTGAAAAGTGTAATAAAAGTGTAGAGTGTAAATGAAAGGTGTGGATGATGAATGCTACAACTGCACGATTGCAACTCCATCTATCGCGACATCGCGCAACTAATTTTCTGCTCTGTATTATTCCCAAATGTCATTTTGCACATACACATGTGAATGAAATATTCCAACACCAAGATCTTTTTTATTAGACTTCTAAACTTATTTCTGCAAGCTTACTAATATTCCTTTATGCAATCTTTTGGACGAAGCGGTCTTATTTTGTACGTATAAATTGTAAAACTTTTATACAAGCAAATATTGTTATGACGTGACGCGAGAAGCCAGAAAAAACTCGTATTTAAAAATTTTTTGTCTTTTTATTACAAATTGAGACAGCTGCGTACTTTATTATTGTATTAACTTTAATCGTGGAAAAGCATTTGTTATTCTATTAACGCAATAAAAACTTCTTGGTGTTGGAAAAATATAATCGTTTGGCCGGTAAAAGTAGACCTCCGGCATCCCCTTAACATCCGAATGTTCAGTGATTTGTGTAAGAAAAGCCATACGTTTTAAAACGGTTTGATCATTATTATTTTTGTTTTGCTGTACATTGTACAAATTCAATGCTGGTAATTCCTCAATCACCTCATTTATTTCGACATTGTCGCTTTCCTCATCGACAATCCTATTTCTGTTTCCTGTAACTTATTCTTTAATAGATCATCAGATGACGCCGGAAGACGAATTTTCGAGTAATGAGGATTATTTTCTTTTAACCATTGTAAAGCCTTATACACTTTATTAATATCTACCAAATTTTCTCAAACGACTTTAGATTTCTTGGGTATACCTCAAACAAGAATGTGCAACTCGTGATTCAAATTTATAGGATCTTCCGGAGGACATACCTTATCCAATGTTTCTTGTAAAGGCAGAGGCAAATGAAATGTTCTACCTTTTACTTTGCGGATCATTTGTCTGTGCGGCATATGTTTGTTCGAAACACAGCCCATTATTTGCACTACTTGAAAGCTGCTCACTCTTTTGATTAACATTTTTTCCTAATCATTGAAATCCGACAAAACATTTGGTAATGATTTTACGGTTAGATTATTCAAAATGCAACTAGAAGGCAACACGCCTTTTTGAAATTTGCTCAAACAAAGCTTACAAATGAATTCAATATCATTATTGTGTTCTCTTACGTAAGCCATCAGATCTTTCAAAAAAGGTCCGTCTATTGTTTTTCTCAGCTTCTCGAGCTTAGAAACGTCTCTTCTCAAGCATAATTTTTTGCAAGAGATGCAAGGGATACGTGGTAAATCCAACAATCGCTTTTTTATAACTTTAAATGCTTCGTAATTTTGCGAGAAAATCTTTTCCTCGTCCAAACAAACATCAGTTACATTTTTTGGATAAAATCTTGCTTTATTCTTAAAATCATTGGAAATTTTAACTAATTTATTCATATTGATGAATCTCAAAAATGAAAACAGTTGACAAAACTTATTATAATTGTTGATCAATTTGTACACATTTCTTCGAATATTCCTCACGAAAGGAAAATGAGGCAATAAAGTGTTTATCTATGCAATGTATGACATGCAAAGATTCGGATTTGTATAGCATTCCGGAGGATGTCCTAATCTGCTACTCGTACGTGAAACGGAACAATTTTTTAGCTGCGCCATGAATTTAACATTCATTATCTTTTTCAAAGTACCTTCTTCAAACAATTCCAAAAATTTTACAAACTTTTCCATGGAAGTATCATTTATGTGGCATTTGTTCTCATCACAATGCCACATTTTTAATTTTTTATCATTGTTATCTATTAACGGCAAAACATTTATTACTCCGTGAGGAGAGAATTGTCTCATTATAAGTGGTTGCTCAAACTGTTTCCTTTGTTCGTAAGCAGTTTCATAAAAGTACGCTTCGGAAGACGAAGTATGTTTGGATAAGCCACAAAGAGCTTTAAGTTGATTGCTTTTTGGATATTTCAGTTTTACATTCATTGAATCGCAATAACGCAGCTTCAGCAACGTTTTTCAAATATGAAAACACTTCTTGCTGCATTGAGGTACGATTTTCTTGCTATTACACACCACTTAAATATCTGTTCGGCTTCCAATCGAGCACATACTGTTGATTTATTAATTTTTCTCGGCATCTGTTGAATATATAACTCTGAATATTTTGGAAACTTAAAACACTTTTGCCAAGATCGAACAGTATTACATTTTTCCTTCATTCTCTTGAACATTTTCCATCTTTGTACGATAGACTTCTCGGCACAGAAAGAGAGTGAAAGAGGACAAAGAAGAGTGAAAGAGGACGAAAGAGGGTGAGAGAGGGCGAAAAAGGGTGAAAGAGGGCGAAAAAGGGTGAAAGAGGGCGAAAAAGGGTGAAAAAGGACAAAGAGGATGAGAAGAAATGAAAGAGGTTGAAAGAGGACGAAAGAAGGTGAAAGAGGGTGAGAGAGAATGAAAGAGAGTGAAGAGGGAATGAAAGAGGTTGAAAGAGGACGAAAGAGGGTGAAAAAGGGTGAAAAAGGACGAAAGAGGGTAAGAGGGAATGAAAGAGGGTGAAAGAGGACGAAAGAGGGTGAGAGAGAATGAAAGAGGATGAGAGAGGACGAAAGAGGGTGAGAAGAGGACGAAAGAGGGTGAAAGAGGACGAAAGAGGGTGAAAAAGGACGAAAGAGGGTGAAAGAGGACGAAAGAGGCGAAAGATGGTGAAAAAGGACGAAAGAGGGTGAAAGAGGACGAAAGAGGCGAAAGATGGTGAAAAAGGACGAAAGAGGGTGAAAGAGGGCGAAAGAGGATGAAAGAGGGAATGGAAGAGGGTGAAAGAGGACGAAAAAGGGTGAGTTAGGGCGAAAGAGGGATGGTGGAGGGGGGTGGGGTTGAGGGAGGTGGAGGGGTTGTGGGTGGGAAAGGGGTGGGTGGAAGTTGAGGGAGGTGTGAGTGAAAGGTGAGAAAAGATTGTATATATTGCTTAATATTTCGCGGCGCGGGATATTCCAGGATCGGTCGCGTCTTTTCGGGATCTACGGTGGGGCCCTCTCGTTGCACACTAAACCCTAAATAACGCACCCGAGAGCGACAAAATTCGCATTTGTCCGGGTTAACGGTAAGTCCAGCGGTAACTATCTTGTTTAAAACTTTCTTTAGCCAAATCATATGATCTTTGAACGTAGGCGTGACTATCACGATATCGTCCAGGTATGCGAACGCGTGAGGCTCCATTTCGGGGCCTAATAACCGATCTAATAAACGTTGGAAAGTAGCCGGAGCCCCCGTAAGTCCATATGGCATTCGCGTAAAATGATATAATCCCATCCCTGGAACACTAAATGCGGTAATCTCTCTACTATTTTTGGCTAACGGTATCTGAAAATATGCCTGGCTCAAATCGATCGTTGAAATATATTTAGCCGATCGTAATTTGTCCAAAATCCCGTTCATATTTGGCAATGGGTACGCGTCTTTTTTTGATACCCCGTTAACTTTTCGGAAATCCAGGCAAAAGCGGTATTTACCGTTCGGTTTCTTGACCATCACTATCGGATTCGACCATTTGCTATAGGATGGCTCTATAATTCCCGCCGCGAGCATTTTTTCAGTCTCCGCCCGTATCGCTTCCTGTACTTTTGGCGATACTAAATAGCAACGTTGCTTAATCGGGGGGCTCGGATCTACGTCTATGGTGTGCTCTGTTAGTGCGGTAACTCCGGGGGTGTCCGTGATTGGCGGTAGCGTTTGTAAAAATTTTCCCAGGGTTTGTTCTTGCGTGGGCGTCAAGTCGGATAACCCACAGCACGATATCCCCTGCCTACCTTCGGTAGTGAGACGGTAACGAATGTGTGGCGTCTGCGTAAAATGCCATTCGCTTGTGGCAAAATCTATCGCTATTCCGAACTTCGTTAAAAAATCAATCCCGAGTATACACGGTACGGCTAAATTCGGTAACAACCCAACGGTAATTTCACGGCATCTATCCTCTAATTGTATCGGTATGGTGGCCTCGGCTATAATATCCGCGAGCTGACCGTTCGCGGTTCGGATCTGAATTCCTCTAGTGCGCGACGTCGGGATGTTTAGCGCGTCGATAATTTTCATTCCCTCGCGGCCTACCAAGGTACGATTCGACCCCGAGTCCACGAGAGCCGTGAGGCTATGGCCGCGTATCATAACGCAGAAGAAACGTAAAGACGGTAATATTTCTTCCCCGACGGTAACATAAGAATAATTGCAGGTCTTGTTCTTAAAACTCGGAGTCGTAGGGACCCCCTCTACGGGCTCCGGTTCGCGTTTCCCGTACACTTTGTACACGTTTGCACGGTAACATCCGGTTTCCCGCAGCGATAACAATATTTTCGGCGAGGTTCCGCACACCCGCGTGCGCGATGTCCGGTCTTGTTACAATTCCAGCATTTTATTATGCTGGCGTTGTTTACAGCCGGACTTACGGTATCCCCGGAGACGGTATCTGAGACGGTAGCCGCCGCGGTAATTGGGGCTCCGATATTCGCGGTCGTATTCTTTGCGGTCTTCCTCTCTTTTCGAGTCGCGGTCGCGGCCGCAACGGTAATCGGGGCTCGCGTTTTCTCTTTTGGCGCGTGATACGCCAAATCCGGGAAGATAGACTGTTTGGGCGGTAACGGGGGACGGTAATTTTTTTCGGCCAGAAAACTACGCTCGACTCGCGTCGCCAAATATTCGAGCGTCGAAAAATCCTCGAATTCTTGTCGCCGGATCGTAATTTGCAACTTTGGTAACATATTGCGATGCGCGAAATTTAGCTGCTCCGCCAGGGGCCACTGAGGGGACATCCGACTCAACAAAGCCCTTAAGCATGTCAAATAATCGGTCGCGCTCTCAAATTCTCCCTGCGTTCTACGGAAAATTTCGTCTCGGAGCGCATATTGATAATCGGGGTCTCCAAATCTCCCTCTCCAGGCAGTCTCGAAATCCCGCCAATCTCCCCAATTTTCTGCTTCTAATCTCACCCAATATAAAGCGGTATCCGATAGAAACAACGGTAGGCACTTAAACAGATCCGCGTCCGAAATCGGTACAATGGGCCGGGCCTTCTTAATGCGTAGCAAAAATGCCTCCGCGTCGCTACCCCGTTTCCCCGAGAAGTGTAAATTCCACTTCCTCATAAGGTTATATGCCTCCGCGGTGGAAGCTCGTCCGGGTCGCGGGTTATTCGCCTCTGAAGCGGGATCGCGGTATCTAACTCGCGGCCTAACCGATTTTCGTTCCACCTCCTGTATCCCCTCGAATGACTCGAATAAGGGGGGTGTAGGATCGGCTGCGGCCCCCTCTTCTAAGGGGTTCCTACTTAGTAAAGGGTCCGATACCCTTCCGGGGGTTCCCTCCTCTGTCGCCATGTGCCCTCTCGCTAGTCCCTCCTCGTATTGCAACAATCGCGCCCTTAATACCGGCACAATACCCTGGATACTCAGGTTCCTATCAGCTAAGTGATGTCGCGCTTGACTCTCCGTTAAGCTTTGTATCCACCGGTGTGGATCGCTGCCTGGCCTCATCGGTAACTTTAAACGGAACGGTGATAAAATCGGAAAGTTTGAATCCAGTTGAGAGTAAACCGAAGCAAAACTGTTAAAAGTGAGTAGTTAATTTAAGAAACGAGAGGAAAAAGAAAAAAAAATTTTTGTGAACGGGAGTCAATAATCATAAAATAATAATAAAATTAATAATAAAAAAAAAATTATATTGAGTGTTGATCCGCACTAATGATTTGAAATAATCCGAAAGAGAGAAAAAAAAATAAACGGAATGAAAAGGAATAATAATAATAATAATCCCAGAGCTATAAGAAATTAAAAATAATAATAAATTCAATACGAAAAAGGAAAAAAAATAAAAACAGACAAAACACCAAAAAAAAATTATTTGCTAAGAGGTTTCGGTAACTAGACTTAAAAAAAAATAAAAAAACCAAAAAAAAATTATAATAATAAATCGCGATATTAAACAGGAAAAATAATAACTTTCAGTCACGAAGTGAAGATTATAAAAGAAAAGAAGAGAAAAAAAATAATAACTTCAACAATATAAAAAGAGAAAGAAATTAATAACAATGACTCTAACAATATTCGATAAGAAAGACGGAAGGAAGAAAAAAAATTATACTAACAATAAGTACGTTTACCTCTCAACGGTTGACTCAAGGTACCCAAAAAAAGAAAACGAGAAAATAAAAACTCTACTGTTGTTCCAAAAAAGTAACACGAAAGAACGAGAGAGCAAAAAAAATGATAATATCTCATACAAAACAAACGACTAAATTCGGTATCCGTGTATAGGTCGAAACGGTATCAAGAGGCCAGGGTACTCGCCCTAAAGCTGAGTAACGGTATCCACGCACAACAAACAAAAACAAGCAGAAAAAAAGAAATTTTATATATCTAAAATCGAAAATATTGTAAGAAATCGAAATTATTAATGTAAGAATTTAATAAAGTATTTAATTACGGATGACCGTTAAAAGTTTTAACTGTTCTTAGAAAGCGCGGAAAGTACGAAGGTTTGAGAAAGGTGTTTGAAAGTCACTCAACAAAATATTCACGTAAAGACAAAGACTGCTATTTATTTCGTAAGACTCCCGTATACAAAAATCAACTATCTTTTAGGTATACTGCTCGAAGGAGAGTCCCGGGTTTCTCAGCTCGCTAGCTTAAATACCCTTTTGACTCTCCCGCGCGCACCGCTCTAGTTTGCGCCCTTTACGCTTATCGCCGAGGGCAGCAGTTATCGGGGACAGATAGCTGTCGTATCGGCGCGTGCGCAATCAGCCGATCGGTGGCGATTGCTTTCAGCTCGGCCATGCTGCAATTAATTTCGTCTCGAAATTATAATTTTTTTTTTTTTTTTAATATTAAGTAGTACCGCTTATTATTTTAACAGGTACGTATTCTATTTATTTTACGCAGGTACGTATTACATTAATAAAAAATTTTTTTTTTTTTACACTTATTAACATTAGACTATACAATACAGATTATTTACCTTGGCGACTACCTATTAATCGGTCTCTTTTTTCCCTATTTTTATCCAAGGTTTTATTCTATCTGCGGAAAGGATCGTATCCAGGGGTTTCTGCTTAATATTAAAGCCTCGGATGTCCTTAACGACATAGCGACTATTGCCCAGACTTTTTGCAATAAGGTAAGGCCCCTTATAATTTGGTTTGAGCTTTGAGCTCGTACCTATTTTGGGGGCAGTGTCCCTTATCAAAACGTACTCCCCTGGTTTATATCGCGTTGGCTTGATACTGTGAGTATCTTTGTATTCTTTATTGTATGCTCTCACAAGGTCTGTTGCTCGTGAAGCATTGTCCCTATTAATATCTCTCTCTTTTTCTAGGTCCTCATCGACGGTGACAAGGGCCTTCGTGAAATTGGCTAGAGAGTGATCCGAATGGCTGCGTTGGTCAAAACCTAACATTAGTTTTGCTGGACTTGATTTAGTCACAGTGTGGTACGTATTGTTGATCACGTATTGCATTCTCCCTAAATAATTTTTCCACTCATCTGGCGCATCGATGAGCTTGGTTAGCGATGATTTTAAGAATCTGTTCACTCTTTCAACTGTGCCATTTGCCCAGGGTGCTGCTACGGCCACCTTGCGGTGCTTGATACCTTTGTCCGATAATAACTCTATGAATTCTTTAGAGGTAAAGGTGGTTCCTCTATCCGATATCACTTCCATAGGATTGCCAAAACTTGTGAAAATATTTTCTAAGCATGTAATTGATTCTCTACTACTGGTTGTTTTGTTGGGAAACAACCAGGTGAATCTGGTGAAAGCATCTATCACTACTAAGATATATTTGTATTTTTCTACAGTTTCCTGCAGTGGACCGAAGTGGTCTACATGCAACGTATTTAACGGAACCTTGGGCAAAGGATGCAGTTGAGTTTCCCTTTTGAACCTGTTAAGCGCGTTATTGGCTGTAAGACAGGTAAGACAATTGTCTATGTGTTCTTTTACGCGCTTCCTCATGGTGGGAAACCAATAGTTTTTTAAGATTCCGTTTACTGTTTTTTCTACTCCGCAATGAGCCATCTCGTTATGATAAATTCTCATTATATTGGATATCATCGACTCCGGAATTACAAATTTCAGTTCGTTATCGATTTTCTTATAAACCAATCCGTCTACTAATGCGAATTTATCATTATGCTCTAGTTCTAACGTTTTACTAATTTCTAGGATATTCGAATCCGCAAGCTGAAGGAACTCAAGTCGTCTCTCCAGCGGAAGTTCGTCTATGTGTGCGACACTTCGACTAAGTGCGTCTACATGTGCCATGCGACTACCTGGACGATGTATGATGTCGAACGAGTAATTTTGCAGCGCGAGAGTCCATCGAGCTATTCGCGGGTTTAGGTTTGCTTTATTTACGGCATATACTACTGCGTTACAATCTGTTACAATTGTGAACCGCGTGCCATATAAGTATATGTGAAACCGCTCAACTGATTTAACGATTGCTAACATTTCCAGCTCGTAGCTGTGATACCTGCTCTCTGCTGCGTTCGTACCTTGACTAAAATACGCAACTGGACCCCAGGAATTATCGCGTCGCTGGAGAAGGATCGCTCCGAACCCTAAGCAACATGCGTCTGTGTAACTGGGTTTCGGCCGCCGGATCGTACAGTCTCAGCAACGGAGTGGCAGTCAGCTCCTTTTTCAAAGTTTCGAATGCTTGCGCGCAACGTTCGTCAAAATTGTATACAACGTCTTTTTTCAAAAGATTCTGTAGTGGTTTAGCTTTCAGCGCGAAATCTTTAACAAATTTTCTGAAATAACTCGCGAGTCCTAGAAAACGTTGTAATTTTAATTTGTCGGACGGTTCTCTATATCCTGTGATCGCGTCCACGTGACGGGGGCTTAATGTAATCCCGTCCGCGTTTATTATGTATCCCAAAAATTCTATCTTCTTCCTTAAAAATTTACATTTTCCGAAATTTAGCTCGAAGCCGTGCGTTTTCAATATAACGAGAACTTCTTTTAGTGTGTCAAGATTTTGCTCTATTGTTACAGACTGTATTAGCACGTCGTCTATATAGACTATTACTTTGTTTTCTCTGATTAACGAATTAAGGATGCTAATTAGTCTTTTCTGAAATTCGGCCGGTGCCTCGCAATAACCGAATGGCAACCGGGTAAACTCGAATTGACCGTCCGGGGTCGCGAATGAAAAGTACTTCATGGAGTCTTCATGGACTCTGATTTGATGAAAACTATCTTTTAAGTCCAATAATGTAAAAACGCGACTTCCACTCAATCGCGATAAGCATTCTTCGATTACCGGGAACGGATACTTTTGCTTGATCACACGATTGTTCAACGGTCGCAGATCAACACACAAACGCATCTTACCATTTTTCTTTTTCACAGGTACGACCCGCGCGCAATAAGGCGAGACGCTCGGCTAATAATACCTCGCTCTAGGAGGTCGTCTGTGATTTGCCGGATCTGCGTTCGCTCTACATTTGCGAAGCGCCTGGGTGCGAACGCATAGATTGACGGATCTCTCAAATGTACACGCACTGAGAAGTCGTCGTTTACAGGTGACGTGTCCTGTTCTTGTATCTCTAAAATAATTTTTTGCAACTTTATTTTTGTTTCGCGCCCGAAGTCTATTTTATGTTCCTCGAGTATTTGTTTTAAACTCAAGTCCTCGTCGATATACAAAGGCAAATTCGCAAACATGTTTATTCGGTCATGTTCACCTTGCGCCGCCGGTTCGTATATTAGAGTGATATTGTTTTTCGACAAAAATTCTCTCCCAAGTATAATGTCGCCCTTGAACGCGTCGGAGTGCAAAACTTATAACCGTATTGAAAATGTTTTGTCGCTAATTTTTTTCACAGTTATCTGAGCGTCCACCAACCCGAGTATTTTCAACGGGACGTTCGATAGATTACGTAAATTTGTTTCAACCGATTTGAGAACGCAAAATGGCGCAATAAATTTTTCATATACGCTATTTTTTATTAGCGAAACCGGGCTATCCGTATCTATAAGTCCTAACAAATCGCATGAATTTCCTAAAATTTCGTTTATAGAAATCAACGGGTCGTCGACGGTCGACTTGCACGCTTCCTGTGTTGCCGCCACGAAATCGGATGCTACCTCGTCCGCGGTCACGTTGGCTGCAGTGATTCCCGATGCAGGCTGCGCCCTGGTCGCCGACTTCGACTCCTTTTTCTTTAATGCGGGGCAATCAAACCGACGATGCCCCTTCTCTTTACAGTAGAAACAAGTGGTCTCACCTCTACAGTCCTTGTGAGTATGCCCTCTTTTACCACAATTTCTGCAGGCTGACTCCTTGCCGCCCTTGCTGGACTGACCCTGCTGCGCTGGTTTCCGGTCCCACTCGGAGGCGCCCTGAGTGATACGCCGCATCCTCTCCAGGAAGCCGTCCACCGTGTCCTCCGATAGTGACAGCGCGGTCGCCTTCAAAGTGGTGATGGTGATTCCGCTCACCAACAGATGCACCTTGTCCGCCTCGGGAAGGTCCACTCGATGCAGCATTGCCAGTTTTTCTATGGCATAATCGTCGAAGGTTTCCTTTGCAGGAAGCCATTTTCGTGCCTCTATTTTTTGCATTACACGAAAGAACGAAATTTTCCGATCGAAAATCTTAACTAACTCTGTTCGCAGGCCGCTCCAGGATTTCACCGCGGCGTCTCCCTGCAAGTCGTACCACCGGCGAGCCGATTTGGTGAGGCGGCTGGAGGCTGCTAAGAGAATCGCCCCGTCTGTAACGTTGTGGACCTGGGCGACTTTGTCCACCCGTCGGACCCACGCGTGCACGTTATCATCCTCTTGGCCCGCGAATTCCGGGATTTGCAAAGCCAGTGCCTGGATTGAACCTGTCGGCGTCCAGGACTCCGCCGTCCGACGGTCCACATCGTCCGTCGGTGACACTCTCGGGGCCCTAGAAGGACCCGGCGAAGAGACAGACTCCGCATCTAGTGGCAGAACCGGGACAGCGGCGGGCTCTCGTCGCTGCTCCATCACAAAGTTAAGTAGCATGTTCAATTGTTGCTGCTGCTGTTGCTGCTGCTGCTGCTGCTGCTGGATAGTCACCAGCATCTGTCTTATCATTTCTGTCATTTCCAGAGACTCTGTGGCCGTCGCCGAAGTTTCTGACGACCCTGCTGCCCTAGCCGGTGCCGCCTTTTTATTCTGGGTCCTACTTGGTGGTGCTGTGAGCTGAGCCAACTCCTGGACCGGCTCGTGCCGCTCTAGATGACTCATAATTGAGTCCACCAAGTGGCTACGGCCTCCCGCTGTCGGGAGAGCGTATTTATCCGCTTCCTCGCGAAGCTCCTCCATCGTGAGGTTCTCCAGAGAGGCCCTGTCCATTGTAATTCACGCGCGTGTCCGCATACACGAATCTAATCGAGCGAATAAATCGACACTTTGTTTTAAGACAAAAACAGTTCTTATTTATTCAAAAGAAACACCCGTGTCTCGATGGATACTCCGCACGCATCCCACTTCTGATGTTGTAAGAAATCGAGATTATTAATGTAAGAATTTAATAAAGTATTTAATTACGGATGACTGTTACAAGTTTTAACTGTTCTTAGAAAGCGCGGAAAGTACGAAGGTTCGAGAAAAATGTTTGAAAGTCACTCAACAAAATATTCACGTAAAGACAAAGACTGCTATTTATTTCGTAAGACTCCCGTATACAAAAATCAACTATCTTTTAGGTATACTGCTCGAAGGAGAGTCCCGGGTTTCTCAGCTCGCTAGCTTAAATACCCTTTTGACTCTCCCGCGCGCGCCGCTCTAGTTTGCGCCCTTTACGCTTATCGCCGAGGGCAGCAGTTATCGGGGACAGATAGCTGTTGTATCGGCGCGTGCGCAATCAGCCGATCGGTGGCGATTGCTTTCAATATCAACTTATCCAACCTCTTTAGAAGTCGGAACAAAACCTAACACGGAAAGCGAGAAGGCAAAAGAAACAAAGGTATCCCTAACAATAATATATTTCTATCTTTCCCTCGGCTTGTTATTGCTAACGATAATCGCAAGCACGGCGGTGAATAACCGAAAATCTCCGGATGGTCATAAAAATAAACGAGACCACCGGGCAAAAAAAAACACAAGATAAACGAAGCAAGCTCAAATATTCAACAAGCGAAAGCACCGGAACGGTATTCGGTACTCAGATATACAGTAACAAAAAAAAATTCACAAAATATTCGGTATCAGGCTTAAAACAAAAGGTCGAAAAGAGAAAAAAAACTGCGCAAAATTATCGGCACTTTCCCCTCAATAAGTATTTTAATAAAACGGTACTTAGCGCTCTCAATTACAGCGTCACGGTATCGAAATCGGCCTATTCCCTATGGCTCACAAGTTTCAGAAGCGAGGACCGCGGGCGAAATTACTCACCCAAAATAAATTCCCCAATCCTCAAATCTTCCCTTTACAGCTATCACTGTGACGACACTAAAAATTTTCCCACTAACTAACAAACAATAACTAAAAAAACGAAAACGAGAACGAAAAGACGAAACAAAACTGTTAAAAAAACACATGAAATATCAATTCACCCACAGAGAGAAAAAAAAATATAAATTTCGGTAAACAATTTAAAGAAAAGAAAAAAAAAGGAAAAGGAAAAATGTTTAGGTATAATACTCTCTCTCTCTATTGGCGTGGCCCCACGTTGGGCGCCAAAAATTTGCAACGTCTTTTCCTGCTCCGAAACGCCAAGTTCGGACAGGGGAGCGTTCAATTTAAAGATTCCCCAAGTTTAAATGGTGAAACGGTAAAAAATCGGTATCAGAAGAGTTAATTACTCGCACTTAGGGGCGTTTATTAACTCACGGTAAAGTTGGGCGCCAGGCGCATGGAAATGCGCCACGAGACTAATGTGAACGGTACTTAAGTTAACTTCCCCAGATGTTATACAGAGTCGCGGGTCTATAGGATGGTTGGGTCTATGGTTGAGAGAGAGGTATAGAGAGACATACACGTGGTGTTATAATTTGACAGATATATATATTTGACACTTAGGATTTACAATTGGACATCTGATAAATATAATTGGATAATATAATTATGTAACAAACAGTAATATATAAACTAGCGGTAGGGAAACAAAAATATAATATCAAGATCTGCGAATATCGGTATTTCGGAATTGATCTATAAAATTCTTATTATACAATGTGAAACATCTTAGAGAATTTTGCGACAATAATATACAAACGGGATAAACAAAGACAAAATCGGTAAACGTTATGATGGTCCAACTTATTTTCGCGGGCACGCGGTATAGACAGAGGTCACAATAAGATACTCCGGGACACGGCGCGGTATGCAAAACAAAGATAACAAATAGATGACGGAAATCTCGTGACTCTCTCGCACGATTCTCTCGCCGAGTCGAAAGCAATGAAATATGTAACAAACTCGCGGAGAACGGCTACACGCAAATTCCGAAAATCTATTAATCTAGCATATAAGAAACGTGACTCTGAATATCCCGGTAACCCAGATTTATGATAATGACTTTCGAGACGACGGACTGTCGGCGGCACTTTTCGGAGAGGGCTCGGCTCGCGAAACGCAAAGTCGGCTGGCCCCGCGATACGATACTCCAAAAAACGAAAAGAGAGAGTCCGCTCTCTCACACACAAAACGATACGAAAAATGAGAGAGTGCGGTACTCACGGTAATTACGATACACGATCAATACCTACGGTACCAACCAACACGGATCTACGACTACTCGAGAGGCGGCTTACAGTTTCTGGCGGTGTAGTCTGGTCCTCGGGTCGCACGTTTGGGAGTCCTGGAGGCACCCTCTCTGTGCTAAGGCA
The DNA here is from genome assembly GCF_048542155.1 of Nylanderia fulva. Taxonomy (NCBI): domain Eukaryota; kingdom Metazoa; phylum Arthropoda; class Insecta; order Hymenoptera; family Formicidae; genus Nylanderia; species Nylanderia fulva. The sequence continues at coordinate 255,798 of NW_028191015.1, read as the reverse complement.
CACCGAACAGTGGAGAGCCGGGCCTCGCGCGCCTCGGTACCCTACGTGCCGCGCCGATCTCTCGCGCATTCCCTCGATGATAGGATCGATGGCGGGCACGCGGTATAGACAGAGGTCACAATAAGATACTCCGGGACACGGCGCGGTATGCAAAACAAAGATAACAAATAGATGACGGAAATCTCGTGACTCTCTCGCACGATTCTCTCGCCGAGTCGAAAGCAATGAAATATGTAACAAACTCGCGGAGAACGGGTTACCGGGATATTCAGAGTCACGTTTCTTATATGCTAGATTAATAGATTTTCGGAGTTTGCGTGTAGCCGTTCTCCGCGAGTTTGTTACATATTTCATTGCTTTCGACTCGGCGAGAGAATCGTGCGAGAGAGTCACGAGATTTCCGTCATCTATTTGTTATCTTTGTTTTGCATACCGCGCCGTGTCCCGGAGTATCTTATTGTGACCTCTGTCTATACCGCGTGCCCGCGAAAATAAGTTGGACCATCAAGTCTTCCCCGCCTCCCCCTCTAGCGGGGTAATTCTCTCGCCGGTATCTTCCTGCTGCTCGAGAGGATTTTTCTCCGGGTCCTTTCCTGCGGCTTCTCTCCTGGGGGACCAAGCGGTAGGCTGGCCGGGCCCTCCGTCGTCCTCTTCCAGGAGCGGTCCAGGTGTAGGCGCGAGTCCTCTCGGTATCCTAGAATATCCGTACGGCTTCAACATTGCGCGAGAGATAATAAATTAAATTCGGCTACTGGATACTTAACTGCGCGCGGTCCCGTGCTCTCTCTCTCTCACTCTCGATCCATCCTTCTCTTCCACTGTGGTATTCCAGCATCCTCCGTCTCTCTCTTGCTTTACAACTTCTCCTGCCGCTCTCTCGGGTCGTCGCTGTCGCTTTCCCTACGAATCGCGTTGCACGCGCATCGGCGGGCCGGCGCTGCGCGCAACTGCGATTTTCGCAAAAATACGGTAAAAAAACGAAATAACGCCGACGGATCGCACCCTCCCCGAAATGAGGGGCGCTCTAGATCCCCGCGTCCTACCCGATCGGGCTTTTCGCCCTTGTGACGGCGCTCTCAAAAGCGTCACGTCACAATATATAATCCTGATGGCGTCAGCGGACGCGGACAGAGAAGAAGGAAACGTTTCTTAATTTTTCATGAAAAACGTCACTTTTTGACCGCTTGTATCTCCAGAACGGCTTGACCGATTTTATTTCTTCTTGGCTCAAATTACTCGTGGCGATGCCGCCTTTCAGGTTATATTACGTGCAATTCAAAATTTTTTATATTTTAGTAGTTCTACACCCCCCAAAAAATGGACTTTGATGGTGCAGGATAAGAGACTTGTAGTGTCTTTTAAGGTCTTTTAGGGTTTGAACATGGCCGGAGACACTACCGCGTCTCCTAATATTTATATATATGTTCTAAGAAAAAATTAGTTATTTACCAAGTAAGTACTCCAACATGAAGTTACATATATGGATACTATTGTACAATCATACAATTTGACAGTTTGGAATTTTTCTAAAACATACATAAGAAGTAAGTTTCTATTTAATCATATAAAAAATATACTTGTACATATCAAAAAATAAATATCTATAGCTAATTTTAATAAATCTATTAATAAATTGTACGTACTCACCATTGTATAAAATACAAAAGTTAAAGTTTTTATGACAGGTAGTTAATTAGAACAAGTAGAAAATTAATTTTCAGCGTTATAGAATAGTACCATTAAAACTTTCTGGCTTCCATTACAATCTTGGATTGTGTGTACTATGAACAAAAAGTTACTTTTTGAATTCATCGTTAGACAAAAAATTTCTTCATATAACCTATATGACAAATTTTTACTTATCAATGTAAAAAATATGCATTTTATAAATAAATATATATATTTTTAAACTTACCATAAATATAAAAAGGAAAAGTTCCTGTACAAAGTAGTTTGAATGTAAGTTACAACACCCATCGCTGGTCAGATTCTTAACTGAAACTTATCCTAAGGTGAAATTATATAGATATTTATTTAATAATGTAAAAAATATGTATTTAAAGAAATAATTGTATCTATGTTTGTGACTCATCTTACAATGAGAGAAAAAAGACATTTTGCCAAGCTCTGAAATGAGGTTACAATATTTGTCATTGAACATATCATTTTAAAGATCTTGATCTCTTTGCATTTTTTAAAAAGTGTATAGATTTTTTATTTACGTATATAACAAACAACTATTTTTTAAAAATATATATACCTGTAAATAGTTATTCAGACTTACCATGAGAGGTAAAGAAATGAAAAATAGCTTCTCTCTGCAGAACTTCACAGATAAATATGTATAAAATTGATTTATATAAATGATGCATTCCACACTCAGACTTCATATGCTATATACATGTATCAGTATGTACTATCGCCATAATCACAATACACTATTAAAACATATTTTTACCAAGTTAATGTAGAGTTCATAGTTTTAAAAGTAGATGTACTGATGTTTTTATTTACTGTAAAATGCAAGTTATTCAGAAAATTTATAAGCAATAAAGATTCATTATAGCGACAAGAATGCTAAACTTTTTCTTATTTATTTCGCCATAATCCATGTGATAGGCAGATTACATTTTTCTAATAGTACGTCGACAATGATAAATAAACAATATTTCAGAATATGCAATGAATATCGTACGTTCCCGAAAGATGTTATGTGACCGGACGAACAAGATAAACATGCACGTATTCCCGGCTTACCTACACAGTATGCCCCGCTTTCATTTACACGGTCGCCAGTTACTTTTACCTTTGTAAGCAACAAGGTGAGTCGTCGTACCGGATCCCGGTCTGCCTTGGATGAGCTAAAGAGTTTAGTCCCGTCGCTTCCTTTGTAGGCTGCTGCGCGGTCCTTTGATGCAGGCCGCTGATGCGCTGTTGACCGTTTGACGCTAGATGCGTCTTGGGAACTTCCGACTTATATACTCCTTTGCTTTCAGGTCTGCGAGGGATGTCCGTATGGCGGCGAACAACGTCTCAACCTAAAGGAGGATCAGCGTGGGATACGTGAGTGAAGGTAAGTATCATACACTTTTTTCTTGGTCAAAGGCAGTATATTTCCATTTAACGCAGTGTACACTTTGTGTACTTCCGTCACAATATTCACGTACAATTTCCGACAAATGTGCCGACGAACTATCGAATATCGATCGTTGGATCGCGCGGGCCGCGTACGCGTAATTTCCGCGTTTATCAAAAGTCGTCTATCGGACGAGACGAACGAATCGAACTGTTTTTGCCGCAACACACGTAAACGAACGCAATGCCGATCAGTGATCGCGACTTATGCACTAGTCGTACTTGCTGGTCAGTTGATCAGACTTACTTCCACGGAACTCGAAGTTTGCGATTGGAAATCCATGTACTGACGTTAACTCTCGGTGAGAGTCGTCAAGAACTAATGTTCTAAACTGATCACGAGTGACGGGATGCCACGGGTTTTATACCCGGCCGCTGTCTATCTCCCCGCTCTCGGGCCGCCGGCCAATCCACGCGCGCTACCCCACCGCGGGGTCTCGGTCGAATCGCCGCGCTCGGGGATAGACTCGGTTCGTCGCGAGTTCTATTTTCACGAGTTGTCAGTGTAAGCTGTGTTTGTAAAAAGTTCCTATTTAACTTAAAACTAACATGTAAGTATAAACATGCGCTGTCTCGCATATTATGATTATTATACACTTAATACTAACTTATAACTACTTATAATATATTTATTTATTAGATTAATTATTAAATGACTAATATTTCATTTTTAACATAATTAACTTAAAATTATGTTTTGTATCACAAAATAATAATTTTGCGCTTAGACCTTTTCAAACTAAAATAAACTCGGAATCACAATATCTGTAAATAATCTCTAAAAATGAACTTGACACATTATTTACGGTAACTAAAACTTTATATGATTTTTGTTTCAGATGAGTGTTTTTCTGAGGATCGGTCTAAACGTCAGTTGCACAAAATAAAATAAAGTAAAATTAATTTTACGCGACTTGACACGTCATATGTGCAACTCAAAAGGATTAAAATAAAATCATGCGCATTCATCGATGGGCGTGAAAATAAAAGCTAGGACGCTTGCGTCAGCGGAAACGTATTACATCTAATTTATATAGACTAAAATCAAAATAAAATAACCTCATTGTGCGCGACGGAAGGCAGGATAGGGAGTTCGGAAGCGAGAAGACAGCGAAACACTGCACTCGACACACACGTATTGTTTAATATAAACTATATTTAAGACTAAGACAAAGAAAAATACAAGTATTGAAACCGCACAGAATTTACAAAAAGATAACTGATTAAAATAAACCAAAAGAAATAGCCGAGTCGATAATTAATAACTAAATGTTCCGCAAGCAACGGTAATTAAACGTGATAAAACGAAAAAGACAAGCGATCCTTTTCTTACAGTAGAAGCACACTCTTGACGCGACGAGCAATCGGAAAAGAGCGCCGCGATCACGAGAGAGGAGGTTTTTATAGGCCCGTGTTTCTAGAATAGTCGAGAATAATTCTCTTTATTCTATCATTCGGCTGAGGTCGAAAGAGCGTCTAGTGTAATTATTTACTTTCAGAAAAATAGTCGTTTTGTTGTTATCGGGACTAAATTGTATCTCCTCTCGCGCGACCGCGGTGTTTACCATTATCGGTGATTTGACGTAAGCGCTTCCTTTTCGCAGGCGCGGGGTATACGTATACCTGTGCGGCCGAGCGCTATTTGAAAGAATATTAATAAAAAATGATGCATGATGCATGTTGCATGTCACGATTGCATGAGTTTTAACGCAATAATGTTTTTAAGCCTTTTCAGTTTGCGTTTAGCCGTTCGATTTTCGAACATTCCGCCCGCCTTGCAGTATACCTGCAATCGACTAAGTAGTGCGAGAGAGGGGGCGCGCGCCTATTCACGCTCTCGCGAGTGACGGGCACGTGGAGCGCACGTGCTCGGACGGATTTCGCTCAAGGAATGCTGAATCGAACAGCTGTTTATTTTCGAGCGCAGCAGTATAGACGCGTGTCGGTGAACGCATCGAGGAATACGCGACAATTTCGATTGTGATATTAACCGTGATTGAATAATGAAACGAATAGTTGAGTGATAAGAAGATTGCAGCGATGAAAAGAGTGGAATGTAGTTATGATTGATGTGAGGTAGTTTGGCACGGTGCAAATGAAGTGTTGATGAATTTACTAATTGCTTGTGGTTTTAGGTGACAGATCGTCAGCGTCGGGAAGAAAAACGAGTTTGCTAACGGGTCGCGTCAAGACAGTGGTGGCGGTGCGGACCTCGACTGACGCGAACGTGTCCGTTGGCTCCGGAGTGCAATTTGGTGATGCGTGCTAGAGGCCACCTCGTTGGCGCGGTCATTTCGTGACGTATCAAACAGAGTCGACCGACGCGAGCTTCCCGGTTAATTTTGAACCATTTCGGCCGATGAGCCAGCGTGTGTAGGTATTCGCGGGACCATCGGGACCAGAAATGATCCTTCATCTGTTGTAGAAGCTGCCACCGGGAGAGGCGCGACGGCGATTCTTCAGTCAGCGACGGTTCGGGGACGGCGGAGAGCGCGGAGCCGATGAGGAAATGGCCTGGTGTCAGCGCACTGAAGTCCTCCGGGTCGTCGGTCAGCGGTTGCAGCGGCCGAGAGTTGAGGCAAGCCTCGACCTGGGAGAGGAGAGTGGCCATCTCGTAGGTGAGTGTAGCATCTCCTATCACTCTGCGAAGATGGTGCTTCATCGACTTGACTGCCGCTTCCCAGATACCACCGAAGTTGGGCGCAGCCGGCGGGTTGAACCGCCACTGAATTTGCTCCTGAACAGCGAAGGAGGCGACGCGACGTCCTTCAGGGTTTGTGGCTGAGAATAAGTCTCGGAGTTGAGTGTCGGCGTCTATGAAGGTGGTCCCACAGTCGCTGTATAGCGTGTGACATACACCTCGCCGAGCGATGAACCGACGCAAGGATGCCAAGAAAGCGTCGGCCGAGTAGTCCGAGGCGACATCAAGATGGACGGCCCTGGAACCTAAACAGATGAAGACGACAATGAAGGCTTTAGAAGATTTGTGCCCGCGGTCTTTGGGACTTCGCAGCCAGACGGGTCCGGCGTAGTCGACGCCAGTATGGAGGAACGGTCTTCCTGGCGTCACTCGGGGTGCAGGCAAGTCACCCATGAGAGGCTGTGCTGTAGCCGACCGCCATCGCAGGCATCTAACGCAGCGGTGAATGTGGTTTTTGACGAGGGATCGTCCACGAGGAATCCAGAATTCTTGACGGATGGAACACAGGGTCAGCTGGGTGCCCCCATGCAACGATCGTCGGTGATGTTCATCGATGACGAGGTGAGTAATTCGCGACGAACTCGGTAGGATGATTGGATGGGTAGCCTCAAAAGACATTTGAGAATGTTGTAGACGCCCTCCGACGCGAATAACGCCCGAATCGTCCACAAACGGGCTGAGTTTATTGAGTGGGCTTCGGTTGGGTAGTGATGTCAGTCCTCGCAACGATTTTAATTCATTCTTGAAATTTGCAGCTTGGACGACCCGTATCCAGTGGATCAGCGCGTCATGAAGTTCTTCAGCGTCTACCTCGCCGTCGCGAATGAGAAGGATGGGCTGCCGTCGGCGTTGTCGTAACCACCGGAGACACCAGGCGGTGATGCGAAGTAGTCGCTGCAGGGAGGAGTATCGGAGTAGCAGCTCCGGTTCGTCTCCTCGCTTATCCAAGACTGCAGCGTGCGAACGAGCTCGACGCTCGGGTAGCTCGACGTTGCTGAGATCATCTCCGAAGACAGTCCAAGGGCCGCTCTCCGTTTTCAGCCAAGAGGGACCCTGCCACCAAAGTGGATGCGCCTCAAGCTCTCCAGGGAAGATGCCTCGAGAGGCGCAGTCGGCCGGGTTTTCGCGTCCAGGGACATGATGCCAAAGGGCGTCGGGGAGCGACGTCTGAATTTCGCTGACCCGGTTGGCAACGAATGTGACCCAGGAAGAAGGATGTCCACGGATTCAGCCGAGAGTCACCGTGGAGTCTGACCAGAGATGAAGAGGCGCCTTTTCATCTCCGATGAGAGGCAGCGTTTGCTGAACAAGGCGGACCAGAAGAGTTGCGGCTGATAATTCGAGCCGAGGTAAGGAAATTTGTTTCAGCGGAGCAACTTTCGTCTTGGCAGCAATCAGCGTAACTCCATACTCCCCGTTCTTCTCGGTTTTTAGGTACACCACAGCAGCGTAGGCACGGACTGAGGCGTCAGCGGATCCGTGGACTTCCAGGCGGCAGTCAGTCGATCCTCCGCCCAGCCATCGAGGAACGTGCAGTCTCTCCAGTTGGAGGAGCTCCGCTTGGAAGCGTAACCAGGCCTTCTCATGGTCGTCCGGAAGAGGAGTGTCCCAGTCGATACCGAGTAACTACGTAGACTGGATTAGAGTCTTGGCGAGAACAGTCGTGGGAAACAGCCAACCGAGCGGGTCAAATAGCTTCGCTGTCAACGATAAAACTGACCGCTTTGTGATCGTGGACAGCGTTGGTTGGCTGGTGGCAAAGGAGAAGAGGTCGTCGCAAGGTTGCCACCGTAATCCTAGAGTGGCATGACTTTCCCCAGGCAACCACCATCTTGCCTCTTGCTGGAGGCAGTCTTCGGTAGGTAATGTAGACAGTAACTGAGGGTGATTAGCTGACCATTTTTTTAGAGGGAAGCCTCCCGCCTTGCAGACCAGAACAAGTTGTTGTGCCTCCGAGAAGGCACGGAAAATTTTGGGGTCTCAGTCGACTGAAGGATGAGGATCCTAGGATCGGCGGGCGTCTCCACTTTGATTAACTTCGCTTGTGTATTTGAATAAATCTTTTATTTCGCTTATTTCTTGAGTTGGATTAATTATGTATAATCCCACCTGGGTGATTAGTTAGGTGTGCTCGCTCTCGATAATCGGATTACAGGTGATAGTTATATTCTGCGGCTTGTCTTCGACTCCTAGTTAGGTTCTAGTTAGCGACTCGACCTTTTGGATTTTCGTTAGCGACTGCCTTCGTCGCCTCGCTTTCCGTTCGCGGTGGTCTCCTGCCCTTTTCTACATCTTTCGGGGGAAGATGTAGAGAAGCTCTTTCATTGGCTAATTTTTATTCACACACTTTTTATCTAGGTGCAAGCGAAGCAGGTTGATTCTTCGCTTGCGGTCCGCGGGTTTCGGCGTAACGCTTATATTTCATCGCGTTTGCGTCTTTTCGCGATAAGCGCTTTGCGAGAGCGTGAGAACGTTTCTCAAATGATTATATAATAGCTGACTTACTAATTTATTATTAAAACTATGTTAATATAATATAATATAATATAGTTATAGTCATTCGGACTATAACATTCCTCCCCCGTTGAAAAAGAAAAACGGAGGTACGAAGTTTTTCGTTCTTAATTTCTTAACTTACATATAATAGTGGTTTCCCGTTACAGTATAGTATTACAATCGTTTCTTAAATTCTAGTACTTTGACTTCTTCTTAGGATTGATCTCGGTATTTCGAAGTCAATATTTGTTGTAGTTTTCGGTTGTTTTTTGTTTTTATTTTTTCTTTTTATTATTATTATCCATGTTAAAATGAATATTGTAGCTACTGTCATTACTGTTCCGGTAAATGTCATTGGGTAGACAAATTGCTTCCGTGCATAAAAATTTTGTTCGTTGTTTTGTAAGTCGTTGTCTATAGTTTCTATTTTGTCTCTGAGTTTTGTCAATTCCAAACGATGTTGTGAGATGTTTTCTAATGTGTCCTGATCATGTCCTATTTTTCCGTCTCGTGGAATTGTTATATTTATATTTGGTAGGAAAGTTTCTAAGGTATTTCCGTACAGTTTTCCTGCCGTTTGTAATGTTGTGTCTGTTGTTGTCAGTTTACAATTTTCGTTTAATGTAATCTCGCCTGTGTTTTTGATTACTTTACTTTCTGATCGTCCGTCGCATCGTATGGTTATTGTCTGTTCAGCGGAGGTCAAGTATAGCCAAGTGTCTTCTTGGTGTAAGGTTATCCATATCGTGCGGGACGAGGTATAACATTACATTTGTCCTGATAACGTTGTCGCAGTGTATACATTTGAATTTCGCACGGTGCGTCTACATCTATGCGATATATAGGTGTATTTTGTTTGCAAACATATTGTGTATTTATTTTACTACATTGTTCTAACTTCTTTTCTGTTATTATGGCGTATGTTAATTTTTCCTTATCTACTACAATAATTGGGTTGTTTATTTTAATATAATTGTATACATTCTTTATGTATGGTGTAGGAAATTCTATTGCTTTTATAATGTCGTATGTCGGCTGTACAATTAAAGGAAAACGCAAAATTGTATATATTGTATCTGATTCGTGGTACGCTGTTATCGCAATGTTTTCTTCTATCGATAACCAGTCGTCTGTACGAATTTTAAAGGGGAAATACAATCCTTCGGGAAGTTGTGCTGCTGCATCTTTTAAATTATTTATAATCTCGTCTATTGGTATTAATCTGGGATGCATTTTGCCCTTTCGTATATATGTTAAGTATTCTAATACGTTTTCTGTATCTTTTATTAGTTCGTTTATAATTGCTTCTATCGCTCTGAAATGTTCGTTTATTTTTTCGAAGGTAAGAGTTTCGGCCATAGTTTGTTTTAGCAGTTTCTCATTATGGTCGATTATGTTTTCTAATCTATCTAAATGTGCTACTGTAGCGTTTATTATTTTTAGTTGGTTTCGAATCGCGTGTTCGGATACCCGTTGCTTATTTGCTATTAATTCTAGCTGTTCGTTTATTTGTTTTTCGTCGTCTGCGTCCATGATTCCGAATAATGTTTTTGTTATCGATCCTATACCGTCTATTAGTCCTCGACGTTTGTTTGTCGGTCCTTTGTTTAGGGTATCAATTTGATTTTTTATGTTGTTTAGGTATTTTAATTTCTGTTTTATAATACGAACCGAATTTACGCATGAACTTTCTGTTTCATCGCACATCATTTCTGTCTGTTTCATGTAATTGACAATTTGTTCATGTCTAAATTTTAAAGGTGCAAGGTTTAATTTTATCACTAGTTTCCATGTTTTCTTGGAAAAGTGTAGTTGTCCGATTTGCTCGAAATATATCCCTGGACTGTGCTCGAACTCTGTTATCTTATACAGTTGATTCTTCTCACTTTCCTTTCCGAGTACTGCAGCGTTGCAGGCTAAGAGTGAGAGTGCCCTGTAATGATATACATATAATTTTTCTTACTACTTTGTTCTTGATCTTGAATATGCTTTCGTTTGCAATTTTTTATCAAGCAAGAGGGGCGTTCGGTCTATATGTCTCCTGTCGTCCCTTTAGTCTTATGACAACCTTTGATTTATTACTATCGTTGCGTCTTCAAAAAAAAAATGGTTGTTTCCGACATGTGGTTCGATTGTTCGCGATGCCATGTGGAGTTTGTGCCCTGGTGGGAACCGCTATGCTTCTCGTGTTTGAGATTTCTTCGATGTGTGGGCCCAGTTGTGGGGCCCGCATTGCCGACCAGCCGTTTCGAACGGGCTTTGGGGGCTGTCGCAAGATATGCGGCTAGCTCTTTTCCATTTTCTTTACACGTAAGTGTAAATGTGAGGTCTGGTGTGCGCGTTGTGCGCGAAGTTGCTTTGGTGCCTCCCGAGGAGGGATTTATGATTCCGGCCATGCAGACTTTGAGAGCTTTGCAAGAGGGGCGGCCTCTTCCTTATGGGCGTTTATGTCGCGAGGACGAAGCAGACAATTAGGTAAGTCCTAATTTTCAATAAATAATTTTAATCTATTTGTGTGTATGCGTATCGCTCTTCTTCCTTTTTTACTGTGTAATTTACGCTTGAATTTTTTTCTATTATTGTATACGGTCCTGCCCATAATGCGTCTAATTTCTTGGATCGTCCGCGTCGGAGTGTCTCGTCGTATACGAGTACTTTGTCGCCTATTTTAAATTCGGTTTCTTTCGCGGATTTATCAAAGTATTCTTTCGATTTTATTTTTTCCTCTTTAATATTTTCTTTCGCAAGTTGATTTGAGGCACGTATTCTTTCCCTTAGTTCCTGTAGATAGTCATCGTAATTATACGTCAGTTTAGGCGGTTTTGTTAGTGCCGTCGGTAGTTCGACTTGTCGTCCATATATTAGTTCAAAGGGGGTATATCCCGTAGCTGAATGAGGAGTGGTATTATATGTAAACATTGCGTATGGCACCCATTCATCCCAGTCGGTTTGGTCAGCATTTATATATTGTCGCAAATATTCGGCTAATGTGCGGTGCGATCTTTCTAATGCTCCATTACTCTCGGGGTGATACGCGGTTGTTTGTATCTTTTTTATTCTTAATAATTTGCATATATTTTTAAATACTTCGCTCATAAAATTTGTGCCTAGGTCTGTTAAAATTTTTTCGGGAATGCCGTGTTCGAAAATTATTTTTGTAACGAACTCTTTCGCGACGGTATTTGCTTCCTGATTTGCGATCGGTATCGCTTTACTGAGTTTCGTCAGGCTATCCTGAAATGTTAGTAAATATTTGTTTCCGTTAGTGGTAACTGTTAACGGTCCGACGATATCTAATGCACATTTTTCAAATGGTTTATTCGGAGTATCTGTGATTACGAGGGGTGCTTTTATTCGGCGCGATAATTTATTTTTTTGGCAGGATTTGCATTTTGCGATATATTGTTCGACATCTTTTGTCAATCCTGGCCAGTTATAGTTTAATCGAATTCTTTTGATTGTTCGTTCGATTCCTTGATGCCCTCCTGTGGGTGCATCGTGATATTCATAGAGTATTTGTTTCTTTTCCTCTTCAGAATATTTCCTTGTATTATCTGCGAATTCTTCCTCTTCTTTTTCTTCTTCGTCTTCTTCTAACGTGAAGATTCTATTTTTTGTCTCCTCGTTGATATCTCGGGTTACTTGTCGGCTTAGCGCGTCGGCATTCGCGTTTGCTCGTCCGGCCTTGTGTATGATTTCATAATCATATTCCTCGAGTTTCAGTCTCCAACGGATTAATCTAGACCCGGGGTCAGTTACATTGAATAGCCATATCAAGGGTTTATGATCGGTAATTATTTTAAACTTTGTGCCATAAATGTATGGTCGAAAATGTTTAACAGCCCATACAATTGCCAATAGTTCCTTCTCCGTAGTATTATAATTTTGTTCCGCGCGAGATAATACTCGGCTGGCGTATGCGATAGGTCTATCCTTGCCTACCGTTCCTTGTGATAGTACGGCTCCGATTGCATAGTCCGAGGCATCGGTAGTCACGTTGAATTCTTCATTGAAATCCGGATACTTTAGCACTGGCGCTGTCGTTAATTTTTCTTTCAATTTTTCAAACGCGATTTGTTGTTCGTTTTTCCATTCGAACGTTTCCGTTTTCTTCGTTAATTTTGTTAACGGTTTTGCGATTCGCGAAAAATTTTCTATAAATTTCCGGTAATAACCCGCTAGTCCGATAAACGATTGTACGTCTTTTACTTTCCGTGGTGTCGGAAAATTTTTTACCGCCTCTAATTTCGACGGATCTGGCAGTATACCGGTTTCGGAAATAATATGTCCAAGGTATATTACCTCTTTTCGTAAAAATTCGCATTTGTCAGGCTGTAGTTTGAGACTATGTTTCCGTAGGCGTTGTAATACTTCCGCGAGTCTTCTGTTGTGATCCTCTAAACTGGATCCGTATATAACGATGTCGTCGAGATAAACGAGACATCGGAGTCCTTGTATCCCGGTTAGCACTGAGTTCATGAGTCGTTGGAAAGTCGCAGGCGCGTTTTTAAGTCCAAACGGCATTCTATTAAACTCGTAGTGTCCGTAGGGAGTCGAGAAGGCTGTTTTATTTTTGTCGCGCTCGGCCATCGGTATCTGCTGATATCCAGATGCAAGGTCGAGCGTCGTAAAATACTTCGCGTTTCCCAGCTGATCCAAAATATCGGTAATATTCGGCAGTGGGAATGAGTCGCCTATAGTCAATTCATTTAACTTTCGGAAATCGACTACTACTCTTAATCGCGGTTTGCCTGTTGCGTCAGTCTTTTTTGGCACTACTAATAACGGTGCATTCCACTGGCTAATGCTTGTACTAATAATTCCGTCTTTTAGCATTTCCTGTACTTGTTTGTTCACTTCTGATTTGTGTTTTTCGGGAAGGCGATACGGTCTCACATTGACGGGTGAGGTATCGACGCGCGTGCTTATCTCGTGTTTTAACGTTGCTGTGCATGACAGTGGTTCTCCGCTTAAATAAAACACGTCGCTATATTCTTCGCATATTTTCTGTATCGCTTTCCTTTCTTCCTCGTTTAAATGCTTTGTGTGTAACAATTGTCAAATTCGTTCGTCACGCGTTAATTGATTCGGAGTCTCGTCTATATGTATCGTGTACAATTCGTGCGCGTTATCTTCGCAAGCGTCTTCTACGGTTACGAGAGGGTGTGTGTATCTCGACCGGCTCATCAGTTGTATTAATTACACTGATGGGACATTGGTAATTCTTCGGTTCTACCAAACATCGTCCGATATAGATTCCTGGGGCGGTTTCTTTGGCTCGAATGATCCCTGTCTTATTATCATTTGTTATCGCGTGTATAATTGTTTAACTACGCGGCTTTAAGATAATTTTGTTGTACGGTTGCAATTTTAGGACGGCGTTTCCGATTTGTAATTCGCGTTTTTTGTAATCGCACGTGACTTGCTGCTTCTGAAGAAAGTCGATTCCTATGATCCCGTCATATTCCATTGGAAAATCATCTTTCACGACGTAAATCGCGTGTTTTATCTTGTTTCCGTTTAGCTCAATTGTCGCGTATATTTTTCCGATCGTCTTTGCTTTATGACCGGTTATTCCAACGAGGGTTATTTTATTATTGTAAATTTCGGTCTCGCCCTTTAAGTGTTTCACTTTTATCAATGAAATCGTAGCTCCCGAATTGTAAAGCATATTTAATCTTCCGCGTTTTGCTTCTCGCATAGGCAGAGTAATTATATTTAAACTCGCTCTTTCTCTCGGCGTTCGGCGCACGTGTGTCACCTGATATTCGAGCGCGCGAGTCTTCTTAATCTTATCTCCGCGCTCTCCGTCTTCATCGCTGCTACGTTCGGACTCGGAATTTCTCTCCTGCCGGATTCTTTGATTATCTATTTTATTAATACTTCGCGGTTTTTTTCGATCCTCTGGCTTGTTCCGTGGGGGCGTATTATTTTTCGGTCGTCCGTTTAATTCCCAACATTCTTTGCGGTTATGTCCACGTTTTTTGCAATGGTTGCAAAATTTTTCGATGGCGGATACGCGCGAGGATTTTTCCGGTTTCGGCAGAACGTTGATTGTGCTACGACAGTCTCGTCCGTAATGTCCGGGTTTTCCACATCTATAACATTGTCCCGTCGTTCGCTGTCCTGACCGCGTTGATTCAGGCTTATTTAGCGAGGAATTAGTTGCCCGTGACATGCTAGGTCCGATAAATCTCTCTTCCGCGCTCGCGCCGGCTATCGCTTCTTGAAGCGTCATATATCGTTGTGAGCGTACGAGTACTTTTAAGTCGCTTCGTAGCCCTAATTGAAAATTTAATAATGCTTGGGTTTGGATCGTTTGTAAGATAGTGCGTTTCTCTGAGCTCGTTTGGTTTTCTCCCTCTATCATTGAATCGTATAAATTCATAGCGAGCTGGTCGACGCGTTGCCCGAAATTTTGTGTTGTCTCATTATATTTCTGCTTTAGCGAATTAAATTCTAATTGCAAGTGGGCAGTACTTTGCTTGCATTGGTATGCGGTCTCTAGTTGTTGCTTTAATTCTTCAAACGTTTGTATGTCTCGCGTTTCGAAGACTTGCATGGCTTTACCTTTTAATTTAGTAAATAGTATGCCCTGTATCAGAGACTCTTCGTCTCCGGGATGTATGTTTTGCATTGTATATGTGCATGCGTTTAGAAATTCCTGAAGGCGGTGTCGCGATGTACCGTCGAATTCGGGTATCATCATTCGCGCTTCTTTTAGAGACATATTTTGTCGTGCAGTACTCCGTCGATTTCGTACGTCGCTCAGTCCGTCCGTAAGTCATACGAGGCTCGTAATCGGACTCCCGCTGTTCGTCTGTGTGTGTGTATGCCTGTGCGGCTTCTATCCTATTCATACGTGTGTTTAGTGTATGTAGCTCTGCATGTATCGCTTGTATTATATTAAGCATTTGTGAAGTTTCTCCGAGCGCTACGACGGAGGGTTGTTGTGACGTGACGTCTAAATTCTGTCCCATTTGTGCAAGGGTTTGTCGGAGTATGCTTATTTCGGCATCTATTGCGGTTGGCGGAATAGTTGCGTTCGCGTTTGTATTTTCTGCCATATTTATTTCGCTATAAATTTCTTCGGGATCGAATATTTCGCTGTCGTATGACGTTAATGAAAATTCTCTTCGCGAAGATACTCTACTCGGAGTTCGGCTGATATACGGTCGCAATCGACGCGGTTCGTTTTGAGTTACTTGAACGGAGTCGCTTGGATTTTTTGCGAATATACTCGCGTCAAAACTAGTAAACGGAAATTCTCGTTCGTTTATTACGTTCGGAGGTAACTCGGTATTATTTTCGTTTGTCAAGTCGCTGTCTAAATTTCTACGAACGCTTTCGAGATTTTGCGCAGTTAAAGGCAATACTCGCGTCGTTAACCGTACAGGTGTACTATGCAACCACGATTGGTTTTTAATCGCTTGTCGGGGTGTTTCGTCACCTTCCGACATTCACGCTATCAAATAAATTCGGACTTACAGTATTACGGCTCGCATCGTTACGCTCTATACGGGTCGGCTGCTGCTGCTGCAACTCGATCGCTCGTGGGCTGATAACGGCGGCTCCGTGTTGGTGATAGATACGGCGGGTCGTCGCTCGTGTTGATGCGCTGCCCGTGAGGTTGTCGTAGGTCGGCGTTGTCCTTGGACGTCGGCGATCCTTTTCGATTCTCTGCTGCTTATCACTCGTTGCACTGTTTATGTTGTCTGCTCTCTCGTTCTCTCCTAGTCGTGGCTTCTGCTTATTTCCGTCAGAGTTACTGACGTGCCCGTCTAACACTTGTTATAATTGTATGTGTTTTTACAGGTCTTCGCCGCTGTGAAGATTTTAGAGACGACGTCGGCCCTGCGGCTGAGATCCCACCGCTGCCACCAAATTGTTGTGCCTCCGGGAAGGCACGGAAAATTTTGGGGTCTCAGTCGACTGAAGGATGAGGATCCTAGGATCGGCGGGCGTCTCCACTTTGATTAACTTCGCTTGTGTATTTGAATAAATCTTTTATTTCGCTTATTTCTTGAGTTGGATTAATTATGTATAATCCCACCTGGGTGATTAGTTAGGTGTGCTCGCTCTCGATAATCGGATTACAGGTGATAGTTATATTCTGCGGCTTGTCTTCGACTCCTAGTTAGGTTCTAGTTAGCGACTCGACCTTTTGGATTTTCGTTAGCGACTGCCTTCGTCGCCTCGCTTTCCGTTCGCGGTGGTCTCCTGCCCTTTTCTACATCTTTCGGGGGAAGATGTAGAGAAGCTCTTTCATTGGCTAATTTTTATTCACACACTTTTTATCTAGGTGCAAGCGAAGCAGGTTGATTCTTCGCTTGCGGTCCGCGGGTTTCGGCGTAACGCTTATGTTTCATCGCGTTTGCGTCTTTTCGCGATAAGCGCTTTGCGAGAGCGTGAGAACGTTTCTCAAATGATTATATAATAGCTGACTTACTAATTTATTATTAAAACTATGTTAATATAATATAATATAATATAGTTATAGTCATTCGGACTATAACAAAGTTGTCGGAGGATTTCCTTGGCTTCCTGGAGGGTAGAAGCTGCAGACAGGATGTCGTCCATGTAAACGTCGGAGCGGAGGACCGCGGCTCCCTCAGGATGACGATCGCCTTCGTCCACGGCGAGCTGGTGCAGCGTGCGGATGGCCAAATATGGAGCGCAGGCTAAGCCGTAAGTTACTGTAGTCAGCCAATATTCCTTGATCTCGGTCTCTGAATCCTTCCTCCATAATATCCTTTGCACACTGTAAAAAAATTCAGTAAATTTACACAAATAATAGATGTAAAAATTACATGACTAGTCTGGTAAATATAAAAAATCATGTAATTTTACAGAAATTATGTAATTCCACAAAAATTATGTATATTTGTCTTTTATTGTGTAAATATATCTTGTTTTACATGGAAACTTACGAAATAATGTAATATTTTAAATATTTTATGTAATTATCGAAATTTTTGTAATATTATGAAATACAACCGTAATATTCTAAATCGTGTGGTATATCCGTATGCCATGCGCGCTATATTACGCGATCATAGGTGGAAGTGGGGAGCGCTGTTGTCGCATTTCCCGCTTTTTGGCAATCACGTCGCGACATGTTACTGTTCTTATTAACTGATCAACAGTGATGCGTATATCAAGTACGTCTTACGAGTGTATATTACGAGTGCGTATTAGAGTGTCTCTCCGCACAAGAAAAGGAAGAGATCCATTTTTGTCTACTTGCCTTCTACGTTTCAACTTTCTACAAGAAAGGTAACTATAATATTTTATTAATTTTCTTCGAAACACGTACAATAGGTTAATCAGCAAAGGGAAAAATAGTAGGTCTTTTGTACATAGACTTTAATAGTGAAATTATTTAATATATTTATATTTATATTAAATTTAAGTCTTTTATGTATATACTCGCGATTCCTTGTTTGATATTCATTCATTTCGCGCACAAATATTGTGAAAAAATGTTTCATATGGCATGTGAAAAAATGTTTTATATGGCATGTGCTAAATTCTTACACAGTATATATACATGGCTATAGAAACAAAAAATGTAATCTAAAAATATTACATACTAGTATAATTTTTATCTAGTCGCAATCGCGTTAATTCCATCGCATTGTTTAGATCAGCTATTTTTTGTACAATTAACGTAACCTAAAATCATAGTGTTTTGTTTATTAATAGTTCGACCTGACTTGTCGATAAAAAATTGTTTCTGTACACGTTTCGGCTTTAGGGTACGGGCCCTTCTCAAGTGTTATTAGGTATATCCTAAAATATTATATGTATATAATTAATGATATATATTTATGATGTTATATATAGGTGCGCATGTGAACGTGATACGTTGCAATATCATTTCTACAAGACTGAAGGAAAAAAATAATCTGTATTATATTATTATTGTTCAAAAGTTTCAATTTAAAAAAAAGGTAAGCTCGATAGTTTATTTATTTAATTATTTTGAGATCTATATTGCAAAAGTTGCAAAAAATTCATCGATTTTTTTTTATTGAATTTTGACACTAAATATGACAAATATTATTATAATACACACACACAATATCAACTCATATATAAAACATTTTATGTGCATATGCTTTTATATTTTTATATTCAATGTTTTGTAATTAGTTAAATTCAATATAATTGTAAATGTATTATTTTTTCGTAACTAAAACATATTACTAAATCATTAATAATTTATACAAAAAAATTGAATAATTTTTGGATATCTTGAATATAATTTAATACAAAATAATGACTATATAAGAGAGAATATAAAAACACAACACATATAATTATTTTCTGAGTTAATGAACATATACTATATATAAAATATTTATATTTGATAGTTTTATTTTCGTTTTTAATAATTCTATGTATTAAATGTTACAGTGTTATTACTTTTGGAATATATCTAAAATTTCCTTCATAAATCCAATTTTTTCCTTCCTTTGATATACAATTTTTTGATTAATAATGTTCAAATGTTTAATGTGCAACTGTGTATTTTCATTTATACTTTTGTACAATAAGCACCAAATTCTTCATAAAGACATGCCGTATTTAAAAATAATTTGTCTGTTCAAAAATTGTAGGCAACAATTTAATAAATATCTCAATTTTAAGAAACATATTTTTAGACAGCATTCAACAGATAAAAAACAAACATGCATAACTTATTGTTGTAAAGAAAGAAATTGCAATGCTCATTTTAACGATAGATTAAATTTTAATAAACATTTATATAAACATATAAGACAAAGTAAAATTGGGATTTATTGCGGATATCCAGCTTGTTCTACTAATAAAATTTTCAAAACAGTCAGCACTTATACAGTACACATATGTAGACATCATCCAAGTGATAATTTTGATAAGCAATTTGTTACTAATAAAGAATTGATAAATTTTGATACCAATAATTTTGATACCAGTAATTTTGATACCAGTAATAATGACAATCTTTTTTTGCAAAAGGAAAGTTTAAATCAATTTTTGTGTGATGTGAACAATAATGAAAAAGCTATAGCACAATTATATTTAAATTTGACTACAAAATATTTCCTAACAGAATTTGCTCTACAAGCTGTAATAGATGGTATGTCATCTATATTTACACTTATTCAAGAACACTTTATTACAACTTTAAATGAAAGCGATCTTAAAGACGATATAAAAGAAAAAATTAAAGATATTTTTCAACGTAGTTATTCTTTCTTTTTAAATGTTCATAATCCTATAAATGGTTGTCTTCGAAATACACATTCGAGGAAAACATATTTTAAACAAAATTTTCAATGTCGATAAATATCCACAAATTTTCAAAGATATGGATGAGGATGGCAGATGTTTTGGAGACGGATCTCATTCAATATATTTAAAACTTCGAGACCGAAATTCTTATTTAAATAGACCACATATGAAAAGATGTCTAAGTCAAAGTTTAAATATACCTCTAAAAAAACAAAAAAAAGTATTATCTGCTAAAGCTGGATGTAATAATTGGCAGCCAGAAAAATATATTGACACAGAAACAGAAGAGACAATAGAGGACAAGGCTAAATTTCTACGTCAAATAGTTCACGATGATTCATCAAGCGATCCTAAGATTCAACATAAAATTAATTTGTATCTTGAAGCTACATATCCGGCGCAAAGATTGTTTCTTAATGATGTCTATAAAACACCTACTATTGAAGATGTTAAAACTACATGGCCAATTCTTTAAAAAAAAAAATATATGTTTTGGCATTACGAGCAATTAATGGGACATTCAGTAGATCTTCTAAAGCAAGAAATCTTAAAAAAAACAAGACAAAATACTTATTTATGGACAGCATAAAAAATATAAAGATATCATTAATTCAAATAATCCTACAGAGTTAAAATTGATAAAAATTATTATGAAACATTTTAAAGAAGATTTTCAAGAATTATTTAAAACATATCCTGTAAATATTTTTTAAATATGTTTTGTGTTTAATTTTTTTATGAATGTGTCAAATTTACATTTTATTAACTAAAGTTAATTTATTAAACAGGAAGCAACACCCTTGGAAAATATAGAACCACCAGTTGTAGCACCATGTATTATAATCATAGGTAATTTCGCTATATAATTGTATTAATTATATTTTGACTTTATAGTATAGTAAATTAATATATATTTGTGACTGCTCTAATTATCATATATTTAATTATTACAGATGATCCAGCATGTCGAATGTTTTATTTATATATAGAAAAATTATTGATTGAAAGGACATATTGCTTTTATGAAGCCTTAAAAATGTTGATGTCTGTATATTACATTTTCAATATGGAATATCCCAAAAATAGTACATGTACCTTAGAATTTTTACAAAAATATTTTTTAAATATTCATCCAGCTTGTGGTTCAAAATCTCATAAGGTGTCAACAAAATACAAAGTATTGTCACTTTTTAATAAATTGAGAAACATATCAGATCAAGAAAATATTGCTACAGATAACATGTAACAAACATAAAATAAAAGTAAGCATTATTCATATTAAAAAATTATGATATACGTTATTTATATTAAATATGTAATACACTTTATATCTTTATACATTTTAATACTTGTTTTATAATCTGTACTATTTTTATTTGTTTCAGATTTCTACAAAAGTAGAAATATAATCTATTACCACTATATTCTATATTCTATGTGAAAGTCTATAAAAAGCTTCATATGAAGATCAAAATAAAAACCACTTGAAAACACGCTACATATATTATTTTGCAATGAGAATCTCTTGGTGATTATACTAATAATTCGATGACTTCGAAGAAACAATGATTTTGGTTATAAAGTATATAACAATATCTATATTACAATATTTTTTACTGTTGTAAAATTATAATGTGAGTTTATTTTTTTTATATTTTTAAATATAATTTATTAATATATTTTTGTTTTGTAATCTCAAATATAAAGAATTTATTTTCGTTAGTTATTCTTAAATATATAATTAATATATTTATTTTTATATTACTAAATACATATAATTAATGGGTTTATTTTTTATGCTAAATATAAAGTTTTTAAATTGTCTTTATTTTGGTATTACTAAAAGAAATTCTTTATATGGTTACCATATATACGTTTATTTTTGCAAATGTAATAT
The DNA here is from genome assembly GCF_048542155.1 of Nylanderia fulva. Lineage (NCBI taxonomy): Eukaryota > Metazoa > Arthropoda > Insecta > Hymenoptera > Formicidae > Nylanderia > Nylanderia fulva. Next base: position 234,289 of record NW_028191015.1, on the reverse strand, counting down.
GAATTATTTGAATAAGTATCAACAAAAAGTTATTATTATTAATATTACATTAGATAATTATTATATTATATATTACAGTTTAATGAAATATGTATCTTTTATTTTTTGCTATTAACATTGTCAATAAAAATGATTGAAGGTTTTTGAAACAGGGTATTTCTTTAATCACGCGGCATATTGAGAATTATATATATATGTATATATATATATATATATTACTAACTGGTATAATCTTCCTGAATAATTGTAGTAAAAATTATATTTTAAAGTGTAATATCACAAACATGCAGAATTATATTACAAAAAGATGTGGTAAACATAATCTCTGCAATGTGAATTTCATATTTCTATTTGTAACAATACAAACGTGTGAACTATTATTAAGTTCACATTTTGTGCATTTACACTCTGTTGTGTAAATTTAATATTTGAATGTTTAATAATACAATTGTAAAAAATATTTTTACATTACCGTTTTATAATTTTACATATATATTGTGAATTTATTTCTGCAATCAGCTCAATTACAAATGAAGAAATTAATTTTACTTCTACATTGCAAATTTACAAACGCGTGGAAATTTACAACTATTATAGTGGGTCCTATTATTACCCACTATAATAGTTGTAATTTTACACAAAATTTTTTTACAGTGCAGGCTCTGATCATCGGCATGTACCAGGATTTGCCGGTACATTTTTTCAATGTCGGTAGCAAAGACGTACCGGTGCCTTCTCCGCCGTAGTAGGATGTCAGCTAGGGCGGGAAGCAGGTTGGGTCCCGTCATCAGAAATCGGTTGAGACAGTCGCCGTTGGCCAAGGAGCTCGAACCGTTGAAGACCACTCTCAACTTAGTAGAGGCACTGCTTTCGCTCAGGACCCCGTGGTGAGGAAGGTAGCAGGTTCGTTGTAGAGATCCAGTAGTTGACAGGGGAGCCGGCTTCATATGGTTGAGGTCCAAGTATTGCTTCATGAAATCCACGTACATGCTGCGGAAGGTGCTTTCTCGTTCTAGTTTTTTGCTGACGTGTTGCAGGGCCCGACTGGCGGCGCGTCGAGTGGCTGAGAGGTCAGGCAGAGGCTCGATCGTCGGCAGTCTCACCACATATCGACCGTTGGCTGTACGAGTGTGATGTCGCAGGAAGTGATCCTCGCACTCCTGGTCAGCCTTAGAAAAGAGTTGTGAAGGCCGTTGAAGCTCCTCCTGCTCCCAGAAGCGACGCACCAGGATAGAGACGTCGTCTTCAATTTGGCATTGGTGAGTGTGAACGTGATGTCCGGTAGTCGTCTCACCAACAACGCCTGACAGTATCCAGCCGAGCGTAGTTTGTTGAGCTATTGGTTCATGTCGATTTCCCTTTTTTAGGCCCTGACAGAGGATTGAACCGTAAACGTCCGCGCCAAGGAGGATGTCAACCGGATCAGCTGAGCGGTAATCAGGGTCCGCGAGTTCCAGACCCTGAAGATGAGACCAGTTTTGCTCGCCGCCGTTGTAGCCGCCGGCGTAGATGGTCAGCTTCGGCAGCACCAGAGCGTGGACGGTGATGGAAGGGCAGCCACTAAGAGACTGGAGGGTGAGTACTACTTTACCCTTTGAGACGCCTGTCTTTTTCCCGCCGACTCCATACACTGAAACCGAAGCGGAGCGCCGTGCTAGCCTCAAGCGTTAGGTGAGCCTTTCCAATACAATGGAGGATTCCGAGCCTTGGTCGACGAGGGCGCGAACTGACTGCCAGAAACCATAGCGATCGCATACGCGAACGCGCGCCGTGGCCAAAAGTACAGATACAGGCGTCGGAAACGGTCCCTTGCTGACGTGCGACGTCTTGACGGTCTCAGATGAGCGGTAGGCATCATGGAGTGAGGTATGATGCCGGTCATTGCACGCGGAGCAGTTCTTCTTGGAGGCGCAATCCTTGATTTTGTGTCGGCCGAGACAGTTTCCACACAAGTCGTTGCCTTCGACGTGCTGCTTGCGCTCTGAGGCCGTCATTTTCTTATAAGTGTCGCACAGCATCACGAAGTGGTCACCCTGGCAGGCTGAACAGCGTCCTCTGGTGTTTCCCTTGGGCTCTTTTGAGTCCTGCTTACGAGCATGGTGGGTACGAGTCGACTTCGACTGACTCCCGCCGGTTTTGTTGGGCGAGACGTCGATCTTCGTCGAGGGTAATGACTCCAGAGTGTGAAGACGTCGCTCAAGGAATCGCTCTAGCAGAGCGTATGGCGGAGGTTCGTTTGTCTCACTGATGGAGGTCTCCCACTCGCGGCGAGAGCGACTATCGAGAAGGTCAACGGCGAGGTGCACAAAGAGATCTTCAGTAATCCCTACCGGCCGGTCGATGCTCGTCAGCGAGCTGACCGTAGTCTTGATGCCATGGAATATCTTCCTAAGCTCAGCAGCGGATTCTCCCTTCATCTTTGGCAGGCTTAAAAAATTTGTTAAATAAGAGCGAGTTAGTAAGCGCTTATTTTCATAGTAGTTGCTTAGAGTTTGCCAGGCTCGTTCGTAATTAGCTTCGGTAGAACTGAGGTCTCTGATGAGAAGATCTGCTTTGCCCTTGACACAGCTCTTCAAGTAGTGCATTTTTTCTACAGGCTTCGTCGTCTTATCCTGGCCGATGAGGGAAACGAAGAGGTCTCGGAAGGCCGGCCAATCCTCGTATCTTCCCGTAAAGGTCGGCAGCTGGATTCGAGGTAGCGTGGTGCGAGGCGCCGATGTTGATGTCTCTGAAGTAGCAGAAGCAGCGGCGCGTTCCTTTTTCTGGAGAGTACGCCGCAACTCCAACATCAGGCCCTTGTTCACTAGATAAGACTCCTCGCCGAGTGAAGGTATGTCTTGTTTAGCATAGGCGTCATGTTTTAGTTCGTCTACACGCTCAGCCAAGATATCATTCATCGCATCGAACTTCTCCCACAGTTTGTCGAGATTCAGAAGCCGGGCTTCCACCGCGCCGAGTGTGATGTTGGCCTCGCCGAGCTTCCGAAGGTTATCGTATGCGCGCGAGATCTTGCCATATAGCGCGGTGGCGTTGGTAATTATAGTTGTCGTGTCTGCCATCTCTGACACTGTCTTACTTTCAGATGCACTGGTCACCTACACTGATAAACTCTACGCTTACGTGGCACCGGATTCACAGGAGGTTCTGGAGGATCCGGCTCGAAGGACCAAAATAATGTGCGCGACAGAAGGCAGGATAGGGAGTTCGGAAGCGAGAAGACAGCGAAACACTGCACTCGACACACACGTATTGTTTAATATAAACTATATTTAAGACTAAGACAAAGAAAAATACAAGTATTGAAACCGCACAGAATTTACAAAAAGATAACTGATTAGAATAAACCAAAAGAAATAGCCGAGTCGATAATTAATAACTAAATGTTCCGCAAGCAACGGTAATTAAACGTGATAAAACGAAAAAGACAAGCGATCCTTTTCTTACAGTAGAAGCACACTCTTGACGCGACGAGCAATCGGAAAAGAGCGCCGCGATCACGAGAGAGGAGGTTTTTATAGGCCCGTGTTTCTAGAATAGTCGAGAATAATTCTCTTTATTCTATCGTTCGGCTGAGGTCGAAAGAGCGTCTAGTGTAATTATTTACTTTCAGAAAAATAGTCGTTTTGTTGTTATCGGGACTAAATTGTATCTCCTCTCGCGCGACCGCGGTGTTTACCATTATCGGTGATTTGACGTAAGCGCTTCCTTTTCGCAGGCGCGGGGTATACGTATACCTGTGCGGCCGAGCGCTATTTGAAAGAATATTAATAAAAAATGATGCATGATGCATGTTGCATGTCACGATTGCATGAGTTTTAACGCAATAATGTTTTTAAGCCTTTTCAGTTTGCGTTTAGCCGTTCGATTTTCGAACACTCATCAATGCGCGTAGACTAGATGTTAATCAAATATTTACACTATGTACATATTCGTCAAAATCGATTATTAACTAAAATGAACTGAACTTTATTATGAAAGTTTGGCACGATGTGATTTTACCGATGTGGGCATGTCGGATGACTTATTTGTTTAAGTCGCTTAGTAATAAAAGCATTATCTGATCGAGAGGCGGTGTCATGCAGCGAGCGGCGAGCAATGTAGCGGCGCCGAAAAGTAAGATGATACTTTTGATACTAAGCGACAGCCAAATATAAAAGGAAAGAAGTGTTTTGATTGGTTTAAACTCGTGACGCGCGGCCTGACGCGCTCAGTGGAAATTCAGCCGCACTCTCATACAAAAAGCGCCATGCTTACTTTCGCGCGACATTGCATGGAAACATTAAGGTCGTTCTACATTAGTTGCAAATGGAGTCGCAAAGTTGCAAATCGCAAAAAATTAACCAATCACAATTGAAATTTAAGAAAATAATCGACTATGGTTGGCTAATTTTTTGCGATTTGCGACTCCATTTGCAACTAATGTAGAACGACCTTAATGTCACATGTTGCATTCGTTATTCTCGCTTTCATATAGAAAGTATCGTTCTTTCTTTTGCTCGTTAAACATAAATAATATACAAGGGCCCGTATTCATAGTCTGTTCTTATATTTAAGATCGTCTTAAGACATCGTTCAACCAATCAAGAGATGCTATGCGGCCATTTGATTGGTTGAACGAGGTCTTAAGACGATCTTAAATATAAGAACGACTATAAATACCGCCTTATGAATACGGGCCAATAAAGCGGGGAGCACAAACTTTTGCATAGACGCATAAGCGTAAGCATATAGCGGGGAGCACACACTTTTGCATAAGCGTAAGCATAAGAATCTTGATTAGTCTATAAACGTATGCATAAGAAATTGAACCAATCGAATTTCTTAAGCCGGGTCTACATTGGTCGTAGAATCGTAGATCGTAAGAAAATTGATCCAATCACAGTTGAATGTGAGGAAAATAATCGACTCTGATTGGATCAATTTTCTTACGATCTACGATTCTACGACCAATGTAGACTTAGCTTTATGCATATGCTTATGCGCTTATGCAAGAGTGTGTGCTCCCCGCTTAATACCCAGAGCACAGACTTTTACATAACGCATATGCATAAGAAATTCAACCAATCGAATTTCTTATGCTTATGCGTTATGCGTTATGCAAAAGTCTGTGCTCTGGCCTTAAGAATCTTGATTGGTCTATAAACGTATGTATAAAGGTAATATTTCATGAGCAGTGAAAAACAGCAGCAGTTTAGTAACTAACTAGTATTGTTTGGTACATTCACAGAATTGCTGCGCTGTCCATGAAATAGGTTTTCTGCTGTTCAACAGGATGAACTTCAAACAGCAAAAACTTGCACCGGAAATACGTCACCGAATCTAGTTACTTTCCAGAATGCTGCTGCTTTTTGTGGCGGCCCACTTGTCCAATTCCCTAGATGGGGAAATACGCAGATGGCGACAGCAATCGACATCGACGCTCACGCAGGTCACTTCGACTCAACCTTCTTCCTATTATTATTATTCCGCCCTAATATACGAGAAATTACGCCTCGTGTGTGATATTAAGTTAGTCGCGGCTAGATTTTGTATTTTTACAATAAACTTATTGTTAGAATTAATAAAGTGGGTGGAACTATTGCTGTCCTAATCCTCAGCGTTACAAATCGCGCCCTAGAGTAATACGGGACTCAAAAGGCGTGTCAGCGAGAACGCGCACGTGGCCTGAGCGCCATAAGTGGTGACTTCGACGTGATCGCCGGTAACATTTTTTTCGCGAAGTGACTTTTAGTGGACAGAGTGACATCCAAGAGGATGCCAGTGGACCGTACGCCAGACAGGTCGAACGACACTTCTAACGTGCCGGAGACAAAGGACTTGCAAGGCCCGCTCGACAGCGGAACACCGGGCTTGCCGATCACCCCCGCGAGAGGAAGCATAGCGATCGAGGCGAATACCGTGCGGCTACCACCTTTCTGGAAAGAGAATCAGCAGCTATGGTTTGTGCAAGTGGAGGCGGCGTTTGCCATTCATCGGATTACAAGCGACGAAACCAGGTTTCGCTACGTAATATTACATTTAGACCCGGCTATTCTTTCTTTGGTCGCAGATATCGTGACGTCTCCACCGGAAGTAGATCGGTACGCGGCAATTAAAGAACGTCTCACCACCGTATTGGGCGAGACCAGCGCTTCGCGATTGCGGAAATTACTAACCGCGCATGAGTTGGGAGATAACAAGCCGTCCATCTCCCTACAGAAAATGCGTAATCTCGCGGAAGGGCAGGTGACTGACGGGGTCCTGCGCACGATATTTCTCGAGCAACTCCCCGAAAATGTTCGCGCCATTTTATCTATATCCGAAGTAGGCGACTTGAGCAGGTTAGCCAACCAGGCTGACAAAATTCTAGACATGGCAAAACCCGCCATGTTGGCCGTCCAGCCAGTCACCGCTGAGACAGGAGTGCTCAGCAAGATGGCCACCGAGATCGCCACTCTAACCAAACAGATGGCGGCATTGAACAAGCGGATCGGAAGCCGGTCGCGTAGCAGATCACGAGGACGCAGCGGATATAAAGACCGATTGAGGAGCAAATCTCGCGGCAAAGAAGATAACAAATTTTGCTTTTATCACTGCAAATTTGGAGCCAAAGCCTATAAGTGCGAAAGCCCATGCGCGTGGAAGGACGAAAAAAAGTCGGAAAACTAAGCCCACCGCCACGATGCCAGGCGGTCGTCGGCGGGAACCCGGGGAGCGCACGCCTGAAAATTCGCGATAGAACAAACGGCACTACTTACCTGATCGATACCGGAGCGGATGTTTCCGCGATACCGCGAAATCTAACCGTGGTACGCTCCGACCTACTGATTTAAAGTTATTTGCAGCCAACAATACCGAAATATTTACATACGGCAGCAGAACATTGGTATTGGATCTCGGCCTACGACGACCTTTTCGCTGGAATTTCGTGATAGCCAACGTGAGACAACCGATAATTGAAGCCGATTTTCTGGCGCACTATGGACTTTTGCCGGATCTGAAGAATCGCCGACTGGTCGACCAGCACACGACCTTGTTCACCAGCACACGCCCCAGTCACGCTGCACAGCTTTCCGTATTAACTGTGAGTAGCAGCTGTAAAATAAAAGATTTACTTAGAAAGTACATCGAGATCACGCGCCTTACGGCATTGTCGAATACAACGCATAAGGTAAAACACCACATCATGACTAGCGGCCCTCCGCTAGCAGAGCGACCGCGCAGGCTTGCGCCGGAGAAATATGCAGTAGCAAAGAAGGAATTCGAGATGATGGTGGAGCAGGGGATCTGCCAACCATCTTCTTCACAATAGGCCAGCCCGCTACATCTAGTCAAAAAGTAAGATGGTAGTTGGAGACCGTGCGGGGATTTCCGCAGACTGAATAGTGTAACGGTCCCGGACAAGTATCCGCTTCCGCGCATCCAAGACTACGTACCATTTGGCGGGATGTAAAATATTCAGCAAAATCGATCTTATTAAAGCGTATTTCCAGATACCAGTGGCCAATGAGGATAAGCATAAGACTGCGGTAACAACTCTATTTGGGCTGTTCGAGTTCAATCGAATGCCATTTGGCTTGCGCAACGCCGCGCAAGCGTTTCAACGATTCATCGATACAGCGTTACGTGGTTTGAAATATTGCCACGCATACATAGACGACGTTTTGGTAGCATCCAAGGACGAAGAAGAGCACAAGCAGCACCTGGAAGAGATATTCAGACGCTTGAAGAAGTTCGGCTTATCGATTAACGTAGCAAAGTGCAATTTCGCGGAAGAAGATATTGAATACTTAAGATACAAAGTAACCAAAGACGGCATACAACCTCTGGAGAGGAGAGTGACCGCAATTACTGAATACAAAAAACCGACCAATACTGTCGAGTTACGAAAATACTTGGGCATGATAAACTATTACCATAGGTTCATTAAAAATGCAGTGGAAGTTCTAGCGCCGTTCAACCGATACCTGATTGGTAAGAAGAAAAGAGACAAACAGGCTATCGACTGGTCAGCAGAGACGGAAGAGGCCTTCTATGAGAGTAAAAAGCGATTGGCAGAGACGAAACTACTGGCACACCCTTTCGAGAACGCTAAGCTAGCAATTAAAACGAACGCTTCCAGCAAGGCGATGGAAGCGGTCCTCGAACAACTTCAAGGCGAAACGTGGAGACGGTTAGGTTTTTTCTCTAAGAAATTGTCCGAAACGCAGCAAAAGTACAGTACGTACGATCGCGAACTTCGAGCCATATATTCATCATTGAAATTTTTCAGACACATGGTGGAAGGACGCGCGGTGACAATCATAACGGATCACAAACCGTTACAATACGCATTCCAGAAACCATTAGACAAGGCATCCGAGAGACAGAGGAGGCAGCTGAGCTTCATTAGCGAGATCACCACAAAGATTGTGTACATCGCTGGGAAGGAGAACACGGTAGCAGATACGTTGTCACGCGTAGAAGCCATTGACATGCCGACAGTAGTAACAACGGACGAATTATACGAAGAGCAACGGAAGGATGAAGAGCTAAAGACGCTACTCGAGTCTAACACAGCGCTCACCTTGAAGAAACTTTGTTTGGACGATGGAGACAAGACCATCTACTGCGACGTCACAGACGAAATTAGAATATACGTTCCGACATCGTTACGGAAAAAGATATTCAACGTCACGCACAGAGCTTCACACCCGAGCGGCCGTACCACGAAGAGGATGATCGCGCAGAAATTCGTGTGGCCTTGCATGAGGAAGGACATCGCACGATGGGCAAAGACATGCCTAACCTGCCAGTGAGCTAAGATCCACAGGCATAATGTACGTAATCCTGAGTATATACCGATACCTAATGATCGATTCTCGCATATACACATAGATATAGTGGGACCCCTTCCTCCTTCAAGAGAGTTCCGATACTGCTTAACCATGATTGATAGAACTACAAGATGGCCAGAAGCAACGCCAATCGCAGATTGTACAGCGGATACAGTGGTCGACGCGTTCTTTAATACATGGATCTTGCAATATGGATCACCAACAACAATCACCACCGACAGAGGAGCGCAGTTTGAGTCAGCGCTATTCGACGCCCTAGTCAAATTAATTGAAAGCAGGAGGATTAGAACCACCGCCTACCATCCGCAATCAAATGGGATGATCGAGAGATGGCACCGTTCACTTAAATCAGCGATAAAGTGCCATGAGACGCAGAATTGGGTAGATACTCTACCAATGGTTCTATTGGGCCTTTGTATCAGCTATAAGGAGGACATCCAAACCTCAGCGGCGGAGCTAGTTTATGGCAGCACTCTAAAACTGCCCGGAGAATACTTCACCTACGAAGATCCGATCGGATACCCGCAAATCTTCGTGGAAAAGTTGAGGGAACGGATACGCCAAGCACGAAGACCGACGAGAGCTCATCACGCCAAGATCAAGACATTCATCCACAAGGACCTGGAGGACGCTACGCATGTGTTCGTTCGTGTGGACCACCCCAGAGGACCCTTGGAATTGCCCTACAAAGGGCCATTTCGCAAAATCGAAAGAACCTCTGATTTCCTTTACAGAATCGACTATAAAGGACGATTAGAGGAAATAAACACCGATAGGCTGAAACCAGCTTTCACCGAGAGTGAGAGAGAGGAACTATCACCCCCAGAGGGCGGAGATCATCAGCAGCTAGGAACATCGGACGCATTATCCAGCCAAAGAGATGGACGATCCGAGCGGAGAATTCAATTCGCGACTCGAACTGCGAGTCACTAGAGGGGGAGTACTGTGGCGGCCCACTTGTCCAATTCTCTAGATGGGGAAATACGCAGATGGCGACAGCGGTCGACATCGACGCTCACGCAGGTCGCTTCGACTCAACCTTCTTCCTATTATTATTATTCCGCCCTAATATACGAGAGATTACGCCTCGTGTGTGATATTAAGTTAGTCGCGGCTAGATTTTGTATTTTTGCAATAAACTTATTGTTAGAGTTAATAAAGTGGGTGGAACTATTGCTGTCCTAATCCTCAGCGTTACAAATCGCGCCCTAGAGTAATACGGGACTCAAAAGGCGTGTCGGCGAGAACGCTCACGTGGCCTGAGCGCCATATTTTCACTGCTCATGAAATATTACCTTAAGAAATTCAACTAATCTCATGCAGGATTCACACAGCTTCCGATATTCGACGTACGACGTCCGATGTCTAATCAGAAAATTTAATTTTTATAAATCAAATTTTCTGATTGGATATCGGACGTCGTACGTCGAAAATCGGATGCTGTGTGAATCCTGCATAATTTCTTATGCATATGCTTATGCACTTATGCAAAAGTGTGTGCTTCTCGCTTAACTGATAAAAGAATGCATAAGAACGAGCATAACAAACGCAACATGCGACATTAAAGCTTACATATCGCTATAATGCTTCCATGCAATGTCGCGCAAAAGTAAACATATTTACCTTATACTCAAAATGGTCACAAAAACTAAATTTATAAAAATTTAGAAGTGATTTATGTATTTGTTTAATTCTGCTGAATTTCTACTGCTCTAAAACTTGTAAACGAAAACTTAAGCTGGTTATTGAACGGTTAGTTGATCAATTAATCGTTGAAATTTTTTTTTTATTTATTTCACTAAAATATTCAATGTATATTTTGTGTGATGTACTGTGTTTTTCTCTCGTGCATTTAACAATGCCTGTTATTAAACTGTGCATACCAGTAACACCTTTTGGGCACGTACGATATTCATTGCACAAACATAAGAAATATTATTTATTTATCATTATCGACGTACTATTAGAAAAATGTAATCTACCTATTACATAGACCATAGCGAAATAAATAAAAAAAAATTTAGCATTCTTATCACTATAATAAATCTTTATTGCTTATAAATTTTCTGAATAACTTGCATTTTACAGTAGATAAAAACACCAGTACATCTACTTTTAAAATTATGAAATCTACATTAATTCGGTAAAAATATGTTTTAATGGTACATTGTGATTATGGCGATAGTATGTACATACTGATACATGTATATAGCATATTGAAAGCGCTTATTATACAGACTATAAGTAAGGATGGTATGATTTAAATAAAATATAACTTGACACGACTCAATTAAATTTAAAGAAAAGATATGAGATCAATTTATTCACTATATTCTCTAAGTATTACAATTCGCTAATGACTCCCGCATGTATATTTAACAGATTTCTATATCGCGCTTCTCAAAAGAGAACCGTTTTTCGCCGGTCTTTTTAGAGCAGAGCCGTCGAACGGTGCCCCACTCCTGCTACGCTCCTGTCCTGCGCCTGCTCGAGTGCACACGCAATGATCAGCTGTGTGTTACGTCCAATAATTCACCCGGCGGCAAATTACCTTCTGCACAAGACGGTCTTCTCTCGCGTCTACCTCGGTGGACGTTTAAGAAGCTGCTCTCTATTTGTTTTATGGGCAACCTGCTAGGCCGGCTATACCCAGGGAAGCCGAGAGCTTGAGATTCGATTGAGAGTATCGGACAGAGAAGGAAACTGACGGGTTGGGTCGATAAATAAAGATATTTTACAAGTATAATGTCATTTATTTATTTATAAAACCTTTACGTCGATATAAAGTTTATTGGTCCTGACGTGATTCGTGGGGGGCTTGAAATTGAGTTACAATATTACTGAGCTCCTGTTCAGAATTGTTAGGCTGATTAAGGTAAGTAATAAAAGAAGCGAAGTCGTCCTGAGCTTCTTCTGAGACGAAGTTACGAGTGTCGTCGGATGTGAGGTTCACGGTGTCCTCGTCAAGAATATTAAAGTTTCGTTCGTGGTTAAATTGTAAGAAAGGATCGTATTCTGACGATACAATTTGTTGGCTTTGATCTGGGATATAATATTCGGGATCGGAAAAGAAATAATGATTAGGGTTCGTTATTAACGTATTTGACTCTAAAGGTGAAGGCTCCGGAAATTGCGGATGAGAATAATCAATGTAAGGCGGAAGGTTACTTATAGGCGAATAAACGTCTGGAGAAGGGGACCGAACGATTACTCGCGTGGAAAAGATTTGGACATGTAAGTTTAAGATTCTCCTTGTCCTACGTTCGCGTAGTCTATGGAGACGTTGTTCGTCACGATCAATTTGATTCTTCCTTCGGAAGGGGGAGACCATCTAATGGTTAAATAAATTTATATGAATAATACGTTTTATAAAACTGAGAGAATTAAATAATCAAAAGTAATCGAGTATGACTCACGTTTAAGTCGTGATCTACTTGTTAATGAATTAGAGATGAGATGAAAGGTTAATCTTTACGAGAGTGCCCTTCACCTGTTAATTAGTTAAGCTTGTATCAATTAGAATTATAATTAAACGATACTGAAAGAAAATTGGTAATAATGTGGAATAGGAAAGGGATTCTGAGTACGTGTATTAATATCTATATCAAGAATATTAATACTTGTACTTTCAAGCATCAAAGATTAAAGTTTTAAACATCGAAGTAATAATTCTTAGTAATTATCAAGACCTCTGTCATTCGGTTTGGTAAAGTAATTCGTTTGGATTATAGAGCAGAGAGAGAGTAAGCAGGGGTGGGTAAAGAAATACACGGTTGTCCGTGAATTCTGGTCCTTAAAGGCGAATGCATACGTTCACTTTACTAAACGTGCATCTCAGAATCGTAGCAACGAATTTACCTTATGACAGGGTATATTTCTATTGGTTGTAAATAGGGTTAGGTGGTGTACACTTGTCAAATGAATCGAATATCAATATGCAAGATCACTGTCAGTTGGTGTGGTAAAGTATTCGCAACTATTAGAAAATGCAAGGTAATAAAAGCGTAAAAGAATAGAGAGATAGGTGTTCATCCGGCTATTCCGGGTTCTCTGGTCCTTGTCTTAATAGGCTAGTGCGACGTTCACTTTACTAAACGTGCACCTCAGAGATGACTTGCGAATGTACCTTCTGACAGGATATAGTTTCTAATGTGTACAGAGAAATAAGCGGTATTCAATTCGCTAATATGTGGTAGGATACAGGGTTATATACATATATAAATAAGCAGTGATACAATAAAATGTATAAGTATATTTATTATAATAGATTGAGTAAGTATGCGATATGGGTTAAATAGTATCAAATAGTATTGAGTAAAATATTGAATAAACCGACGATTGTAACGCAGACGTGTGCAGATGCAATTCGTGGATCGAAATAATATTGGGAATGCAGAGTAATATATGGCTTATGTCTATATTCAAAATTCAGAGTTCGGAATGTAATGTAAGATTGAGTTAATATTGGATAATTAAATATAATGATTAAATATAATGAGTGTCCGTCGCGTTTTACAATTTAGGGATATGTGAACTGGCTTAAATACTCACAAGGTTAGACAATGTCTAATGTGCCTTGCTATGGTACACTTCGCTACAGTGTTCTTCCCTCTGAGTCTGAAGATCTGAGGAGCCTCGGTACCTTGGTCCGAAATGGCGGCTGTGTCTCGTTGTCTTCGGGACCCCGTAGTAATTGCTGGTTGACTGCTGGATTATTGTTGATTGACTGGAACCACTGCGACGAAATCACTGCCGGTCCGTACTGGGTGCAGGGTTTATATACCGTAAAATGTGGCTCGCTTCTCTCATCGGGCGATGCGGCTTAGCCAATGGCAAGAGAGATATGCCGGGGAAGTACCGGAGATAATCTGTTCCTGGTAGAGATTGCGTCGGTTAAGTCCCGGAGAGATGGCTTCTCAGTAGCGATAGCGGTGTTCCTTTGGTGACTCATCGCTAACGGTTTCCAACCGTCTTTTATTCTCGGTAGCGATAGCGGTGCTTTTTTGATGACTCATCGCTATGCGCTCTGACTTTCTTATTGTATTCTCGGTAATGATATTTTTTAACGGTCCTTCTATAATGGTTTGCAGGTTGCAACGTGTTTCAGCGTTGCATCATGCATTGCATCATGCTTCTGGAATGTAACGGTTTTCAACCGTCTTTCTAGAACCTTCTAGAATTTTTTAGATGTTTCTTGAGAGTAAAGCCGAGTTCACATAATAAAGCGTGTTTCATACCTAATTATCTCATCATTATAGTGTACTACTTAATAAATGATATTTGGGTATTATCCTTTAGAATTTGCAATTTGAAATAAAATGCATTGGACAGTTAAAACTTATCAATTTACATTTACGTTGCATAGCTATATGTAAATTGATAGAGAGTTTGTCAGGAATAAATTTCTAGACTGTCCCTGACTAAGTTTAACACTCAATTCGCACATCTACATTGCATAGCTATAGTACTTTTGATTGTATGACGGATATAATGTTATTACGCATATTGCATATGATTTTTGTCTCCTAATTTATGAGTGAGAGTTTTAAGGTTAATAATATATTTGCTATAGACGTGCTTATTGGCTGGTAATGTTAGTCTTCATATTTGTCGTTGGTCGGTAAGGTAGTTTTCTACCTTATCATTAGTAGGCAAGTTTTATCTGTAGTTAGTAAGTCAGGTTTCTGTTTTATCATCGGTCAGTAATGTCGATTTCCATATTGTCGTGTGTTGGTCAGTGAAGTGCCGTCTAAAGAAAAGTCCTACATATTCGTGGCTGTATGAAGTGTGTAAGACACTCAGGGGTTAGAGCGTACGACGGGTATAGTATAATTAGGGGTTATGGACATACAATGTGTACGGTGCCTAGGGGTTCGCAAGTATAAATGGTGTAGAGTATACAGGGGCATTAGTAGCATGCAATATGTACGGTGTTTCAGGGGTTAGAACATACATTCATTGTCAGATTTAGGCGCGCTTATTCTCTAACTTTTGTTTCCTAACGAATGATCTGGAGCGGAGCACCCTTTTTAATTATGCTTTTTATGATAGAAATATTATTTAAAAATGGGTTGCTACTCCCATTGTCATCTGTGAGAAGACATGTTTTAACTTATGAGTAATTATATGTGTGATTAAATATTCGTTAATACCGGTCTTTCATGCAGGTTAGAGATTGTTATGACTAATATGTTAAAGGATAAATTTTTGAAAAAGATTGAAATTTTGAAATTGGTCTGGACGTTACATGTGGATGATCAGGACGACGTAATTCGACGATATCCGCCGGACGCACGTATATTTCTTACAACTCTAACAGCCTGATTTGAACTTTGCCTCGAAGTTAATTACATTACATGAAATAGAGACCAATTCTTCTATTAATTTCTATTTAATTTATTTAATTCTACAGTTATTCGCAATGGGAATAAATTGACAACTAATTGGTTTAGGAAACCTACATGTTTTGGCAGATACATCAATTTTCTTTTGAGTCATCCTATCAAGTATAAAATTAATACGATTTACAATTTAGTAGACCATGCAATTTTACTGTCTAACGAACAATTTCATAATACGAATATTGAGATTGTAAATAACATTTTATTTAATAATTGTTTTTCGGATCATATTATTAATAAGTATGTAAATAAAAGAATTAATGTACTGAATAACAATAGGAATGTTAACGGTCACAATGCGGATAATAACGACAGTTTAAGTAATGATTTAAACAATAACGTTAATGTGAATTCGGCTCAAGATAAGAATTATGTAATTCCACTCCCATACGATTAAGGATATTAGCGACAGTATTAAAAGGTCACTTGTAAAATGCTAACATAAATGTCAGTTTATAGTTTGCCAAAAAAGTTGAATAGGCTGATAAAACGAAGGTAAAGATTTAATAACTAATGATATTAAAACGAATGTAGTATACAAGATTAATTGTGAAAATTGTAATGCATCATACATTGGACAAACGAAAAGACATGTATGCACTAGAGTGAAGGAACATGCCAGCAATATTAAATTACATGAGTCTAATCATTCGGTTTTAAGCAAACACAGATGTGACTTTGGGCATAACTTTGATTGGAAATCACCGACCATTTTACATAACGAGAAACATGTAAGAAAGAGAGAGATTGCTGAAATGATCTTTATAAAGAAGCATGACAATACGGTTAACCTACAGAAAGACACCAAGAATTTGACAAACATTTACGACAAAATAATAAAGATTGTTTAGTGGCGCGTTTCAAATTTAGTCGTTGACGAAACATCATAACGATGGGACGTGTTCCTCTTTTAACTTTTAACTTTTGATTTTAAATAACACCAGTGTGATGTTACGTTAACCTCGGTTTAATTGATGGGTATGTTTATATAATTTATATTTAATTTATTAATTTAACACTTAAATGAGTTCTCGTATGTTAAAAACTATTGTGTAATATTATGTTGTAGAAATTTCACTTGAAAAGGACCACAACCAAATGGTCGAAACGTCGTGAAATAATTAAATAAAATTTGCTAGTTACGTCGAAGTCAAGTTTTTTAAGCTTATTTTTACCACTAGCGACCAATATTAATTTTTATTAATACTTATTTTAATTGATCGTATAATATATAATTATTAGATAAGTTTCCTATAATGATACAAATGTATAATTATTGCTTTATTTTAAAACGTTTATAATATATACAATAACAAAATAAATTCAGTAAAAAATATATATATATTTATTTATCTTTACATTTAAATAACATGAATAATTATGTAATTAATTTAAACTGGAATGTGTATATATATTGTAAAGTTATTATATTATATATTTTTATAAAATATTTAGATAAATAGATATATATAATAAAATAAATTATTTATTTCTAAATAATCATTTAATTCAAATACGAGGTGTGTTCAAAAAGTATCGCGAATTTTGAATTTCCGCGGGTTACGTATATTCGATTTTCAATTTTTTTGTGGCGTTATGTTGGTACTCATGTTTCTCATTTATGCCGACAAGTACGGCCATTTTGAATGTTCAGTTAATTTTTGACAGCTGCTTTGCTTGCACGTGTTTTGGCTCGTCTTCGATTTTTGCCTATTCCAAAAAATGGATCAAAGAATCTGTATCAAATTTTGTGTGAAAAACAAAATTAAGTGCGCGGACGCATTCCGAATGTTGACTGTGGCATATGGTGAAGCTACCTTGGACCGAAGCAACGTTTATCGGTGGTACAAAATGTTTTCCGAGGGCCGAGAAGATGTGAACGACGAAGAGCGTGCCGGACGCCCGAGCACGTCAACAACAGACGAAAACATTGATGAAGTGAAGAAAATAGTATTGGTCAATCGTCGAATCACCGTTAGAGAAGTTGCTGAGGACCTAAACATATCGATTGGCTCGTGCCATTCGATTTTTACCAATGATTTGGGCATGACACGGGTCGCCGCGAAATTCGTACCAAAATTGCTCAATTTCGACCAAAAACGGCATCGCATTAACATTGCTCAGGAGATGTTGGACTCTGTCCGCGACTACCCAAATTTGCTCCAGAGGGTCATAACTGGTGACGAATCATGGGTTTATGGTTATGACGTGGAAACCAAAGCTCAATCATCCCAATTGAAGCTGCCGCACGAGCAAAGACCGAAAAAAGCGCGCCAAGTTCGGTCAAATGTGAAGGTTTTGCTTACAGTTTTTTTCGATTGCAGGGGCGTGGTGCATCATGAGTTCTTGCCACAGGGTAGAACGGTCAATAAGGAATATTACCTGCAAGTTATGCGCAAATTGCGCGAAGCAATCCGCCAGAAACGCCCGGATTTGTGGAAGAACAAAAATTGGCTTTTGCACCATGATAACGCCCCTGCTCACACATCGTTGCTTGTGCGCGAATTTTTGGCCAAAAACAACACACTAATAATGCCGCAGCCACCGTATTCCCCAGATCTGGCCCCCTGTGACTTTTTCTTGTTCCCGAAACTGAAGAGGCCCATGAAAGGACGACGCTACGCTACGATTGAGGAGATAAAGACGGCATCGAAGGAGGAGCTGAACAAGATCACAAAAAATGATTTTTTGAAGTGCTTCGAGGATTGGAAAAAACGTTGGCACAAGTGTATAATATCTGGTGGGGATTACTTTGAAGGGAACAAAATAGATATTCATGAATAAATAAATAATTTTTGAAAAAACACAAAATTCGCGATACTTTTTGAACACACCTCGTATATTTAAACGTATATTCAAAAAAGGTAATATAAGGCACAAAGAATGAAATTTAGAAAATTAAAAAAATTTAAAGTTAAATAAAAATTTTTAATTTAAATTGAAAAATAAAAGTAAAAAAAATGTAATGTACAAAAAATACTTAGCGCTGTTTTTGTATTGTAGCCCCTTGACTACGAAACGTCCTTAAAAATGATTAGTAACGAAATGTGTATATACAGAATATATCACACACAGAAGTCGCATCCCAATTGCCCAATTGTTGAATCTGTTTAATATGACAATTATTACATATTACATTATATACATATATTTCATACATGTATATCGATATTCAGCTAGTCACATGTCACTCGAATATCGAGCCACGTAATATGTTTATAGATGTCTATTAAAGCGTATTGCAGTAAAAAAATTAGTCTATACTTTGATTTATGTTTTATTTTATTTACTAATGTGTTAAAATAACAATACAAAAGCAGCGCTAACAATAAGTATTTTTTGTACATTACATTTTTTGTACTTTTATTTTTTAATTTAAATTAAAAATTTTTATTTAACTTTAAATTTTTTTAATTTTCTAAATTTCATTTTTTGTGCCTTATATTACCTTTTTTGAATATACGTTTAAATATATTTGAATTAAATAATTATTTAGGGATAAATAATTTATTTTATTATATATATCTATTTATCTAAATATTTTATAAAAATATATAATAACTTTACAATGTATATACATTCCTGTTTAAATTAATTACATAATTATTCATGTTCCCAGCAAACGAGAAATGATTGGATTGGATAACTTTGTATGAATAAAATTTTTGAATACGCGAAAAAGTATTGAATTTAATAGATACTGAACACATTGAATCCGTTTTCTATACGTCTCGTTACATACAATCCTGTAAATTCTAGTGGATTTATTTGGATTCAAAAATGAAAATATGAATCGATTCCCTATTACAAAATTGTGAATTCAAGTGAATAGAGGTGGATCTAGAACAGCAGAGACGGATTCAAAAGATTTGACTTTTATTGATATATATATATATATAGCTAGGTTAAGTTCGTCTTGCTCGCTTTCGTGCTGAAAGCATCCATTCTATCTTTCTTCGATGTATTAATGAGCAAGAAAGATAGACTGATACTTTCAGCATGAAAGCGAGCAAGACGAATAGGCTAATAATCTTTTTCTGGAAAAAATATTACCAATACTAATAACTAACACTGAAAATCACAAAAAACATAACTAAAATTAACATTATAATTTTAAATAAAATAGTGCAAGGTAAAAATTGTTAATATCATATTTATTTATTTTATATGAATATTCGTAAAGTATTTCAATAAATATTACCAATAGATTAAACACAGTTTGGTCTTTTTATTATTTTAATTTGGGCTATTGTTTTGAAACTCCACGAACTCCACAATCTCCTCCATATATTCGTCACAATTTTCGTTGTCATTCTCGCCGTCATTTTCACCGTCATTCTTTCCGTCATTCTCGCCATCATTCTCGCTTTCATTCTGGCTGTCATTCTCATCGCTATTATTTTTGCCGTTATTCTCGTAGTTATTCTTGCTGTCATTATTGCCATTATTATTGTAGTCATTCTTGTCGTCATCTGTGTCAACATTCTCGACACTTTCTAATGCACAATTGCCGATATCCGATAATAACAATACATTATTATTATCTGTTTCATTTATTAATTCAGTCTCGATAGATGATTGCGAATCTGAAACTATACATGCATTTTAATTTACATTTATCTAATTTATATCCAAGAACAAGAAGTTATGACATCAAAATGACTCTAAAATGATTTTAAAAGTCACTTTTTTATAAATCAGGATTCATTTTAATGTCATTTTGACTTCGTCAGGACTTGTTGTTCTGCTTGAGTATTTGCCTTAATGCTATTCATTATTTGTTAATTCTGAAAAGTATATATTAAATTAATCAATAGGGGCTTATTGTTTATACAAAGCGCAAAACCTTCAGATAGCATAATGTAAATATGTGACAAATTTGCAACTGTAATGTTTACCTGTAGTGAAATCGTCATTTTGAAAATCTGCATTATTTTCTATTATAGCGTTCATCTCTTGCAATTGTTTGTTTAATTTATCCACGTTCGATTGGCTTAATTTTTTCTTTGTTTTCAATTGCCTCGATTCTAAAAATATTAATTTATAAATATTATTAATATTATTAATATTATTAATTTAATAATATACTTATGTTTTAATATTACATTATCACTATCGCAAATACATATAAGCACATATATTTACCTTTCATACTTGCCAGTTTCCTTCTCATATATTCTTTTGCTTTATCTACCTCTTCATCTGCCTCAATTTCACTCATTCTCTTTTCGGTCAGTAACCAATGGCGAAATATTGCTGTGAATTATATATACAAGTATATTACATAATTAATTTGAAATTTTAGTAGTTATGTACAGCAACGATTAATATTACAAAACCAAAGTAATTATTATTAACCTTTTATCGCCAACACTTTTATTGGATCCAATTTCTTGTACGCTTTTCAAATGTCCGCTTTCGTTCTGTTGCTTGGTTTTCCTGACAAGGTACTGTTCAGTAATGTCTTATAAGGAAACAGAACTAGCATCATTTCGGCTACAAACATGCTGGGTGTCGTAGCAGTACCAATTACTAAGGCATAACTTTCTGTCGATATCCATACGTTATGCCCCAGATATATCTAAAAAAACAAACAACTAGTAAATATAATTATTATAAGATATAAGTAAATTCAGAAATTCAGTACATATTTCTAAATTATATACATATTTTATTCCTTTGTAATTATGCAGGATGTTCCAGTATTTGCTGTAAGTACTGAAAACGTTTATCATATTTTAATAGAATGCATCTGACAAAGATAACAAAATGCTTTTAGGTACTCGTTGCAAATACTAGAACACATTCACAGTACATCAATAACGAGATTATAAAAATATATATGCATATTTTGTTAAGCAATTTACCTTCTCAGTATCTGCTTCAATATATCCAACCGCTATTTTAATCGGATTTAAGACGTCTGTAGTTTCAGCATTTTTTAACTCTTGTAATGTTGCTGCACCAGAGGAATGAGAACATGCTTTTGTTATAACTTTATGTTAACCATGTGTTACATTTCATTAAATATAACCCAGACAACATAATGTCTTAAATCAAGACATAAGACGTATTAAAGACGTCTTATACGAGGTGTGTTCAAAAAGTATCGCGAATTTTGTGTTTCTTCAAAAATTATTTATTTATTCATGAATATCTATTTTGTTCCCTTCAAAGTAATCCCCACCAAATATTATACACTTGTGCTAACGTTTTTTCTAATCCTCGAAGCACTTCAAAAAATCATTTTTTGTGATCTTGTTCAGCTCCTCCTTCGATGCCGTCTTTATCTCCTCAATCGTAGCGTAGCGTCGTCCTTTCATGGGCTTCTTCAGTTTCGGGAACAAGAAAAAGTCACAGGGGGCCAGATCTGGGGAATACGGTGGCTGCGGCATTATTAGTGTGTTGTTTTTGGCCAAAAATTCGCGCACAAGCAACGATGTGTGAGCAGGGGCGTTATCATGGTGCAAAAGCCAATTTTTGTTCTTCCACAAATCCGGGCGTTTCTGGCGGATTGCTTCGCGCAATTTGCGCATAACTTGCAGGTAATATTCCTTATTGACCGTTCTACCCTGTGGCAAGAACTCATGATGCACCACGCCCCTGCAATCGAAAAAAACTGTAAGCAAAACCTTCACATTTGACCGAACTTGGCGCGCTTTTTTCAGTCTTTGCTCGTGCGGCAGCTTCAATTGGGATGATTGAGCTTTGGTTTCCACGTCATAACCATAAACCCATGATTCGTCACCAGTTATGACCCTCTGGAGCAAATTTGGGTAGTCGCGGACAGAGTCCAACATCTCCTGAGCAATGTTAATGCGATGCCGTTTTTGGTCGAAATTGAGCAATTTTGGTACAAATTTCGCGGCGACCCGTGTCATGCCGAAATCATTGGTAAAAATCGAATGGCACGAGCCAATCGATATGTTTAGGTCCTCAGCAACTTCTCTAACGGTGATTCGACGATTGACCAATACTATTTTCTTCACTTCATCAATGTTTTCGTCTGTTGTTGACGTGCTCGGGCGTCCGGCACACTCTTCGTCGTTCACATCTTCTCGGCCCTCGGAAAACATTTTGCACCACCGATAAACGTTGCTTCGGTCCAAGGTAGCTTCACCATATGCCACAGTCAACATTCGGAATGCGTCCGCGCACTTAATTTTGTATTTCACACAAAATTTGATACAGATTCTTTGATCCATTTTTTGGAATAGGCAAAAATCGAAGACAAGCCAAAACACGTGCAAGCAAAGCAGCTGTCAAAAATTAACTGAACATTCAAAATGGCCGTACTTGTCGGCATAAATGAGAAACATGAGTACCAACATAACGCCACAAAAAAATCGAAAATCGAATATACGTAACCCGCGGAAATTCAAAATTCGCGATACTTTTTGAACACACCTCGTATATGTCGATTTAAAACATTATGTTGTCTGGGAAGCTAGTTAAACACGAACCTTTTATTTGACCGAAATGTTGGATTGCAGATTTTTGCAATTCTTTGTTGAGATTTCGTATCTCATTTAATTCATTTGTGAGTTTTTCAATTTTCTCTTCTTTCTGTAAAATTTCTCTTGACAATGCCGTTTTCTCCTCTGTCCATATTATTTGTTTTACGTTTAAGTCATCTTTCACGGATTGCAATTCCTTCTTGAAGAAGTCTACTTGATTTTTGTACGCTTCTGCTGCTGCTTTATGCGATTTGACACTACATTCACTTATCTAAAAAAGTACAATAAAATACATATATTAATACATAGATATAAAATAAATAAATGTATCAATGCATATTCATTGTTATGATATTTAAGAAACTCTAAAATTGAACTCTAAGATTGAACAAATTATAACAAAAGGCATGAGATGCCCAAATTATATTTACATATAATATATCTGTAGCTTATCAACATAAGCGGTGAAGCTCATACTTGAATTTACGCTTGAAAATATCTTATCAACATTTTGCTACATAATTGCAAAATAATAATATTTTACCTCCGTAAGCTTTTGTTTCTTGAGCAAAATACATTTGTTTGATTGTACAGGAGTTATGGCATCTCGCTTTTTCCTTGAATCTGTCACCTGTAAATCATATTTTATATATATTATGATATTGTACAAAATATATTGTATGATAATCATATTAGTCTATGAATGCTGAAGTAAATTGAAACTTTTCAAATCAATATGAAGGCTAGCTTTACTTGTCGACGGAGAATAAGATTAAAAGGAACTCTTTTAGTTCGTTATATTATATATTTTACACAAAAATGTAAAACAAACGTACTGATGATGTAATAGGTGTTGATGTCACTTCATTGTTCAGTTGCGATGTTGTCATCATCATCTCTCGCTCAATTTGCTCATCTCGCAAAATTTGCAAACGGTTTTGCAAATTAGTGTCAACATTGGTATCAAGCTTATCATTCTACAAATATTATTTAAAACATTATTTAAGTTAATTGATAGAAACGTGCACATTTGCAGAGACGTAAAATAGAATTTATTACCTTCTTTTTTGCTGGTGTTTCTTCAGCTGATGAATTAAAACTGTCCGATGATGATGCAAGATGTTTAATGGGCTTCACTACCGGTCTTTTGGATTGAATTATTTTAGATAGTTCTTCCAATGACTCTGCAAAGGATATATGTAAATAAAAATTTATTTCGATTTTTATTTGCTGAGACTCATAAATATTGTACAATTTTTTATTGGAATTATTACCATTCACAAGAATCACTTGTGCATGCGAATATTTTCCTGTCACTGGATGTTTTACTTTATAAAGTTTATTTTTATCAATGTTTTTCACGTCTGACCTTTTCACTTTAATGTCTTCAATGGCAACTACCTTCATACACGAAGAAGCGCCGAAACCCGCGAATTTCACATAAGCAAACATTTGGAACTTTACAACAATTATAATTATAACAATTAATATAATATCAAACGGTATTTTGGAATGTTTAACGAATACACGGTGATACATGGTATAAAAACGCTCGGACTTTACGAAGAAAAGTATAGATTCAAATCGCGCGTCATTTGTCCACACACAATGCGCAGCGAAAGTGCGACGTCACATTCGAGTAGATTCGGCAACAATCGGTAGTTATTCGGACAACGAACTGCGAATGCGAACTTTGGCTGTGTTCCGATATTCACAGCCAAAGTCTGGTTGTAGTGTGGTGAACGCATGTGTCTCATATCTAAAACGACTTCAGCCTACATAATTGTCCTACATAATTGTAATAGGATATTTATTAAAAGTGAAAGAGAATAGAAGAAAAAAGGTAATCGAGGATTAGGTATGTACGTGCGATTTTCTGAATTGATAAATGCAAAGTAGTGTAAGTGCACAGTATATGTTTTTGTGCTATTACGCTTTATAAATTATCTGTTTACACGTTACGCACACATTAGCTGTTCGTTTTGCAGAAAAAGTCTTGTACTTTCTGCATTTTTTTTCGAAATACATGAATATAAAATAAACGTGCAAAACCTAACCTAAAATTTATTGCAAAAACTTTATTTTAAATTTATTGCATGAACTTTCTTTTAAAAAGAACAGAGATTGTATTGCTGTAAAAAAACTGAAACCGCGTTCCAGTATTTACAAGTTAAAAACATCGTTTATCTTTTGTAACAAGACATTGATTTTTGCATGCAATATAAAGAACATCTTTCGTTAAACAAATTTGTTTTTCACACATGTGTTGTTCATTGCAGGTATTTATTTATAATATACAAATTGCATTTTCAATATATTCATTACTTGCAGAGTGAAAATGAATCAATCGCACAGAAAACGAAAGAAGCTTCATCTGGATCCGACGTACGACAGAAGATTGTTATCAATATCAACTCGTCGTAAATGGAATAAAATACTTAACACAGTTTTACCAAGGATACTACTTAATGCAAACAAAGAAGGTAATACTTTTCACTCTATACAGATTTCTTATGCTTATATGCAGAAAAACATTTGCAAATATTGAATCACTTTACCTTTTTTTTTAAACTTGGCATAACGCCTCCATTTTGATTAAGCTATTCAAACCAAATAATTCTTATATATATTATTATACATATATTATATATATTACATATTATTATACCATTGCTAATGTAAGTTAAACTTATCAATAATTTTTTCCTTGTAATTTTTTCGTCTTTTATTGATGGCTTAATGGCACTCATCTTAAAGACATGGGCTCGGTTCCACAAACTATTGTTACAAAAAGCTGTATATTACATATTTATTGTTCTTCTAACTATAAAGAAATAAAAAGAGAATAAGTTCAGAAAATATTTCAATACTGCAATACAATGGCTCTATGTAGGTCATATGAATGATTATGCTGAAAATGAACCTGAGAATGTGCAACCAGAAGACGAAGATAGCTGCAACAATAATGACGATTCAGAAGAAATACAATCGGAAGATGAAGATAGTAACAATGATGGCGAGGATTCGGAAGAAATAAATCCGAGGACAATCACTGATGATTTTACAGAAAGAAGCAATTCAGAACGTGATAAAAGTAAAATAATGTTTAAAGAATCTGATTTAACAGTCAATAGTGTTATGCGTATGGTTGCAGGGTATTCATTGCGGTTTGGACTGTCGAATAATGCGAGAAAAAGTTTAATTAATGTCCTTAAATTTTGTGCAGGAACTAATTTTACACAACTTAATGTTTCAAATTATTATTTTGACAAAACATTTGACCCACCTAATGACAAAATACTGTTTCATTACTATTGTACAGATTGCTATTGTGAAATATACCGTACTAGAAAAGAAGATTTTGTTAATATAACTAAATTATGCGAACTTTGTGATAAAGAGTATAACTTAAATTTGTCGTGCGAGAACTTTTTTTTATCTATTGATTTACGTTATCAAATAGAGTTACTTTTAAAGACTAAAAGTATTCGCACAGCATATATGCAGAGTATTAATTCAAGAAAAGGTACACAGCAATATAATTATATTAATGACATACATGACGGTGAATTACATAAAAAAGTAATTGCTGATTCAGCACACATTGTAAGTTATAATATCAGCACAGATGGAGCACCTTTAGGACATAAAACTAAACGTAGTATTTGGCCTTTGTCAGTAATTTTGAACGATTTGCCACCCAAGATTAGATTTGAAAAATATACAATAGGGATATACAATAGGATATACAAAAAGTAAATGACCAATCCGTACTTATGGATTCAAACGGATTGGTCGCACGTTTAATTTCTATGCACATTGGGTGAAATACCGAAAGCAAATAGCCAATCCGTAATTACTGATTCAAACGAATTACGGATAAAAAATGGATTCAACAAATCCAAAAATTTGATTCGATATCGGTTCAATAAATTATTATCAATATTTTTAAATTTTTTTTCGTTTGCTGGGTTATTTAAATGTAAAGATAAATATATATATATATATATTTTGCTGAATTTATTTTGTTATTGTATATATTATAAACGTTTTAAAATAAAGCAATAATTATACATTTGTATCATTATAGGAAATTTATCTAAATATTATATATTATGTTGTCACTTACTTAGTGCAACTTTTTGATTTGACTACTTTTTGATGCTAATATTTTAACCTTTTTCTCGTATTATTAATATAATTATTTAGCGCAATTTTTTGATTTCACTACTTTTTGATGCTAATATTTTAAACCACCATATTCATCTCGACTAAAGAGCCAAACGTGATGTTATTGCGACAGATTAAGATAAGAAAATTTGGAAACTAAGGAATTTGAATCCTATGGTTGGGATCTCAGAAATTCCCCCTGTTCCTTCTCTTAACATCCCCTGTAAAGAAATAGACGAGAAAAATATTGGTCCGAAAGTCGGCTGAATCGGGAATATTTTAATTTATAATTATTATATTTAATTTATATTTATTATTTAATTTATAATATTTTAATTTTTTTCTTTAGTTTTATTAACAAAAATAAAATATAATTTATAAATATAATTTTTGAGAAAATATTTTTGATGGTGATTAGTTTTTGCAAAGAATTATTTTTCCTAAAAACATAATTTTTGAGAAGATAATATTTTTTATTATTATAAAGTACTATTTTGCTGGCGAAAGATATAACTTAGCGCTTTTTTTTACATCTGTGATGTCTTTGTTTGTTATACATATACAAAGTGTCTCAAAAAGATCGGAACACTGAAAAATCTCGAAAAGTATACGTTTTACAGAAAGAAGTTTCAGACAAAAATTGTAAAAAATCTATTAATTGATCTTATCAGTTTGACCTTGGATTACGTTACCAAGGTCAGAATAAGGTCACCTTGAATTTCTTACATAGAATCCTATATTTTTTATTACATATTCTTGTAGCTTATTTAGAGAGCTTTCCAAAACACTAATGAAATTATTTTTTATGGAGTACTCTTTGAGTTACAAAGGCTAACAATTTTTTGACATATAATGTAAAATATCTTTGTAAAATATTCCATTTTCGGTAATCATATATTTTTTTGGACGGAATAATGAGACCAATGAATTGGTGTAAAAAAACACAGTTGCTTATAAAAAAAAGTATGCTTGCTGCATATTGAATATTACATATTTTTTTTAACAATTTTCTGTTTTTTTTATTGATCTTATTATATTATGCAAGAAAGTAGGTATGATTACTGAAAATGGAATATTTTACAAAGATAGTTAACATTTTATATCAAAAAATTGTGAGCTTCTAACCTTTATAACTCAAAGAGCACTCAATGAAAAATAATTTTCTTATAGTGTTTTGGAAAGCTCTCGAGATAAGCTACAAGAATATGTAATCAAAAATATAGGATTCCATCTAAGAAATTCGAGGTGACCTTATTCTGACCTTGGTAACGCCGTCCAAGGTCAAATTGATAAAATTAATAAATAGATTTTTTTCCCTACAATTTTTGTCTAAAACTTTTCTGTAAAACGTATACTTTTCGAGATTGTTCAGTGTTCCAATTTTTTTGGAGCACCGTGTATATATATATATACGAGGTGTGTTCAAAAAGTATCGCGAATTTTGAATTTCCGCGGGTTACGTATATTCGATTTTCGATTTTTTTGTGGCGTTATGTTGGTACTCATGTTTCTCATTTATGCCGACAAGTACGGCCATTTTGAATGTTCAGTTAATTTTTGACAGCTGCTTTGCTTGCACGTGTTTTGGCTCGTCTTCGATTTTTGCCTATTCCAAAAAATGGATCAAAGAATCTGTATCAAATTTTGTGTGTTGTGAACCCATGATTCGTCACCAGTTATGACCCTCTGGAGCAAATTTGGGTAGTCGCGGAGTCCAACATCTCCTGAGCAATGTTAATGCGATGCTGTTTTTGGTCGAAATTGAGCAATTTTGGTACGAATTTCGCGGCGACCCGTGTCATGCCCAAATCATTGGTAATAATCGAATGGCACGAGCCAATCGATTTGTTTTTTTTGTCCTCAGCAACTTCTCTAACGGTGATTCGACGATTGACCAATACTATTTTCTTCACTTCATCAATGTTTTCGTCTGTTGTTAACGTGCTCGGGCGTTCGGCACGCTCTTCGTCGTTCACATCTTCTCGGCCCTCGGAAAACATTTTGTACCACCGATAAACGTGTAACGGCGTGGCCGTTACTAACGCCTCGCGGGCCGATCACCCGCCCGCCACTTGAGGCTATGGCGCCTAAGGCGCCCCTAAACGCAGAAACATAAGCGATACACGGGTCACCCTACCCCATGGGCGCCCCACTACAACTCCCAGAGGCGCCCCACTACGACGCCGGCGTTACCCCCACCACAACCTCGATGTAGAGTGAGGGAAGCGCCGGCAGGGTATATAAGCCGGCTCGACGGATGAGCCGGCACCAGTCCTGTTCCGGACCTCCTAGCCAGGCAACGGGCTTCTCGTTGTTACGCCGGGTTTCTCGGTTTCTGGCCTCCTACCTTTAGTATTGGGCAACGGGTTTCTCGTTGTTACGCCGGGTTTCCCGGTTTCCGGTCTCTTCCTGCTATACACCGGGTGACGGGTTTCTCGTCATTACGCCGGGTTTCCCGGTTTCCGGTCTCTTCCTGCTACACGCCGGGCAACGGGTTTCTCGTTGTTACGCCGGGTTTCCCGGTTTCCGGTCTCTTCCTGCTATACACCGGGTGACGGGTTTCTCGTCATTACGCCGGGTTTCCCGGTTTCCGGTCTCCTCCTGTTACACGCCGGGCGACGGGCTTCTCGTCGTTACGCCGGGTTTCCCGGTTTCCGGTCTCTTCCTGCTATACACCGGGTGACGGGTTCCTCGTCATTACGCCGGGTTTCCCGGTTTCCGGTCTCCTCCTGTTACACGCCGGGCGACGAGCTTCTCGTCGTTACGCCGGGCTTCCCGGTTTCCGGACACCGATATAGGCTATATGCCTCAGTACGTTCGATCTCCAGATTTTGCATACCGGGTGACCTGTAAGTCCTTTCCGGACACCGCTACAGGCTATACACCTCCGTACACCGTATCTCTAAGTTATACCGGGTAATTTGTAAGTTTTTTCCGGACACCGCTACAGGCTATACGCCTCCGTATTTTGTTTATACCGGGTAGTCAATAAGTTTCTCTATTCAGGCTTTATGCCAACGAACATTTTGTTTACGTGTTTCTTTTTGAATAAACCAAAGCATTGTTAATAAGGAATAAGCGAGTCTGAATCTTCCCCTTCCTCCCGAATCCTGGAACCGGCGAGCCGATCCGCGGCGTCGGGAAAGGTGAACCGTTACATGGCGCCCGAACAGGGACCTGCCCAGTGGAGATCCCGACTCGCTTAGGCCTATCCAGATGCCCGCGTGGGTAAATCAATTATCAAAATCCGAAGCTATTGCCTTGGCCAAAAGATACGGAATCGATAGCCAAGGAACTTTAGACGAGGTCCGCCGACGCCTCCGCCGATTTGTCGGGCAAAACCCCGCGCTATTTCGAACTCACCTACCTGTGCCCACTATCAACGTCGAAATGGCCACCGGAAGCACAACCAAAAAAGAAGAAACCGCGTTCCGGAAACTAAAACAGGCCTTAACCACCGCACCTGTCCTCGCCTGTCCAGATTTTGCGCGACCATTTCTACTACAAACCGATGCCAGCGCCCACGGGTTAGGGGCCGTATTAACCCAACACCTCGGCGAAGGAGAGCGGGTTATCGCGTACGCCAGCCGGACCCTCAACGCAGCCGAGAAGAATTATAGCGCTACCGAACTAGAGTGCTTGGCTGTCGTGTGGGGTATACGCCGGATGCGGGATTACCTTGAGGGCTACCGATTCACCGTCGTGACCGACCACCAAGCTTTAAAGTGGTTACAACACATCGAGGCCCCTACCGGACGACTAGCCCGCTGGATGTTCGAATTACAACAACATGATTTCGACATCCAGTACCGGCGCGGGACACTTAACCAGGTGGCAGATGCCCTCTCCCGCCTCCCGGAAGCTTTGGCGGTGACCCGGCCGAAATGCCGGTGGTACCACCGGAAACTAGCCGAAGTACAGAGACATCCGACCGATCACCCGGACTATAAAATCCAGGATCAACGATTGTACAGG
The DNA here is from genome assembly GCF_048542155.1 of Nylanderia fulva. NCBI lineage: Eukaryota > Metazoa > Arthropoda > Insecta > Hymenoptera > Formicidae > Nylanderia > Nylanderia fulva. The sequence continues at coordinate 203,470 of NW_028191015.1, read as the reverse complement.
CATGTACTCCACGATCTGGACTTCCGGGAAACACCAGCCGAGGAGCAATGGAAGCAGTGCGTGCCTACAGACCAACGACCCGCCCTGCTTCAGCGAATGCACGACGACCCGGCCGCCGGGCACCTGGGCATTTCCAAAACATTGGCTCGGGTGGCCCAGTTATATTACTGGCCCGGCATGTTTCGGGAAATTGCCCGGTACGTCCGAGGGTGCGCTAATTGTGCGCGGCACAAGGCCAGTCAACAACGACCGGCTGGACGGATGATGGCCACCTCCGTCCGCGCACCATGGGAACAAGCCGCCGTAAACCTGATCGGTCCCCTGCCTCGATCCACTAGCGGCCATACCTGGCTATTAACCATTCAAGACCGGTTCAGTAAGTGGATCGAGATGGTCCCGCTCAGAAAAGCCACCGCCGTAGCCGTAGCCCGAGCACTCACTGACCGCCTGATATACCGGCACGGGTGTCCGGTCGCCCTGGTGTCCGATAACGGGACTCAGTTCGTCGCGCAACGCATTAAGGCCTTGCTAGCCTCCTACGGGATACAACATCGGACATCTCCCGTGTACACTCCGCAATGCAATCCGGTAGAGCGAGCGAACCGTACGGTTAAAACAATGATCAGCCAGTACGTAGGCCGGCGGCACAAAGACTGGGACGAGCGAATCCCCGCCTTACAGTTCGCCATCAACACCACCCGACATAAGGCCACCGGATACACTCCGGCCTACATCCTGCACGGCCGAGAGCTCGCCCGCCCACATCCAGAGGATCGACCAGGAACCGCACCAGCACCAGGACCAAGCACCCGCCAGACCCAGTTGGTGGACGTTTACAAGGTGGTCCGAATCCACCTCGCCCGGGCCTTCCAGCGGCAAGAGAAGCCGTACAACCTACGGCGATGAGACTGGCGACCGCAGCTGGGCGAATGCGTCTGGAAACGCGACCGCCCCCTGTCCAGCAAGGCCAACGCGTTCAACGCCAAGCTGGCCCCGAAGTACAGCGGACCAATGACTGTCCGGAGGATCGTATCCCCCGTAATTGTTGACCTCAAGGACGCCCGAGGACGATGGCACCGCCACATCCATGTGCAGGACCTCAAGGCGGCATCCGAGGAAGAGGACGAGGAAACCGTCGGGGCGTAGGACAGGGCCAGTCGCCGTGATTCTTCCAGCGCCATACCCCCCACGCCATCTCGCGGCTCCCGGTATCAACCCCCCGACTCGGCCGATAAGATCACCGGGCGTAAGCACGGGCCCGCCGCTACGGGCCCCCCCAGCGCACCGCGCGCCATCTCGCAGCGCTCCCGCGACTAACCACCGACACGGCCGATAACGATACAGACGGGCCACGAGGTCCGACCCCCCGCCGCTAGGGTCCGCAGGGGAGTCCGGGCCGAACTGCCGCGGCGTCCCGCCGTTCCTCGGGCGCAGCCTGCCCGGGCCCTCCCCGAGAGGGTGGCGGGGGTGGGGGCCGTCACAGCAGTGGCGGCACCCTCCTTCCAACCACCAGCTCGGGAGGTCCGCAGGCCGCCTCCCGCGTCGCCTGTCGTCATGGTTACCCTTGACGACGGGCACGTGGTGGCGGTCCCTTGGCACTGCGCCCACACCACTCGGAAGTTCCGAGCCACCTCCCCTACTGGACGGTGGATAATACGGTTCGACCGATTCGGCCGACCACGTACAATCCGCCGTCTAGAGAGGGGGTAGTGTAACGGCGTGGCCGTTACTAACGCCTCGCGGGCCGATCACCCGCCCGCCACTTGAGACTATGGCGCCTAAGGCGCCCCTAAACGCAGAAACATAAGCGATACACGGGTCACCCTACCCCAGGGGCGCCCCACTACAACCCCCAGAGGCGCCCCACTACGACGCCGGCGTTACCCCCACCACAACCTCGATGTAGAGTGAGGGAACCGCCGGCAGGGTATATAAGCCGGCTCGACGGATGAGCCGGCACCAGTCCTGTTCCGGACCTCCTAGCCAGGCAACGGGCTTCTCGTTGTTACGCCGGGTTTCTCGGTTTATGGCCTCCTACCTTTAGTATCGGGCAACGGGTTTCTCGTTGTTACGCCGGGTTTCCCGGTTTCCGGTCTCTTCCTGCTATACACCGGGTGACGGGTTTCTCGTCATTACGCCGGGTTTCCCGGTTTCCGGTCTCTTCCTGCTACACGCCGGGCAACGGGTTTCTCGTTGTTACGCCGGGTTTCCCGGTTTCCGGTCTCTTCCTGCTATACACCGGGTGACGGGTTTCTCGTCATTACGCCGGGTTTCCCGGTTTCCGGTCTCCTCCTGTTACACGCCGGGCGACGGGCTTCTCGTCGTTACGCCGGGTTTCTCGGTTTCCGGTCTCTTCCTGCTATACACCGGGTGACAGGTTCCTCGTCATTACGCCGGGTTTCCCGGTTTCCGGTCTCCTCCTGTTACACGCCGGGCGACGAGCTTCTCGTCGTTACGCCGGGCTTCCCGGTTTCCGGACACCGATATAGGCTATATGCCTCAGTACGTTCGATCTCCAGATTTCGCATACCGGGTGACCTGTAAGTCCTTTCCGGACACCGCTACAGGCTATACGCCTCCGTACACCGTATCTCTAAGTTATACCGGGTAATTTGTAAGTTTTTTCCGGACACCGCTACAGGCTATACGCCTCCGTATTTTGTTTATACCGGGTAGTCAATAAGTTTCTCTATTCAGGCTTTATGCCAACGAACATTTTGTTTACGTGTTTCTTTTTGAATAAACCAAAGCATTGTTAATAAGGAATAAGCGAGTCTGAATCTCCCCCTTCCTCCCGAATCCTGGAACCGGCGAGCCGATCCGCGGCGTCGGGAAAGGTGAACCGTTACAAACGTTGCTTCGGTCCAAGGTAGCTTCACCATATGCCACAGTCAACATTCGGAATGCGTCCGCGCACTTAATTTTGTTTTTCACACAAAATTTGATACAGATTCTTTGATCCATTTTTTGGAATAGGCAAAAATCGAAGACGAGCCAAAACACGTGCAAGCAAAGCAGCTGTCAAAAATTAATTGAACATTCAAAATGGCCGTACTTGTCGGCATAAATGAGAAACATGAGTACCAACATAACGCCACAAAAAAATCGAAAATCGAATATACGTAACCCGCGGAAATTCAAAATTCGCGATACTTTTTGAACACACCTCGTATATATATATATATATATATATATATATATAATAATTAAGAATAAATAATTAAATTACTAAACTTATTATATAAATTATTTTAATTATACTACATATATGTATATGTATATATATATAAAAATGTCATATGTATATGTATATATATATAAAAATGTCATGTCAAAATATATATATATATATATACATATATATATATTGTGACGTGACATTTTTATATATATATACATATACATATGACATTTTTATATATATATACATATATATATATGTAGTATAATTAAAATAATTTATATAATAAGTTTAGTAATTTAATTATTTATTCTTAATTATTATTATATATACATATATATATACACGGTGCTCCAAAAAAATTGGAACACTGAACAATCTCGAAAAGTATACGTTTTACAGAAAAGTTTCAGACAAAAATTGTAGGGAAACAAATCTATTTACTAATCTTATCAATTTGACCTTGGACGGCGTTACCTAGGTCAGAATAAGGTCACCTCGAATTTTTTAGATGGAATCCTATATTTTTGATTACATATTCTTGTAGCTTATCTCGAGAGCTTTCCAAAACACTATAAGAAAATTATTTTTCATTGAGTGCTCTTTGAGTTATAAAGGTTAGAAGCTCACAATTTTTTGACATAAAATGTTAATTATCTTTGTAAAATATTCCATTTTCAGTAATCATACCTACTTTCTTGCATAATATAATAAGATCAATAAAAAAACAGAAAATTGTTAAAAAAAATATGTAATATTCAATATATATATATATGTGACTGAATGGTTTGTCTCATTATATTTTTTTGTACACTCTTCTGCTATTCTGGACCATGCTGATTTCTTCTCTCTTTCATTTAGTTTACAACGTATTTTATTGACTAATGTTTGGTTCAATCTTTCATTCAACCCATTCGTAAAGGGTGCATCCACTGCTGTAAAAATTAATTGTATATTTCGTTCTTTGAGGTAATGTTTAAAATCATTGGAGTTTAGGCCCGGGTATTGATCTGAAAGCAGTATCTCAATCGTATTATTTTTTGAAATCTTCTCTATTAGTTTGATGAAATCCTAAGCGTTTTGGCTTTCTGAGCATAGGGTGTATGCAAATCTTGTGAAATGGTCAACTAGTAGGTGCAAATATCTTTTAGTTGATTTTCGTCCACCAAATCCACCAATTGTATCCAAGGACACTATTTGGAATGGTTTTTCAGCGGGACCTAATTGTGACATTAGACCATATTTTCTATTTAATCTTGTTTTATTTTTGATGCAAATTTCACAATTCTTACATATTAATCTAATATTTTCCAATATGTTCGGTGCCGTGTAGAAAGGTTTTATCTTGGCTTCCATCTGATTTATCCCTATGTGGCAGTAATTTTCGTGAGTTTTCTTTATTAATATTTTACTATATTCTTCACTTAGAATTATTTTTTTCTTCTTTTTCCTGTTTTCTTTGTAATAAATACCATCTTTCATGGTTAATTTCTTCTCGCTTTCTTTTATTTGTTGATTGTGTTTTTGGTCCATTTTTATGTCTTGTAGACTAATAATATTTACTGTTTTTAGAGTTTCTTCATTGTTTTCATAAGCTTCAAAAACTGGATTCCTGCTGAGGCAGTCTGCTTCTGTATTTGTCTTTCCTGGGTTGTATTTTATTACAAAATTGTATTGTGATAAATAATAAGTCATATCTCCCAGTTCATCATCAGTTCTATTTTTAACATTCAAATTTTCCAGTGGTTTGTGATCTGTGTATACAGTAAAAAAATTTCCAATTAACCAATGTTGCCAGAACTTCAAACTTTCTTTAATGGCTAAACATTCCAAGAATATAGCCTTTTTCTTTTTTTGTGATTCGTTCAGCTTTTTTGAGAAATAAGCTACTGGTTTCTGTTCTCCATTTAATTGAGTTTGTTTTAAGACAGCTCCCAAACCATTTATGCTGGCGTCTGTGTAGATCGAGATCGGTAATTTTGGGTCGAAAATTGCAAGTACTGGTTTTGAACATAAATACTCTTTAATTTTTTTAAATGTGCTCTGGCATTCATCTGACCAATAAAATGTTGTATTTTTCCGGAGTAGATTGTGTAGAGGATCAAGTGTTATTGTAGCGTTTGGAATATATTTACCGTGGAAATTAATTTTACCTAAAAATTGTCTTACTTGTTTTCTGCTTTGTGAAGTTGGAAAATCCTTAATTGATCGTAAGTTATCTTTCAACGGTGTGATTGTATTATCTTTTATTAAATGTCCTAAGTATTTTACCGAATTTGATGCAAACCTACACTTTGTAATTTTTAGTCTGAGCCCTTCTTTTTGGATCGCGTCCAATAATTTTCTTATGTGTTCTATATGTTCAGTGAATGTTCTTGAAAAAATTAGTATATCGTCAATGTAGTTTACAGCGAATCTTGATAAGTCATATTTCTTTATGATGTTTCTTAGAATCCGTTGAAAAATTGCCGGAGATGTTTTTAGTCCGAAAGGCAGACATGTCCACTGGTAATGGCCCTCTTGTGTCACAAATCCTGTTTTGGGTCTATCTCGAACTCTTAATGGAATGGACCAGAAAGCTGAGTTCACATCCAGCGTCGTAAAATATTTACAGTTTATGGTTTCAATCATTAAGTCTTCTATTAGAGGAAATGGCTGCGATTGAGGAACTATTATTTTATTTAGTTCTCTGAAATCTATGCATAACCGACTTCTTTTCCCTTCATCTCTTTTATAGGCTAAGGTTACTGGCGCTGCGAAAGGGCTATATGATTCGTCGATCAAATTATGTTTTAATAGTTCTGAGATTTGTTTTTCTATTTCGATTTTATCTGGGATCGAACATCTGTATGGTCTTTTATAACAGTACTTGTCTACTTGTAAATCAATGAATGCCTCATAGTTTTTTACTCTTCCAACATCGAATTTGTCTTTTACAAAGATCTGTTTATATTCTTTTAATATGGTGTTTATGTGTTCTTTTTGATCTAAGTTTAAATGTTCAGTATCAATTGTAAATTTATCAGTCTCTATTCCTTCATTAAAGTTTACTTCAAATTCTTTGAGTTCTATTTCCATTCCTTTTTTTTCTTCATTTTTATTTTTAGAATTATTTTCATTCCTCTGAAATTCTAACTTCCTATCAATATCTTTATTTTCTATATCTTCTTTATTTGTATTTGTATGTGTGTTTTTTTTTATTTTTTAATTTTTATCATGAGTTAATTTAAATTTTTTTATTGTGTCTAATCCCAGTATAAGGTCGTATTCAAAATTTTCATTTTCTAATATAAATGCGTTTATATTCTTTTCTTCGTCCAAAATTTTTGCTGTAAGCATTACTACCCCATCAGTTTTTCCCCTACCATTAATCGATTTTAATATGCTATTATGTATCTCTTTTCCTTTGTTCTTCAATTTTATTATTCTAGAGTTTACCACTGTAACATTTGAACCGGGGTCATATACTCCTGTGGTTTCCAACACATTATTTAATAGCACATCTACCATGATTAATGGTGGGACTTCAAGTTTTTTTGGTCCTCTGTGTTTAATTCTACTTCCAGTATTGAGTTTGCAGATAAAGCTTTATTTTCAGATCTTCTCTTTTCTTCTTTGTACCAGCATTGTTCTTCTGGGTGGTAACGATTATTTTTGCCTTTTTCTTCACAAATTCTACATGGTTTCTTATCATACTTTTTTGTTTCTGATTTCGTATTTCCTTTTATATTTTTGTTTTCATAAATCATTTTTTTATTTGCTATCTTTTCATATCTTCTGATTTCATTAAATAGGTCTTCTGAATTTTTTAAATCTTGCCTATCAATTCTTTCTCTTACAAATGCTGGCAGTCCTGCCGCAATCAAGTTTATTAGAGTTAATTTATATATGTTTTTGTTTGTCTCTAGTAGTAAACGTTCTTTTTTCAAAGCATAATCTAAAAGTGAGCCACTTAAAAATCTATAATTTAATGCGTGTATTTTTGGAGACCATCCTTTGTCTGCGAAAGTCTCTAGAAAATTTTCCTTCCAAGTGTTCCACATTGAGTCTAATGTATGTTTAATTAACATAGAGCTATACCAGTCTTTGCATGTATCTTCTAAAAATAATCTTAAAATTTCAATCTTTTCAATATCTTTTGTAATACCCAATCTGTCACACTCACTTTCGTATGTTAATAACCATTGATTTACACTTACATTCTTACCATTAAACTTGTCGATTACAAACTTTTCAGAAACCTTGCTTAAATTAGGATTATTTTTCAATTTTTGTTGACTTCCTTCTTTTTCTACTAATTTTTCTAGAATTTTTATTAGATTTTCATCTAATTTCTGTGGTGTACTCTGTTGTTGTTGTTGTTGTTCTTTGAGATTGGGGATCTCTTCCAAAATGTAGTCTTCTATAACCATATTTCCACTAGTGTCTTTATAAATACTTAGTGTGGTTTTATCTAAACTAAACCATACTTTTCGTGTTTGTCCGCGCCTTACAAGTGTTTTTTTTACTTTTTTGAAGTCTGGTAGACTTACGAGATGTTGGTGATATTTCATCGGTTGTAAGCAATCTGGTACGCTAAAACTTATGTTTTCTTCATTGGTGATTGATTTAACCACAATCACGTTATTTTTTGGGTCTTCCGCCGCCAACTCGAATCTTAGCCTTTCCATTAGTATGTGTTAATTAATGTGTCTTCCTTCTTTAAAACTGTTGCACAAACGTGGAAAATTGTCGATTTATAATATGATTTCGGTTTTTTTTCCTCTCGGGAAAGCAAAACACCAATGGATTCATCTAAAAATGTAGAGTTTTATTAATTTATGAAGTTTTCCTTTTTCAGACAATTTACAAAAGTGTTTACTAACCTAAAAATGTAGAGAATCGACAATTAAATGCTCATGCTCTCCTACTTCTTATCACTAATCGACAATAGTTTAGCTCAATATATTTTATCAACTTTATAAACTCAACAACTTTATCAACCTTATATAATATTACATAAATCAATAGCGAAAACCACGTGGAGCTCTTATTCATCTCTCCCTATCTCTCTCTCTCCAGTCGCGCCGTCCCTCATACATCCAACACTTACCGACGCATGCGCAAAGCTTTCATATATATTGTGACGTGACATTTTTTACTGTCCGTCACAAGGGCCGAAGGCCCGGCCAAGAAGGCGGGAAATTCGGGAACCTTTGCTCTCTCGCCAATCTTTGAGAGAGAGAGAGCACCCGAAAAATCATTTTTGCGTTTTCTACCGCGTCGGAGGATGCGCTCCGCGCATCCGTTTCGCGAATTACTTTATTTATAATTTTTGTTTAAGCGATTTTTGCGTTTTCGGCGAGCAATTTTGCATAGGGTACGTGTCTCAACCGGAGAAACAGAAAGAAAGAAAGAGTGAGAGGACGGAGAGGACGAAGAGGACGATTTAAGACCGAGCAGAGGCCACCAAGTCCGGATCACGCCCGGTAAATATTATTCTCACATAGATTTTCTGGATTGCTCCTCCCGTTAAGAACCTGGATACCGCCGTAAATTGTTCCTTCTTTCACAGAGATTCCGACCAGAGACGGGGATGGCCACTCTCTCGCGAGAGGCGAAAGAGCCCCGGAAACTAGAGGCACGAGAGACACACTGCCTCGAGCCTCAGTCTTTTTGGATGTACGAAAGTTCACCATCGATCAAACAATCGATCTGGCGGATTTTTAGAGAAATCGCACAGAGGCGCGCTTATAGGAGTCTCCCCGACGAAAATAAAGAGGAATAACGGAACCCAAAGCAGAAGCACAGAGGAACGGCGAGAGAAAATTTGCATCAAGCAAATTCGCAGGGCCCCGCGGGGCACCCGGCGGCCCTGCCAGGATAAGGAGCGCCACGGGTGGAAAATGCCCAATTCATTATCGGCGTGATCCCGACAGGCCTCTTGCTCGTCACTGTCTGGCGGAGCGTTTTCGAGAGCAGAGGTTCCTGCGCGTAGATGCCGAAGCATCAAAGGACCCATCGACCGGTGAGACGAACGGCCCTATACTTTTGTACAACCGCTAAATTCTTTTTTTGATTTGTTGTGAGTATTGTATTCGGGAGAGACCCGTGTCGCGGCCGCGGCCGGTTATTAGATTCGCCGGTGTCCTTTCGCGATATTTCGAGAGGTTTGATTTAGAGTTTTATTTCGCGTGGAATTTATCCCGGCGCCCGGCCGACCGCGTGTTCTCTCCCACGCGTATATTACGAAAGGCTCTCTTTCCCGCGGATACGCTGACAGTCGCCGCGATTTTGGTCACATTAATGTAAAATAAAAGTATCGTCTCGTAATTACTGTGTTGTTCTCGTCTATTAGAATTTCTATATCTGAGAATGGAAAATTGTCTAGAGTCACGCATAAGAAATAGCGTAATCTTTCTCGCGCCTATCATAATTCGCGCATTCTTCTGATTTTTTGTAATATTGTGCGAGGGACGACCGGCGTGATCGATCTCAAAGGAAGTCGCGCGGGACCTACTCGAGTTTTCGGAAATTTTGTACTGCCTAGAATCATCAGAATTAATTACGTCGCACGGACTTTATTAAATCTCGTGCGTTAATAATTATTCGACACGTAGGCGTGCGAATTTACTTCCGGGTCCCGCGTGTCGCCCGATATCACCGCGTCGGGTCGTCTCAAAGGCGCGGAATAATAACAACGCGCCGCGTCTCGGCCGTAAATACGCTGCATTATATTGTTCGAATCAAATTACGGCCTCGCTTATTTGTATTTCGGCGTCACTAAAACGGAGTTCCCTTCGTAGTATATCGAAAGAATATTGATTTTTCTTTCTTGACCTAACATGTCACTCAAGCTTTTATACAATTAATTTTTCTGTCTATCTTCGTTCATCATTGTTCAAATATATTTAATGCTTGTTACATTTGAGCGATATTACATAGCCTCTCTCGAATTCCGTTCTCTCTCCCGTCCGAACTCCCCCCTCTACCCTCTGACAATTTGAGCGAGTCGATTATCGCCGTCGCGGAAATTTTTGGGATAATTTACGGATTATAAAGGTCATCTGTCGATTTGTAAATTTTCAGAGTGGCGCGAATCTCGCGCCCGGCGCCCAATTAAACATATTTTTTGTGTCTACGCGAGTTTCCCGCTTTCCGCGCTGAAGGTGTGCCGTCGGCCACTTACATCGGCCCTATTTATCGGATCCTTTTCGATCCGACGGACTAATATAAAATCAACGGTTACAATATATATATATATATATATATATATAGAAAAAACTTACTAAGGTAGAGGTAGACGAACTTTGCACTCAACTGCACGCCAAGGAAGCACGGTTACGCGAACAGTCCGAAATGCTTCAACAACAAAAGGAGGCGTTTGAACGTGAAAAACGGGCTTCGGAAAAAGACCTCGAAATCATTCGCAGTAATCTTGTGAGTGAAGAAACGGAGGTAGAAAAACGTTTAAATTTTATCACCATGAGAGAAACCGAAAAACCCGACCTAAGTACTCATTGTCACGTCCGGCCGTATAAATTTTTTCGTTTACTCCAAGTTCCTTAAACGCTATTTGAAAAGCGAGCCAAGCCGGCCATGACTCCTTACTTCGTTTAGTAACACAGCGCGGCGCTCCGTGCGCCTAACAATCTCCCACCACGGCTCCTGAGAGATCTCCCACTCCGGACAGCTTTCCCTCTCTCCCGGCCACCGCAGGCCCGAGCCGCCAAAACGAAGAACCTTAGAGCAGTCCTAAATTTCGTCAGTTTTTTCCGCGACACCAAACAGTATAGTCGCACTTCTAAATTCTAAGTCCAAATCCTAACTCTAATTCTAAAATTCAAACTCTAAGTATAATATCCTAACTCTAAAATCTAAATTCTAAGTCTAAGTCTAAATTCTAATTTTAAGTTTTAGCCTCAAAATTCTGTACTACTATACGAATAAATCAGTGTATTCATGTGTGAAAACCAGTGTTCAGTACTCTTCAAAACTTCCACTCCCATGATAAAATACGATAGCGTTTAGATCTGTCATACGGCGTTTGAATTCAGAACAATTCAAACTGTGTCTGGAGCGGACCACCGCTCATCACAGTTAGAATTAACATTCTCAGCATTTGCCAAAATAAGGAACTGATAGTGAGGTCCGCCGCATATCAACTCTTCTTATTTGAGTAATCATTCAGGGGATGCATCAAATTCAATATGCCTAAGACGCGACGCGCGGGAAGGAAGAATCAATTACGAAAACTAAACCGACTTTATCGTGAATCAGCGACCGAGGAATATTTTCAATTCCTCAAAGTGGAGTATCAGGCCGATCCTGAATACAAGGACATTTTCAACATTAAAAATAATAACAACGACGAACTCCTACCGTGGAAATGCATACCGATAACGTTCCAACCACGACGCCTGCCGCCGCCAAACATCCCAGTGAACGACCCTCGCCGCACGCACTACCTCCAAGTACGAGCCGACACGATCAAGAAAGTGCTACTAAAGGTAAGTGAAGTTCACGTTAATCTAAGGAATCGCGCGTGTTAGCAAATTCAGAGACGCTTCTACCACGTGGAAGAGAACATTCTAGAAAAACCTCCGACGCATTTTTCCTCTTTTCCATCGTCACTGCGGAAGCTATAAAAAAAGAGTCAGGCTATAAACCTAGGGTCGTCCACCACACGCGGTGCAACTCTCGAACTTCTAACACGGGAAAACGCAAATAATTCAATATCTTAAAAATCTTCGTGTCTTAAGAAATAACTTCGTAAATCCGTACACCAAAGTAGTCACTCAAACAATAATCAATTAAGAACACTCTTGATTTACCGACATACGTTTTTTTACCGACGTTACCGACAATATACCGACATACGTTCTTTTACCGACGTTACCGACAATATACCGACATACGTTCTTTTACCGACGTTACCGACGATATACCGGCATACGTTCTTTTTACCGACCTCACCGACAATATACCGACGTACGTTCTTTTATCAACTGGTTATCACCACTTTACTGGCACCTTACCAGTGTTTTACTGAGCAATTACCGACAGTTTTTCCGATGACTACTAACTTCTCGATAACTTCCGGGTCCACCGAAGATCTACGAGCAAACGGCGCCTTATCAATTCGATTACGCAGCAAGCATAAATGTGCCCACTCACCCTTAGAGGTATAACCCCTCCTCCAGAAGTTAATCTCTTTGTACCGGTTGAACCCTTATTTTATTGCCAAGTTGGTATCGGGTACATCCACTTTGAGACTAAGGCAGCCCTTTGCATTTCATGCTACTCCACCTTACCTAGAGTCTCGAAATTACTTTGGACAAAGATTCGGAAGCATACTTTAATCATAGGCGGAATACCCACTGGAATAAATTGCGGGGTCTGCAACTTCCGACTTACCCTCACGCGAATCGGTGATTTGTGCGAGCTTTGCCAGTTTATGTACGAAGATTACTTACGCAACCCCAACGACGTTTCGCATAGAGCAATCGACGAAGCTATCTTTATTACAGTAGTGTCACAGATAGGTCCCACGCAATAATCCGATCACCTCGGTTCCAGCGCGAATAACCTCAGATCGCGGGTATCCCCGGGGAGGATCGCATAGATCCGCGTACCCGTAATAGCGATCGTGTCTCGTGGAAAAAGCCGAGCTCTGCATTCATATTTTCGCAGCCGCGACCCCACGTGACGTAACATCGTATTCTCAGTAGCGATATTTCTTAGCGGTCCTTCTAGAACCTTCTAGATGTTTCCGTGTTCACATAATAAAGCGGTTTTCATACTTAATTATACCTTAAAATATGTTGATTTTTTAAATAAAATACGTTAATTTATGTTTCGACATTCTCATTTTTGTATTGAGGCAAATGGAGGAATTTTTGAACATGTATTATAGATTGAGTTAAAAAAGATTGAAATTATATGTGTAATTGAAATCAATTTAATTTTTATGTTTGTTTTTCGTTAAAATCGTAAAATTTCTATTTTGTACCCTATAATATTAAAACAGAGTAAAGCAAAACATTATTAGCAAAATATGTTTGTTTTTGTGTCCTCCATTTCCCCTCAAAGTTTGTCGGTTCTGTTTTCGGTTTTTCTGAGTTTTGACCTTGAAAATGACCTTGTCGCAAATTTTCATTAACATATTCGTAATCATTCGAGGGTGGGGTTCTGAATAGGTGAAACCCCAGAACCTCCCGAAACCATGTTGATATGTAATATAGGATAGTTGGCGTGTATAATACATGAAAGCTTTTAAGGTTAATAACATATTCGCTATAAGCATGCTTATTTTTATCTTAGGTTTAATTGGTTGGTAATGTTAGTCTTCATATTCGTCGTCGATCGGTAAAGTAGTTTTCTACCTTATTATTAGTGGGCAAGTTTTATCTGTAGTTGGTAGGTCAAGTTTCTGTTTTATTATTGGTCGGTAATATTGATTTCCATATTGTCATGTGTTGGTCAGTGAAGTGGCGTCTAAAGAAAAAGTCTTACATATTCGTGGCTGTATGAAGTGTGTAAAACACTCAGGGGTTAGAGCGTACGACGGGTATAGTATTTTTTTGTTGGTCAGTAAAGTGACGTCTAAAGAAAAGTCTTACATATTCGTGGCTGTATGAAGTGTGTAAAACACTCAGGGATTAGAGCGTACGACGGGTATAGTATTTTTAAGGGTTATGGACATGCAATGTGTACGGCGCTTAGGGGTTCGCAAGTATAAATAGTGTAAGATGTACAGGGGCATTAGTCGCACACAATTTGTAAGGTGTTTTAAGGGTTAGAACATACATTTGTTGTCTTACTTAGACGCGCTTATTCTCTAACTTTTATTTATGTTTCCTAACAAATGATCAAGAGCAGAACATCTTTATTAATTATGCTTTTTATGCTTTCAATATTATTTAAAAGTGAGTCGCTATTCTCGTTGTCATTCGTGAGAAGACATGTTTTAACCTATGAGTAATTATATGTGTGATTAAATATTCGTTAATACCGGTTTTTCATGCAGGCTAGAGATTGTCATGATTAATATGTTAAAGAATAAAAATTTGAAAAAAGGATTGAAATTTTGAAATTTGTCTGAACGTTACAATACCATGTGTTAGATTATTGTTTTATAACGCAATTGATTTTGGATCTTATAATTAGTGAGGTGTATTGAGAAAATTATTTTAATTTATAGGATGCGATTAATATTTTATATTTTAAAACCTGCCAACCTCGTAGTCAGAAAACTAGAGAAGATCGCTTCCCACAGTAACGTAAATGTGATGGCTTAGCGCGAGTCATATTAATCTTACGACGTTTTATTTCGTGTACTGATGTAACCGCGTTTAAATATGTTTATGGGACGTTTATACGTTAAAAACGTTTAGACTTTGTTGACTTTAATTTTGCTTTTTATACTGCGCTAAAGAAGGTCCGAAAAAATGGATCGAAACGTTTGCTTCCTCATTTGTTTCAATTTTCGAGTCTATTTTTATAGTTTTAATTTAAACTGTATTGTTTGTGTCAGTATACATGGATTAAATGTAATAAATTAGTTGTTTAACCTTGATGTTGCTTCTGCTCTTATTAGCCTTTTATATTTGTAATACTTTATTTAAATTAATTAAATAAAAGTAAATTTTAATTACTAAAAAATTAATTGCACCTTTTGTATCAGGGATTATTAAATTTTGTTGGTTATTGAATAATTTAAATTTTTCAGAATAAAATGAGTTAAATAAAATATTAAAATTAATGTATAAAAATTATTTTAAATAATCATTTGGGAAAAATATTTTAATCAACTTTTTATGATATTGTTACGTCCAATAATTCATCTGGCGATAAATTACCTTTTGCACAAGACGGTCTTCTCTCGCGTCTACCTCGGTGGACGTTTAAGAAGCTGCTCTCTATTTGTTTTATGGGCAACCTGCTAGGCCGGCTATACCCAGGGAAGCCGAGAGCTTGAGATTCGATTGAGAGTATCGGACGGAGAAGGAAACTGACGAGTCGGGTCGATAAATAAAGATATTTTACAAGTATAATGTCATTTATTCATTTATAAAACCTTTACGCCGATATAAAGTTTATTGGTCTTGACGTGGTTTGTGGGGAACTTGAAATCGAGTTATAATATTACTAAGTTCCTCTTCCGGATTGTCAGGCTGATTAAGGTAAGTAAGGAAAGAAGCAAAGTTGTCCTGAGCTCCTTCGGGGATGAAATCGCGAGTGTCGTTGAATGTGAGGTTAGCGGTGTCCTCGTCGAAAATGTTGAGGTCTTGTTCGTTATGAGGTTGTAAAGAGGGGTTGTATGATGATGTGATATGTCGGCTTGGGTCCGGAATATAATATTCGGGATCGGGTAAGAAATTATGATTCGTATTTGATTCAGAATATGGCGGATCCGGAAATTGCAGATGAGAATAATCGATGGAAGGTGAGAGATTATTTACGGGCGAGTAAGCGTCGGGAGAAGGGGATCGAATGATTATTCGTGTGGGAAAAATTTGGACATGTAAATTAAGGGGCCTTCTCGTTCTACGTTCACGTAGTCTATGGAGACGTTGCTCGTTACGATCAATTTGATTCCTCCTTCGGAAGGAAGAGACCATCTAACGGATGGATAAATTTATATGAATATGTTTTATAGAGGGGAGAATATTTTATAAATTACAATGATTGAATAAGACTCACGTTTATATCGTGATCTACTCGTTAATGAAATTGAATGAGATGAAAGGATAATCTATGCTAGAATGCCCTTCACCTGTTAATTAAGTAAGTTTTGTGTCAATAATTATTATAATTAAACGATATCGATCTTGTAATTAAATGGTATTGAGCTAAGATTGATAATAATGTGGAAAAAGAAAGGGATTCTGAATATGTATTAATATCTATATCAAGAATATTAATACGTGTAGTTTCAAACATCAATAATTAAAATCTTAAATATTGAAATAATAGTTCTTAATAATTATCAAGACCTCTGTCATTTGGTTTGGTAAAATAATTCGTTTGGTTTGTATAGCAGAGAGAGAGTAAGCGGGGAAGGTTAAAGAAGTACACGGTTATCCCGTGTGAATTCTGGTCCTTAAAGGCTAATGCATACGTTGACTTTACTAAACATGCATCTCAGAATCGTAGCAACGAATTTACCTTATGACAGAGTATCGTTCTATAAGTAGTAAATAGGATAAGGTAGGTACACTTGCCAAAATGAATCGAATATTAATGTGCAAAATCACTGTCAGTTGGTGTAGTAAAGTATTCGCAACTATTGGAAAAGGCAAGGTAATAAAAGCGTAAAAGAGATAGAGAGATAGGTGTTCATCCGGCTAAGCCGGGCTAATCCGGCTAAGTTCTCTGGTCCTTGTCTTAATAGGCTAATGCGACGTTCACTTTACTAAACGTGCATCTCAGAGATGACTTGCGAACGTACCTTCTGACAGGATATAATTTCTAATGTGTATTGAAGAATTAGCGTTATTCAATTCGCTAATAGGTGGTAGGATACAGGGTTACATACTGTTACGTCTCGTGGGGTCGCGGCTGCGAGAATTTGAATGCAGAGCTCGGCTTATTCCACGAGACACGATCGCTATTACGGGTACGCGAATCTATGCGATTCTCCCCGGGGATAACCGCGATCTGAGGTTATTCGCGCTGGAACTGAGGTGATCGGATTATTGCGTGAGACCTACCTGTGACTCTACTGTAATAAAGATAGCTTCGTCGATTGCTCTATGCGAAACGTCGTTGGGGTTGCGTAAGTAATCTTCGTACGTAAACTGACAAAGTTCGCACAAATCACCGATTCGCGTGAGGGTAAGTCGGAAGTTGCAAACTCCGCAATTTATTCCGATAGGTGTTTCGCCTATGATTAGAGTATGCTTCCGAATCCTTGTCCAAAGTAATTTCGAGACTCTAGGTAAGGTGGAATAGCATGAAGTGCAGAGGGCTGCCTTAGTCTCAAAATGGATGTACCCGACACCAACTTGGCAATAGAATAAGGGTTCGAACGGTACAAAGAGATTAACTTCTAGAGGAGGGGTTATGTCTCTAAGGGTGAGTGGGCACATTTGTGCTTGTTGCGTAATCGAATTGATAATGCGTCATTCGCTCGTAGATCTTCGGTGAACCCGGCAGTTATCGAGAAGTTAGTAGTCGTCGGCAAAACCGTCGGTAATTGCTCAGTAAAACACTGGTAAGGTGCCAGTAAGGTGTCGATAACCCGTTGGTAAAAGAACGTTCGTCGGTATATGGTTGGTAATGTCGGTATAAGAACGTATGTCGGTATATAGTCGGTAATGTCGGTAAAAGAACGTATGTCGGTATATTGTCGATAACGTTGGTAAAAGAACGTATGTCGGTGAATCGAAAGTGTTCTCAATTGATTATTGTTTAAATGACTACTTTGTTGCACGGATTTACGAAGTTATTTCTTGAGACACAAAGATTTTTAAGAGATTGAACTATTTGCGTTTTTCCGTGTTAGAATTCCGAGGGTGGCACCGCATGTGGTGGTCGACCCTAGTTTTATAGCCCGACCTTTTTTTTATAGCTTCCGCAGTGACGTTGGAAAAGAGGAAAAATGCGTCGGAGATTTATCTAGAATGTTCTCTTCCACGTGGTAGAAGCGTCTCTGAATTTGCTAACACGCGCGATTCCTTAGGTTAACGTGAATTTCACTTACCTTTAGTAGCACTTTCTTGATCGTGTCGGCTCGTACTTGGAGGTAGTGCGTGCAGCGAGGGTCGTTCACTAAAATGTTGGGCGGCGGCAGGCGTCGTGGTCGGAAAGTTATTGGTATCTATTGTTGAACTCCATACTCTGTTACAGAGTGTTACGTCCAATAATTCATCTGGCGATAAATTACCTTTTGCACAAGACGGTCTTCTCTCGCGTCTACCTCGGTGGACGTTTAAGAAGCTGCTCTCTATTTGTTTTATGGGCAACCTGCTAGGCCGGCTATACCCAGGGAAGCAGAGAGCTTGAGATTCGATTGAGAGTATCGGACAGAGAAGGAAACTGACGGGTCGGGTCGATAAATAAAGATATTTTGCAAATACAATGTCGTTTATTTATTTATAAAACCATTCTATTGATATAAATTTTATTGGTCCTGACGTGGTTCGTGAGGAGCTTGAAATTGAGTTACAATATTGCTAAGCTCCTGTTCCGAATTATTAGGCTGAATGAGGTAAGTAATAAAAGAAGTAAAGTCGTCCTGAGCTTCTTCTGAGATGAAGTTACGAGTGCCGTCGGATGTGAGGTTCACGGTATCCTCGTCAAGAATATTAAAGTTTTGTTCGTGATTAAATTGTAAAATGGAATCGTATTCTGGCGATGTAATTTGTTGATTTTGATTTGGGATATAATATTCTGGATCGGGTAAGAAATGATGATTAGGATTCGTTATTAACGTATTTGATTCTAACGGTAAAGGCTCCGGAAATTGCGGATGAGAATAATCAATGTAAGGGGGAATATTATTAATTGGCGAGTAAACGTCTGGAGAAGGGGATCGTACGATTATTCGTGTTGGATAAATTTGGACATTAAGATTTAAGGGTCTTCTTGTTCTACGTTCGCGTAGTCTATGGAGACGTTGCTCGTCACGATCAATTTGATTCTTCCTTCGGAAGGGAAAGACCATCTAATGGTTAAATAAATTTATATGAATAATATGTTTTATAGAACTGAGATAGTTAAATAATCAAAAGTAATTGAGTGTGACTCACGTTTAAGTCGTGATTTACGTGTTAAAGAGTTAGAGACGAGATGAAAGGTTAATCTATACGAGAATGCCCTTCACCTGTTAATTAATTAAGCGTTGTGTCAATTATAATTGTAATTAAACGATACTGAAAGAGAATTGGTAATAATGTGGAATAGGAAAAGGAATCTTAGTACGTGTATTAATATCTATATCAAGAATATTAATATTTGTACTTTCAAGCATCAAAGATTTAAGTCTTAAACATTGAAGTAACTATTCTTAGTAATTATCAAGACATCTGTCATTCGGTTTGGTAAAGTATTCGCAACTATTGAAAAATGCAAGGTAATAAAAGCGTAAAAGAATAGAGAGATAGGTGTTCATCCGGCTAGGCCGGGTTCTCTGGTCCTTGTCTTAATAGGCTAATGCGACGATCACTTTACTAAACGTGCACCTCAGAGATGACTTGCGAATGTACCTTATGACAGGGTATATTTCTATTGGTTGTAAATAGGGTCAGGTGGTGTACACTTGTCAAACGAATCGAATATCAATATGCAAGATCACTGTCAGTTGGTGTGGTAAAGTATTCACAACTATTGGAAAATGCAAAATAATAAAAGCGTAAAAGAGATAGAGAGATAGGTGTTCATCCGGCTAGGCCGGGTTCTTTGGTCCTTGTCTTAATAGGCTAATGCGACGTTCACTTTACTAAACGTGCACCTCAGAGATGACTTGCGAATGTACCTTCTGACAGGATATAGTTTCTAATGTGTACAGAGGAATTAGCGGCATTCAATTCGCTAATATGTGGTAGGATACAGGGTTACATACATATATGAATAAGCAGTGGTACAATAAAATACATAAGTGTATTTATTATAATAGATTGAATAAGTATGCAATATTGATTAAATAGTATGGAATAGTATTGGATAAAATATTGAATAGATCGACGATTGTAACGCAGACGTGTGCAGATGCAAATCGTAGATTAAAATAATATCGAGAATGCAGAGTAATATATGGCTTATATCTATATTCAAAATTCAGAGTTCGGAATGTAACGTGGAATTGAGTTAGTATTGAATAATTAAATATAATGATTAAATATAATGAGTGTCCGTCGCGCTTTACTATTTAGGGATATGTGAACTGGGATATGTGAGCTTAAATACTCACAAGGTTAGACAATGTCTAATGTGCCTTGCTATGGTACACTTCGCTACTGTGTTCTTCCCTCTGAGTCTGAAGATCTGAGGAGCCTCGGTACCTCGGTCCGAAATGGCGGCTATGCCTCACCAAAATGGCGGCTATGTCTCGTTGTCTTCAGGACCCCGTAGTAATTGCTGGTTGATTGCTGGATTAGAGCTGATTGACTGGAACAACTTTCGGCGGATCACTGCCGTTCCGTGCCGGGTGCAGGGTTTATATACCGTAAAATGTGGCTTGCTCCTCCCATCGGGCGATGAGGCTAAGCCAATGGGAAGAGAGATATGCCGGGGAAATACCGGAGACAATCTGTTCCTGGTAGAGATTGCGGCGGTTAAGTCCCGGAGAGATGGCTTCTTAGTAGCGATAGCGGCGTTCCTTTGATGACTCATCGCCGAGCGCTCCGACTTTTCTTATCCTATTCTCGGTAGCGATAGCGGTGTTCCTTTGTTGGCTATGCGCTCCGACTTATCTTATCTTCTTCTTAGTAGCGATAGCGGTGCTTCTTTGGTGACTCATCGCTATGCGGCTTGCAACGGGCCTTGCAGGTTGCAACGTGTTTCAGCGTTGCATCATGCATTGCATCGTACTTCTGGAATGTAACGATTCTCAACCGTCTTTCTAGAACCTTCTAGAATCTTTTAGATGTTTCTTGAGAGTAAAGCCGAGTTCACATAATAAAGCGGGTTTCATACCTAATTACTACGATATATATATATTTTAGGTATTATTCTCTAAAATATGTCGATTCCTTTTGCGATTTGAAATAAAATGCATTACTTCGTAAATTTTGTTATAGCTTAAAATAATCTTATTTGCTTTAATTTATATTCATATTTGCATGTAGATTGAAATTGAGTTTAATTGCAACTTTTACTATTATGTTATAGTTAGATTTTAATAATCATGATAGACAGATAAAATTTATCAATTTACATTTACATTTCATAGTTATATGTAAATTGATAGATAACTCGCATCGGGAATGAATTTCTAATTTTCTAATATTTTATACTTATGATTTGAAAATCACGATGGACGGTTAAAACTTATCAATTTACATTTACATTCCATAGTTATATGTAAATCGATAGATAACTCTTGTCAGGAACGGATTTCTAATTTTTCTAATATTTATATCTATTATTTAGAAATCGCGATAGAGAGTTAAAATTTATCTATTTACATTTATATTCCATAGTTACATGTAAATTGATGGAAAACTCATATGAAGAATAACGTATTAATTTTGTGCTATTATATCGTGCCTGCAGCTACATATGATTTATCGGTTATTTGCCAACTGTCCCTGACTACGTTTAACACTCAATTCACATACATCTTTTGTAGCTAGATGTAAATTAGTGCTTATTATAGGAAAAGTCATAATCAAGATAAAATACCTATATATTCATGGTTGAACACAATATCCTTATTTAGTAGTACTTTTGAGCGTACGACGGATATAATGTTATATTGCATATGAATTTTTAGTCTCCTAATGAATGGGAGTTTTAAGGTTAATAATATATTTGCTATAGGCGTGCTTATTCTCTAACCTGTATGTTTCCTAACGAATGATCCGGAGTGGAGCACCCTTGTTAATTATGCTTTTTATGATAGAAATATTATTTAAAAGTGGGTTGCTATTCCCATTGTCATTTGTGAGAAAACATGTTTTAACCTATGAGTAATTATATTTGTGATTAAATATTCGTTAATACCGGTCTTTCATGTAGGTTAGAGATTGTCATGACTGATATATTAAAGGATAAATTTTTGAAAAAGATTGAAATTTTGAAATTTGTCTGGACGTTACACTAGCTTTTTCACACGTCAAAATTCTCGCGAAAAGATCGGAACTAGACAACGAAAGATTCGAAACTCTGCGCCGTTCATACGAACGTAATGTATACTTGAACGAAAGGCCTTTAGCCCACTCGACGCCCATAAAAATAAACACGGAACGATCTTCTAACAACAGATGGACTCGAGCCGAGTACTCGCCGTGCGTCGAACAAGCACGGTACAGTAACGCGCCGTTTCCAAAAGCCTATAATAGTACACAGTCACAGAGACTGACAAACACTTACAGAACGGAAGACGCCAACCGAGGGGGTCCCGAGAACAATAGACACGAACGAACCAGTAACAACAAATACTGTAGGTACTGTAAAAATCCGGGACACGAAATAGAGGAGTGCCGGAAAAGACAATACAATAACTCACGTCAAGAAAACTCCCCTCACCCCTTGAGGCCCAGGGACGAGGCTCGAGCGGGAACGTCTCGCGAAACAGATCGTCCAATACGACAAATAAACGCGGAGCAAGCCCTAGAGAAACCAGAATCGCCATGCTAACTCCGAACAATTTTTCGCACGCGCCCACCGTTTCCATTGCCGCGGACGGTTTAGCACGCAACACAAATTTTATGATAGATACTGGCGCGGCACCCAACTTGGTTAAACAAGGCCAACTAAGCCCCGATTGCGTTATCGATAAAAGCATAACTATTTTCCTTAGCGGAATTACAAGCGATAAAATCGAAACGCTCGGAGCGACAAGTATAAAATATCTCGGTCACAGGATCGACTTTCACTTAGTCCCAGACGACTTTCCAATTTCCCAAGGCGGAATCCTAGGATTTGAATTCTTACGCAACGCGTCTAAGATAGATTATTCCAAGCGCTGCATCGTGTGGCAGCAAACGCAAATCCCTTTTAACGATGCTCAGACGGTAAAAATCTCGGCTAGATCGCGGGCTACCGTTTCGCTCCAAGTCAGCAATCCCGAGGTCAGCATAGGATATATTCCGCGAATTCATGTGAACGAAGACATCTACTTAGGAGATGCCATCGTCACTAATCGTAACGGCACAGTATATATGAAAGCCGTTAACATAAGCGACAAGGACCACAAATTGTACTTACCTATAGTAAGATTACAAGAGATCGAGAAAATTCCCAAATCTTGTCCACAGAACCTCGAGGATCCTTCATCCTATCTCAAGGGTCATAAAAGCACCCTCCTTAACCTAAAATTCCAACGCACGGGTCACATAAACACTGAGGACAGTCCCTTAACCCTAGGGCATCTGGGGACCAATCTCATAAAACATAACAACATAAAACCTCAACACGTCGCAGCGTTGACCCGACAAAACACACAATCTCGTCCCGAAGAAATAAAAACACTGCTGCGGCTTGAACACTTAAATACGGAGGAGACTAAACACGTACATAACCTCATAAACGTCTACAACGATTTGTTCCGTCTCCCCACCGATAAATTACACTCCACAGACGTCACTACACACACAATTCCGACAACCGACGAATTAGCGGTCCACACGAAACAATACCGATTTCCGCCGATGCACAAGGAGGAAATTAATAAACAAGTACAAGAATTCATCGAGAACGATGTCATTCAACCATCCACTTCACCGTACAACTCCCCCTTGTGGATCGTGCCAAAGAAACCGGACTCGAAAGGTAACAAACGCTGGCGCATGGTAATAGATTATCGGGCGCTGAATGAAAAAACGATCGGGGACGCGTACCCTCTACCGAACATAGTGGAAATCCTCGATCAACTAGGAAGCGCGAAGTACTTTAGCGTTTTCGATTTAGCATCGGGTTTCCATCAAATCAAAATGGATAAAACACACGCCCATAAAACGGCGTTTTCCACACCGTACGGGCACTATGAATTTAAGAGAATGCCGTTTGGGCTCAAAAACGCCCCCACGACATTCCAAAGACTCATGGACCAGGTACTCACCTGACTTCAAGGCGCCGAACTATTTGTGTACCTTGATGATATCGTATTATATTCCAGCTCACTGCGAGAGCACGAAATAAAGTTCCACAAATTGGCGGAACGACTTAGGAAGGCAGGACTGCGACTCCAGCCCGACAAGTGCGAGTTCCTCCGTAAAGAAGTCACGTACCTGGGGCATGTCATAAGCGAAACTGGAGTAAAACCCGATCCTAAAAAGATAACCGCGGTTCAAAGTTTTCCCCGCCCTAAGGACCCGAAGAATATCAAACAATTTCTCGGGCTAGCAACATACTACCGGAGGTTCATACCTAATTTCTCAAAGATAGCGCGCCCGCTTACCGATCTGCTGAAAAAAGATGAGACCTTTGTTTGGCATAAGGAACAGGAGACAGCCTTTACGCACCTCCGCGATGCATTGTGCAAAGAACCGATACTACAGTATCCGGATTTTACGAAACCTTTCGTTATAACTACCGACGCATCCGGATACGCAATAGGCGGTGTCCTGAGCCAAGGGCCGATTGGAAAAGACCTTCCTATAGCTTACACCTCCAGGTTAC
The DNA here is from genome assembly GCF_048542155.1 of Nylanderia fulva. Lineage (NCBI taxonomy): Eukaryota > Metazoa > Arthropoda > Insecta > Hymenoptera > Formicidae > Nylanderia > Nylanderia fulva. Next base: position 179,022 of record NW_028191015.1, on the reverse strand, counting down.
TAAATAAGGCCGAGCGAAACTATTCGACTATAGAAAAAGAACTATTAGCAATAGTTTACAGCGTAAATTTTTTTAGGCCTTACATATACGGTAAGAAGTTCAAATTGGTCACGGATAACAAACCTTTGGTGTGGCTACATTCAGTAAAAGACCCATCTTCCCGTCTTGTCCGATGGCGTCTAAAACTATTAAAATACGAGTATGAGGTATTATACAAAGCAGAGAAAATAAACGCCAATGCAGACGCCCTCTCGCGAAATCGTACCCCAGATCCTATACCCGAAATCGAACGAGTCCTCCCTCTCTCACAAATACAAAGATTGTCCGACTCCAATGAATCCCTATTCACCGCCAAGAAGAAGCGAGGCGCAAAAACTCCACGAATTACAAACAAGCTAGATTGCGGCGAACAGCGTCCCTCACCGACCCCCGATAATTCAAAATCAGAGGAAACAAACTCGCCCCCTAGTTCCAGCGAGGACAGCGACTCGAAAAACGAAACCGATAGCAATTCCAGTTCCAGTAGCGAGGAGTTATTCAAAAACGTAAACAGTCCTTTCATTCCACGGGCCGCCGTGAGGCCCCGCGTGATAAATATCCCGGACAATTTCGCGACCCGGAAAGATAACCTTGTCATTTTCATAACGCAACAAGGAACACCGATCGACAAGGGAGCCCAAATATTGCAAGTAGCGAACTCCTTGCCGATGACCAGAGATGCAGCTTTGGGCAGGGCAAGGGTAAGTCGCGAGGGCACCCGACACGTAATTTCACTCGCGGTAAAAGAGAGAATCTCCGGCGTTACCGAAAAGGAAATAATAAAAGAAGCAATACACTCGCTACTAGACGTTATCCGAGAATTGGGCTTGCAATCGATCTCAATCAGTAAAGGCAACGTTGACAATGTAGATTGGAATACGATATATAACCTCTTAATTAAAATACTAGACGAAATCGACATAAGAATATTTATTTGTACGAACGACATAACGGTTCCCGGGAAGGACCAAAGGGAACAAATTCTCGCCGAAAATCATTGTTCCGCGGTAGCAGGACACAAGGGCATCACCAAAACTTACAATAGGATTAAAAAACGCTACACTTGGAGCGGTATAAAAACTGATGTCCAAAATTTCGACAAAAACTGCCGCGCGTGTCAATTAAAGAAATTGGTTCGCGTAAAAACTAAGCAACCAATGATCCTAACCGACACCCCCGATTCGGCCTTCGAAAAGGTCTCCATGGATATAATGGGTCCCCTCCCAACCACGAAACAAAACAATACGTACATCCTAACTATACAAGACCTGCTAACCACATACTCCCTTGCGATCCCACTCCGACAAGCAGGAGCGATACAAGTAGCAGAAGCATTTACTAACGACCTCATTTGTACATTCGGCGCACCAAAAGCGATCCTCACCGACCAGGGCTCACACTTTATAAACAGCCTCATGAGGACAGTAGCCCGAAAATTTAAAATCAAGCAATGTAAGACCACAGCGTACAGACCACAGAACGGATCGGTAGAACGATTACACCAGGTACTCTGGGAATATCTGAAGCACTTTGTTGATAAAAATAGTGAATGGGATCAAATTTTAAAACTAGCATCGTTTTCGTATAATACGAGCGTACATGAGGGTACGAAATACACTCCGTACGAACTCATTTTCGGGAAAATCGCGCGGGTCCCCTCGAGCGACCCGGACATCGAAAGCACGACTAACGAAAGCTATACACAATATTTAACCACACTATTCAACAAATTGCGCGATTCCCAAACAGCCGCACGCGAAAACTTAAATAATGTGTTACGTCCAATAATTCATCTAGCGATAAATTATTTTCTGCACAAGACGGTCTTCTCTCGCGTCTACCTCGGTGGACGTTTAAGAAGCTGCTCTCTATTTGTTTTATGGGCAACCTGCTAGGCCGGCTATACCCAAAGAAGCCGAGAGCTTGAGATTCGATTGAGAGTATCGGACGGAGAAGGAAACTGACGGGTCGGGTCGATAAATAAAGATATTTTACAATTATAATGTCATTTATTTATTTATAAAACCTTTACGTCGATATAAAGTTTATTGGTCCTGACGTGGTTCGTGGGGAGCTTGAAATTGAGTTACAATATTGTTAAGCTCCTGTTCAGAATTGTTAGGCTGAATGAGGTAAGTAATAAAAGAAGTAAGGTCGCCCTGAGTTTCCTCTGAGATGAAGTTACGAGTGCCGTCGGATGTGAGGTTCACGGTATCCTCGTCAAGAATATTGAAGTTTTGTTCGTGATTAAATTGTAAGAACGGATCGTATTTAGACGGTGCAATTTGTTGGTTTTGATCCGGGATATAATATTCAGGATCGGGTAAGAAATGATGATTTGGATTCGTTATTAACGTATTTGATTCTAACGGTGAAGGCTCCGGAAATTGCGGATGAGAATAATTAATGTAAGGGGGGATTAATAATAATTAATTGGCGAGTAAGCGTCTGGAGAAGGGGATCGTACGATTATTCGTGTTGGATAAATTTGGACTTGTAAGTTTAAGACTCTTCTTGTCCTACGTTCGCGTAGTCTGTGGAGACGTTGCTCGTCGCGATCAATTTGATTCTTCCTTCGGAAGGGAGAGACCATCTAATGGTTAAATAAATTTATATGAATAATATGTTTAATAAAACTGAGATAGTTAAATAATCAAAGGTAATTGAATGTGACTCACGTTTAAGTCGTGATTTACGTGTTAAAGAGTTAGAGACGAGATGAAAGGTTAATCTATACGAGAATGCCTTTCACCTGTTAATTAATTAAGCGTTGTGTCAATTATAATTATAATTAAACGATACTGAAAGAGAATTGGTAATAATGTGGAATAGGAAAAGGAATCTTAGTACGTGTATTAATATCTATATCAAGAATATTAATACTTATACTTTCAAGCATCAAAGATTTAAGTCTTAAATATTGAAGTAATAATTCTTAGTAATTATCAAGACCTCTGTCATTCGGTTTGGTAAAGTATTCGCAACTATTGGAAAATGCAAGGTAATAAAAGCGTAAAAGCGATAGAGAGATAGGTGTTCATCCGGCTAGGCCGGGTTCTCTGGTCCTTGTCTTAATAGGCTAATGCAACGTTCACTTTACTAAACGTGCACCTCAGAGATGACTTGCGAATGTACCTTATGACAGGGTATATTTCTATTGGTTGTAAATAGGGTCAGGTGGTGTACACTTGTCAAATGAATCGAATATCAATATGCAAAATCACTGTCAGTTGGTGTGGTAAAGTATTCGCAACTATTGGAAAATGCAAGGTAATAAAAGCGTAAAAGCGATAGAGAGGTAGGTGTTCATCCGGCTAGGCCGGGTTCTCTGGTACTTGTCTTAATAGGCTAATGCGACGTTCACTTTACTAAACGTGCACCTCAGAGATGACTTGCGAATGTACCTTCTGACAGGATATAGTTTCTAATGTGTACAGAGGAATTAGCGGCATTCAATTCGCTAATATGTGGTAGGATGCAGGGTTACATACATATATAAATAAGCAGTAATATAATAAAATACATAAGTATATTTATTATAATAGATTGAATAAGTATGCGATATCGGTTAAATAATATTGAATAGTATTGGATAAAATATTGAATAGATCGACGATTGTAACGCAGACGTGTGCAGATGCAAATCGTAGATTGAAATAATATCGGAAACGCAGAGTAATATGTGGCTTATGTCTATGTTCAAAATTCAGAGTTCGAAATGTAATGTAAGATTGAGTTAATATTGGATAATTAAATATAATGATTAAATATAATGAGTGCCCGTCGCGCTTTACTATTTAGGGATATGTGAACTGGCTTAAATACTCACAAGGTTAGACAATGTCTAATGTGCCTTGCTATGGTACACTTCGCTACTGTGTTCATTCCTCTGAGTTTGAAGATCTGAGGAGCCTCGGTACCTCGATCCGAAATGGCGGCTGTGTCTCACCAAAATGGCGGCTATGTCTTCAGGACCCCGTAGTATTTGCTGGTTGAGTGCTGGATTGTTGTTGACTGGAACCACTGCGACGAAATCACTCTTGAGTGATGGATGGCGGATTCACTGCCGTTCCGTGCCGGGCGCAGGGTTTATATACCGTAAAATGTGGCTCGCTTCTCCCATCGGGCGATGCGGCTTAGCCAATGGCAAGAGAGGTATGCCGGGGAAGTACCGGAGACAATCTGTTCCTGGTAGAGATTGCGACGGTTAAGTCCCGGAGAGATGGCTTCTTAGTAGCGATAGCGGCGTTCCTTTGATGACTCATCGCCGGGCGCTCCGACTTTCCTTATCCTGTTCTCGGTAGCGATAGCGGTATGCCTTTGTTGGCTATGCGCTCCGACTTATCTTATCTTCTTCTTAGTAGCGATAGCGGTGCTTCTTTGGTGACTCATCGCTACGCGGCTTGCAACGGGCCTTGCAGGTTGCAGTGTGTCTCAGCGTTGCATCATGCTTTGCATCATGCTTCTGGAATGTAACGGTTCTCAACTGTCTTTCTAGAACCTTCTAGAATCTTTTAGATGTTTCTTGAGAGTAAAGCCGAGTTCACATAATAAAGCGGGTTTCATACCTAATTACTACTTTACGAACGATATCTATATATTTTAGGTATTATTCTTTAGAATATGTCGATTCCCTTTGCAATTTAAAATAAAATGCATTACTTCGTAAATTTTGTTATAGATTAAAATAATCTTAATTGCTTTAATTTATATTCATATTTGCATGTAAATGGTAGAAAAGCTTAATTGTAACTTCTATTGTTATTTTATAGTTAGAGTTTAATAATCATGATAGAAAGGTAAAATTTATCAATTTACATTTACATTTCATAGTTATATGTAGATTGATAGATAACTTGCATCAGGAACGAATTTCTAATAGTAGGTATACTATGGGGGTTCTAACTCAGGGGCAATGAGGGGGGGGTGAGGGGCGGGCAGAAATCATATTTTAACCTATGAGCGATTATATGCGAGACTAAATATTTGTTAATACCGGTCTTTCATGTAGGTTAGCGATTGTCATGACTAATATGTTAAAGAATTAATTTTGAAAAAGATTGAAATTTTGAAATTTGTCTGGACGTTACAAATGCTAAGAATGGAAGTAAGAAATACTACGATAAACAAATCAATACACGTAAATTTAAGATTAACGATAGCGTTTACTTACTTAAGGAACCTAACAGAGGGAAATTAGAAGACCAATATACAGGTCCCTATAGGATAATAAAGATACTAGGAAAAAATAATGTTAAGTTAGCTATAAGTAATAGTAAGACTAAAACTGTACATATGGACAAGTTAAAGCCCTCACCACATCAAGCCCCCACCCTTGAAGACCCCCACTCCGAAGAAGAATATATTTCGGACGCCCCAACGGAGAACGGGCCAGTAATCAACCAACCACGCTAAGATGAGGACTCTCGCAATCATCCTGGGCATGGCCTTCCTGGCCCCTCTATCCAGCGGACTAATCGGATACGACTGCGGAGGACGGAACTTAAACATCACAACACTCTCCCTCTTAGATATTGAAGAGTGTAAAACCGACAGCATCGAACCTAAGAAGGAGGAAGTCTATATACAACTACTCCAACTCAGTGAGTTCGTGCATACTCCTGCCTACCAATGCAAAATCGAAATAGACCGGACTATATTCTACTGCGAAATGCACTCTCATATAGCAGCGGTGCAGAACGGAAGACAGGAGTATATCCACGAAATATCGGCAGACACATGCCGAAAATTGCACGAAACAGGGACCATATCCCTAGAAGTTAACCAGCACATTACTGGGATTAAGCCAAATGCAACAAATCTAAGAGCAATGACACTCGCAGGATCAATTAAGACAGACGGAAAATGCAGCGGCACCCAGTTCAGCGACGCATACGGCTCATGGGACGACGTGATCGTGCAAGCCTCAGTACGAATCACGATACGACAATTGGAGCTGCCCGTTGGATACAATAACAACGAAGTGATACTTCCATCCGGCACTCGCTGTTTCGTAACGACAGGCGAATGCATTGATGCCGACGGCGTCTCCACCTTCTGGACAATCCTGCCAATTGACAACTGCCACTTCGGACGATACGATGTCCTCTACGAAGGAATAGCATATCGATTGTCGCCCAGCACTCCCCAAGAGGAAGCGCCAACGATTTATACAGTCACGGCGCGTGACACAACCTTCGCATTAGCAAGGACAACCGAGACCAACGTATGCGGATACAACCTTTGGCGAACGGAACATCCCAAAACCGTGTATCCTCGAAACGAGGCCCGAACGGATATAAAAAGCCGTTCCAAGGTCAAAATCGACAACCTCGACATCTTCACATATGTGAATTCAAAATTTATATACGTCGAGAAACACCTGAAGACCCAGCTGACCCAACTATACAAGGATATTATGGAGCAAAAATGAGCACTGGAAAGGCAGATCCTCCTCAACGCACTTTCTCTAGCAAGCATAGCACCTGACGAAATGGCGCATCGAATAATGAAATCTCCAAATTATACCGCCATAACTGCAGGTGAAGTTATACACCTCATCAAATGTATACCTGTCAAATGCCGCCTACGACCTACCGAGGAGTGCTACAACGAACTCCCCGTCACTCATCAAAATAAGTCACTCTTCCTCTTACCAAGATTGAAGATACTTACTAAAGCCGGAACATCGAGGGATTGCAATGAACTATTACCAACAGTATATCAAATACAAAACACCTGGTATAGACTAACACCGAAACCCGTGGAGTCGGTGGCACCGCCTACTATCAGGCCTCTAACCAAACCCTCATGGAAGTACGTAAGCCCGGATTCACTCGCTTCCAGTGGTATCTATACGAACGAAGATCTTGATCGTCTTCGCGACCATATCATGTTCCCCGTGGAAAAACCCTCCATGCTCCACACAATCGCCAAGGGAGCAATGGGACAGGAAATTCCTACAGGCAGTTTCTCCTTGCTGAATTTATTAGACGAGAAATCTCTCGACCGAATAGCGGAAAATACCGGAGCCAGGCTATGGAAGGGATTTATAAGCTTCGGATCCGCCAGCGCCGGAGTACTTGGCATCTTCGTTACCGTACGGTTCATAAAATTAATAATCAACACCCTGATCCATGGGTACGCACTCCACTCGGTGTACGGATGGAGTCTACATCTACTCGGAGCCATTTGGATCTCGGTGACCAACGTCCTCCTACACAATGGCAGATCAGCGGACGGAGAACAGGACAACGGACGAGAACTGCTACACCTGAAACCCCCTCCAACAAACGAAGAGAAGAAACACCCTTAACCCTGCCCACACAACAAACCCTTTCGATTAACGAATCAGACAGTGGCAAAGTGTGTGCAAAAACTCACCCTACGAGTGTTCCCCCAATAAAAGATTACGGCGAACTAAATAAATATTTACATAATCAATGTTAAGTTAAGAACCTAATCGTAGCGCATAGAAAACTAAGTCCAAAATGTTGGAACATTAAATTCCAACATTTTTATTTTAAGGGGGGAGGTGTCACGTCCGGCCGTATAAATTTTTTCGTTTTACTCCAAGTTCCTTAAACGCTATTTGAAAAGCGCGCCAAAGCCGGCCATGACGCTCAACTCCGCCTAGAAACTAAGCGTGGCGCTTCGTAGCGCCTAAGGATCTTTTACCACGGTGAGAGCCCCTACTCCGGAGAGTTCCCCCTTTCCAGGCCGCCGCAGGCCCGAGCCGCCGAAATGAAGGACCTCAGAGCAGTCCCGAATTTCGGCAGTTCTCTGCGCGACACCGAACAGTACAGTCGCACTTCTAAATTCTAACTCTAAGTCCAAATTTTAAATCCTAACTCTAATTCAGAAATTTTAACTTTAAGTATAATATCCTAACTCTAAAATCTAAATTCTAAGTCTAAGTCTAAATTCTAATTCTAAGTTCTAGTTTCGAATTCTGTACTACTATACGAATAAACCAGTGTATTTATGTGTGAAAACCAGTGTTCAGTACTCTTCAAAACTTCCATTCCCGTGATAAAACACGATAGCGCTTAAATCTGTCATACGGCGTTTGAATTCAGAACAATTCAAAACTGTGTCTGGAGCGGACACCCGCTCATTACAGTTAGAATTAACTTTCTCAGCAATTGCCAAAATAAGGAACTGATAGTGAGGTCCGCCGCATATCAACCTTCCTTATTTGAGTAATCATTCAGAGGATGCATCAAATTCAATATGCCTAAGACGCGACGCGCAGGAAGGAAGAATCAATTACGAAAACTAAACCGACTCTATCGTGAATCAATATTCTCAATTCCTCGGAGCGGAATATCAGGCCGATCCTAAATACGAGAACATTTTTAACATTAAAAATAATAACAACGACGAACTCTTACCGTGGAGGTGCATACCAATAACTTTCCGACCACGACGCCTGCCGCCGCCCAACATCCCAGTGAACGACCCTCGCCGCACGCACTACCTCCAAGTACGAGCCGACACGATCAAGAAAGTGCTACTAAAGATAAGTGAAATTCACGTTAACCTAAGGAATCGCGCGTGTTAGTAAATTCAGAGACGCTTCTACCACGTGGAAGAGAACATTCTAGAAAAATCTCCGACACATTTTTCCTCTTTCCATCGTCACTGCGGAAGCTATAAAAAAAGGGTCGGGCTATAAAACTAGGGTCGACCACCACACACGGTGCAACCCTCGGAATTCTAACACGGAAAAATGCAAATAGTTCAATCTCTTAAAAATCTTTGTGTCTCAAGAAATAACTTCGTAAATCCGTACAACAAAGTAGTCATTTAAACAATAATCAATTGAGAACACTCTCGATTTACCGACGTTACCGACAATATACCGACATACGTTCTTTTACCAACATTATCAACAATATACCGACATAGCTTCTTTTACCGACAATATACTGACATACGTTCTTTTACCGACATTACCGACGATATACCGACATACGTTCTTTTACCGACGTTACCGACAATATACCGACATACGTTTTTTTACCGACATTACCGACGATATACCGACATACGTTCTTATACCGACATTACCAACAATATACCGACGTACGTTCTTTTACCAACGGGTTATCGACACCTTACTGGCATTTTACCAGTGTTTTACTGAGCAATTACCGACGGTTTTACCGACGACTACTGACTTCTCGATTACTGCCGGGTTCACCGAAGATCTACGAGCGAATGACGCATTATCAATTCGATTACGCAACAAGCACAAATGTGCCCACTCACCCTTAGAGACATAACCCCTTCTCCAGAAGTTAATCTTTTTGTACCGTTTGAACCCTTATTCTATTGCCAAGTTGGTGTCGGGTACATCCATTTTGAGACTAAGGCAGCCCTCTGCACTTCATGCTATTCCACCTTACCTAGAGTCTCGAAATTACTTTGGACAAGGATTCGGAAGCATACTCTAATCATAGGCGGAACACCTATCGGAATAAATTGCGGAGTCTGCAACTTCCGACTTACCCTCACGCGAATCGGTGATTTGTGCGAGCTTTGTCAGTTTACGTACGAAGATTACTTACGCAACCCCAACGACGTTTCGCATAGAGCAATCGACGAAGCTATCTTTATTACAGTAGAGTCACAGGTAGGTCCCACGCAATAATCCGATCACCTCAGTTCCAGCGCGAATATCCTCAGATCGCGGGTATCCCCGGGGAGAATCGCATAGATTCGCGTACCCGTAATAGCGATCGTGTTTCGTGGAAAAAGCCGAGCTCTGCATTCAAATTTTCGCAGCCGCGACCCCACGAGACGTAACACAGGAACGAATTACTAATTTTTTTATATTTTATATCTATCATTCTCTAACCTGTATGTTTCCTAACGAATGATTCGGAACGGAGCACCCTTGTTAATTATGCTTTTTATGACAGAAATGTTACTTAAAAGTGGGTTGCTATTCCTATTGTCAATTGTGAGAAAACAAGTTTTAACTTATGAGCAATTATATGTGAGACTAAATATTTGTTAATACCGGTCTTTCATGTAGGTTAGCGATTGTCATGACTAACATGTTAAAGGATAAATTTTTGAAAAAGATTGAAATTTTAAAATTTGTCTGGACGTTACACCTATTAAGACAAGGACCAGAGAACCGGGCCTAGCCGGATGAACACCTATCTCTCTATTTTTTTACGCTTTTATTACGTTGCATTTCCCAACAGTTGCGAATACTTTACCACACCAACTGACAGTGATTTTGCATATTGATATTTGATTCATTTTAGCAAGTGTACACCACCTTATCCTATTTATTATTTTTATAGAACGATACTCTGTCATAAGGTAAATTCGTTGCTACGATTCTGAGATGCACGTTTAGTAAAGTGAACGTATGCATTAGCCTTTAAGGACCAGAATTTACGCGGGATAACCGTGTACTTCTTTAACCTTCCCTGCTTACTCTCTCTCTGCTCTACAAACCATACGAATTACTTTACCAAACCAAATGACAGAGGTCTTGATAATTATTAAAACTATTATTTCAATAATTAAGATTTTAATTATTGATGTTTGAAATTACACGTATTAATATTCTTGATATAGATATTAATACATATTCAGAATCCCTTTCTTTTTCCACATTATTATCAATCCTAGCTCAATACCATTTAATTACAAGATCGATATCGTTGAATTATAATAATTATTGACACAAAACGTAATTAATTAACAGGTGAAGGGCATTCTAGCATAGACTAACCTTTCATCTCATTTCGATTCCATTAACGAGTAGATCACGATATAAACGTGAGTTTTATTCAATTATTTTAAATTATAAATATTTTCCCTTCTGTAAAACACATTCATATAAGCCAAACGCGATGTTATTGCGACAAATTAAGATAAGAAAATTTTTGAAAACTGAGGACTTTGAATCCTATGGTTGGGATAGAATCAGAAATACCCCTTGTTCCTTCTCTAAACATCGCCTGTAAGAAAAAGACGAGAAAAATATTGGTCCGAAAGTCGGCTGAATCGGGAATCGAACCCGAGACCTTCCGCTTGCCGGGCGACTGCTCTTTCTACTGAGCTATTCAGACACTTACAAATCAATATTTTTCTCAATGTTTATAACCTCCCACCCCCCCACCAAGGCGTCGTACCTGGTCCAAACGCAACAAATATTAATAAGAATATTTGTAAGTCAGCTCTCCAATTGTTTTAAAAACTCCATATTTATCTCGACTAAGAGCCAAACGCGATGTTATTGCGACAAATTAATATTTAGAAATTTTTGGAAACTGAGGAATTTGAATCCTATGGTTGGGATCTCAGAAATTCCCCTTGTTCCTTCTCTTAACATCTCCTGTAAGAAAAAGACGAGAAAAATATTGGTCCGAAAGTCGGCTGAATCGGGAAACGAACCCGAGACCTTCCGCTTGCCGGGCGACTGCTCTTCCAGCTGAGCTATTCAGACACTTACAAATCAATATTTCTCTCAATGTTTATAACCCCCCACCCCCCCACCAAGGCGTCGTACCTGGTCTAAACGCAACAAACATTAATAAGAATATTTGTCAGTCAGCTCTCCTATTTTTTAAAAACTCCATCTTCATCTCGACTAAGAGCCAAACGCGATGTTAATGCGACAAATTAATATTTAGAAATTTTTGGAAACTGAGGAATTTGAATCCTATGGTTGGGATCTCAGAAATTCCCTTTGTTCCTTCTCTTAACATCCCCTGTAAGAAAAAGACGAGAAAAATATTGGTCCGAAAGTCGGCTGAATCGGGAAACGAACCCGAGACCTTCCGCTTGCCGGGCGACTGCTCTTCCAGCTGAGCTATTCAGACACTTACAAATCAATATTTCTCTCAATGTTTATAACCCGATTCAGCCGACTTTCGGACCAATATTTTTCTCGTCTTTTTCTTACAGGGGATGTTAAGAGAAGGAACAAGGGGAATTTCTGAGATCCCAACCATAGGATTCAAATTCCTCAGTTTCCAAAAATTTCTAAATATTAACTTGTCGCATTAACATCGCGTTTGGCTCTTAGTCGAGATGAAGATGGAGTTTTTTAAAAAATAGGAGAACTGACTGACAAATATTCTTATTAAAGTAAATTGATAAGTTTTATTTGTCCATCACAATTTTTAAATGATGGATATAAAATATTAGAAAATTTAGAAATTCGTTCCTGACACAAATTATCTATCAATTTACATATAACTATGGAATGTAAATGTAAATTGATAAGTTTTAACTTTCCATCGCGATTTCCAATTTATAGATATAAATATTAGAAAAATTAGAAATCCGTTCCTGACGCGAGTTACCCATCAATTTACATATAGCTATGGACTGTAAATGTAAATTGATAAATTTTACCAGTCCATCATGATAATTTTAATTCATAACAAATTTACGAAGTAATGCATTCTATTTCAAAACATAAAGGGAATCGACATATTCTAGAGAATAATACCTAAAATATATATATATATTGCTTGAAAAGTAGTAATTAGGTATGAAACTCGCTTTATTATGTGAACTCGGCTTTACTCTCAAGGAACACCTAAAAGATTCTAGAAGGTTCTAGAAAGACGGTTGAGAACCGTTACATACCAGAAGTACGATGCAATGCATGATGCAACGCTGAAGCACGTTGCAACCTGCAAGACCCGCTGCAAGCCGCATAGCGATGAGTCACCAAAGAGGCACCGCTATCGCTACCGAGAAGAAGATAAGATAAGCCAGAGCGCATAGCCAACAAAGGCATACCGCTATCGCTACCGAGAATAGGATAAGGAAAGTCGGAGCGCCCGGCGATGAGTCATCAAAGGAACGCCGCTATCGCTACTAAGAAGCCATCTCTCCGGGACTTAACCGTCGCAATCTCTACCAAGAACAGATTGTCTCCGGTACTTCCCCGGCATATCTCTCTTGCCATTGGCTAACCCGCATTGCCCGATGGGAGGAGCGAGCCACATTTTACGGTATATAAACCCTGCGCCCGGCACGGAACGGCAGTGATCCGCCGAAAGTTGTTCCAGTCAATCAGCTCTAATCCAGCAATCAACCAGCTATTACTACGGGGTCCTGAAGACAACGAGACATAGCCGCCATTTTGGTGAGACACAGCCGCCATTTCGGACCGAGGTACCGAGGCTCCTCAGATCTTCAGACTCAGAGGGAAGAACACAGTAGCGAAGTGTACCATAGCAAGGCACATTAGACATTGTCTAACCTTGTGAGTATTTAAGCCAGTTCACATATCCCTAAATAGTAAAGCGCGACGGACACTCATTATATTTAATCATTATATTTAATCATCCAATATTAACTCAATCTTACATTACATTTCGAACTCTGAATTTTGAGCATAGACATAAGCCACATATTACTCTGCGTTTCCGATATTATTTCAATCTACGATTTGCATCTGCATACGTCTGCGTTACAATCGTCGATCTACTCAATATTTTATCCAATACTATTCAATATTATTTAACCAATATCGCATACTTATTCAATCTATTATAATAAATATACTTATGTATTTTATTATATCACTGCTTATTTATATATGTATGTAACCCTGTATCCTACCACATATTAGCGAATTGAGTGCCGCTAATTCCTCTGTACACATTAGAAACTATATCCTGTCAGAAGGTACATTCGCAAGTCATCTCTGAGGTGCACGTTTAGTAAAGTGAACGTCGCATTAGCCTATTAAGACAAGGACCAGAGAACCCGGCCTAGCCGGATGAACACCTATCTCTCTATCTCTTTTACGCTTTTATTATTTTGCATTTTCCAATAGTTGTGAATACTTTACCACACCAACTGACAGTGATCTTGCATATTGATATTCGATTCGTTTGACAAGTGTACACCACCTGACCCTATTTACAACCAATAGAAATATACCCTGTCATAAGGTACATTCGCAAGATATCTCTGAGGTGCACGTTTAGTAAAGTGAACGTCGCATTAGCCTATTAAGACAAGGACCAGAGAACCCGGCCTAGCCGGATGAACACCTATCTCTCTATCGCTTTTACGCTTTTATTACCTTGCATTTTCCAATAGTTGCGAATACTTTACCAAACCGAATGACAGAGGTCTTGATAATTACTAAGAATTATTACTTCAATATTTAAGACTTAAATCTTTGATGCTTGAAAGTACAAATATTAATATTCTTGATATAGATATTAATACATGTACTAAGACTCCATTTCCTATTCCACATTATTACCAATTCTCTTTCAGTATCGTTTAATTATAATTATAATTGACACAACGCTTAATTAATTAACAGGTGAAGGGCATTCTCGTATAGATTAACCTTTCATCTCGTCTCTAACTCTTTAACACGTAAATCACGACTTAAACGTGAGTCACATTCAATTACCTTTGATTATTTAACTATCTCAGTTCTATTAAACATATTATTCATATAAACTTATTTAACCATTAGATGGTCTCTCCCTTCCGAAGGAAAAATCAAATTGATCGCGACGAGCAACGTCTCCACAGACTACGCGAACGTAGGACAAGAAGAGTCTTAAACTTGCATGTCTAAATATTTCCTACGCGAGTAATCGTTCGATCCCCTTCTCCGGACGTTTATTCGCCTATAAATAACCTTCCGCCCTACATTGATTATTCTCATCCGCTATTTCCGGAGTTCTCACCGTTAGAATCAAATACGTTAATAACGAATTCTAATCGTCAATTCTTACCCGATCCAGAATATTATATCCCGGATCAAAACCAACAAATCACACCGTCTGAATACGATCCGTTCTTACAATTTAATCACGAACAAAACTTTAATATTCTTGACGAGGATACCGTGAACCTCACATCCGACGGCACTCGTAACTTCATCTCAGAAGAAGCTCAGGACGACTTTACTTCTTTTATTACTTACCTCATTCAGCCTAATAATTCGGAACAGGAGCTTAGCAATATTGTAACTCAATTTCAAGCTCCCCACGAACCACGTCAGGACCAATAGACTTTATATCGACGTAAAGGTTTTATAAATGAATAAATGACATTATATTTGTAAAATATCTTTATTTATCGACCCGACCCGTCAGTTTCCTTCTCCGTCCGATACTCTCAATCGAATCTCAAGCTCTCGGCTTCCCTGGGTATAGCCGGCCTAGCAGGTTGCCCATAAAACAAATAGAGAGCAGCTTCTTAAACGTCCACCGAGGTAGACGCGAGAGAAGACCGTCTTGTGCAGAAGGTAATTTATCGCTAGATGAATTATTGGACGTAACAATATTATCGAAAATAGGGGTGTCGTCGCTAGGATCGGAACTGTTGTCGCTCTCAGTCTCGCTTATTTCGCCGGGTTCGTCGTTGTTAATATCGGTTTTGTTAGAAGATCGCGTGTTTGGTGGGTCGTCTGTATCGTCGCTTTCCGTTTGCTGCGACGATTTTCCGATTTGCTGCGGTGTTTCGACGGATCGCCTTCTTTTTGAGTTAAATAGCGATTCCTCGGAACTGGAGAGTTCTCGAGTTTGTTCAAGAGGTAGGATTTGCTTTACCACGCTTAGGTTAGCAGGTTGGATTGGGTTTCGGGAAAGTGCATCGGCGTTATCGTTAATTTTTCCCGGCTTATATACTACGCTATATTCGTATTCTGCAAGTTTTAAGCGCCATCGGATGAGCCGTGAGGTGGGGTCCGTTACAAAATGCATCCACACCAGCGGTCTATGATCCGTAACTAGTGTAAACTTTCGTCCATATATATAAGGACGAAAGTAATTGACGCAGTAGACGATAGCTAGTAGTTCCTTTTCGATTGTCGAATAATTTTTTTCTGCGCTATTCAAAAGACGAGATGTATAAGTAATGGGTAGGTCTTTGCCGATTTCCCCCTGGCTCAAGACTCCTCCGATAGCGTAACCGGAAGCGTCTGTTGTGACGACGAAAGGTCGCGTGAAATCGGGAAATTGGAGAATGGGCTTAGAGCATAATGCGTCGCGGAGTTTCGTAAAACTCTTTTCTTGGTCGTTTTCCCAAACAAATGCTTTGTCTTTCTTTAGCAAGTCCGTAAGGGGCCGTGCAATTTTAGAAAAATCCGGGATAAATCTACGATAGTATCCAGCAAGGCCAAGGAATTGTTTAATATTTTTCGCGTTGCGGGGCCTGGGGAATTCCTTTACCGCGATTACTTTAGATGGGTCTGGTTTTACCCCATCGCTGCTAATTATATGGCCCAAATATCCGACTTCCTTGCGCAGAAATTCGCATTTGTCTGGTTGGAGCTTCAAGTTAGCTTTGCGTAATCTCTCGGCTAGTTTGTTGAACTTGATTTCGTGTTCCCGGAGTGAGCTCGCGTACAATACGATATCGTCGAGATAAACGAAAAGTTCGATTCCTTGTAGTCCGCATAGAACCTGATCCATGAGTCGTTGGAACGTCGCTGGGGCGTTTTTTAAGCCGAACGGCATTCGCTTGAACTTGTAATGTCCATGCGGTGTCGAGAATGCAGTTTTTTGCGCGTGCGACTCGTGCATCGGTATTTGGTGGAATCCGGACGCGAGGTCAAATAGATTAAAGTACTTTGCGCTGCCTAGCTGATCGAGAATTTCTGTTATGTTCGGCAAAGAGTACGCGTCGCCTATCGTTTTTTCGTTTAGTGCTCGATAGTCCACGACCAACGCTTGTTTCCCTTCGAATCGGGTTTCTTAGGTACTATCCACAAGGGTGAATTGTACGGTGATTCCGAATGTTTAATTACATCGTTGTTTAGTAATTCTTTTATTTGCTTGTCGATTTCTTCTTTGTGGATTGGAGGGAAACGATATTGTTTGGTATGTATGGGTTGATCGTCGACTGTCGTAATTTTGTGAGATAGCAACCCTGTATACCCTAGCTTCTTGTTTGGCAGGTGAAACAAGTCGCTGTACGTTTCTATTAGGTTAGCTACATGGTTAGTTTCTTCTTTGTTCAAATGGTCGAGACGAAGGAGGTCCCGGATAGTTGATTTCTGTTCAACAGAGGATAACTCTGTGGTTGAGGAAATAGAAAGGATTTGGTTTGATGACGCTAAGGTTGCATCGGATTCGCTTCCGCTAGAGATTTGTTCTATTTCCTGGAGGTCTATCGTAGAGACCACTAACTCGCGGTCTGTATCGCTAGCATTGATTGCGTGGATGTATGCCCTTCCACCGTGATTAGTGACTATCGCTTCTCCGAGGAATACGTTTTCGCAGACGCTAAGACGCGGGACGTATCCTACTGCGACGTCGGAATTTTGTACATTGACGTAGAACGTTGAGCGCGATCGAGCAGGTACTACTATAGTTTCGCGCTGCGAGAAAGGAATTTGAATATTTCGCCAGCACACTGACCCTTCCTTGAGATTAATGCTGCTAGCATCTTGGAGGAAGTCGGATCCTAGGATCCCTTCTTGAAGGATTGGGAAATTATTTGGTACCGCGTGGAGATAGAGGGGATAACCCATGTACACGATTTCGGCGGACCCGAGTGTTTTTATCTTCTCGTTTGTTATACCGCTAAGGTACAACGTGTCATCTTGACGAATTTTAACCTCGGGATGTAGATTTCGAATTTTAATGAGATTAGGGGCGGCCCCCGTATCTATCATAAATGTTGTTTCTTGTGAAAGTCCGTCAGCAAGTAACGCGACGGTGGGCGCGTGTGAGTGACCGGGTAGATTTAATGTTGCGATTCTAGCTTCTCGGTACTCGTTCCTTCGACTAGATTTATCGGACGGGTCGTTTGGGGAGAAGCCCCTTGGTGAAGTGTACCCGACCTTCCCGCAGGGCTCAATGCGTTTCCCGTCTCATTCTTCCGCGCGTTATTATTGTACTCGCGTTTTCTATACTCCTCGATTTTGTGTCCATTGTTTTTACAATAGCGACACCATTTGTTAAGGCGGTCATTTTGACGAAGAGGAGCATTATTAGAGTTCGCGTTATTATAGGTTTGCCGTCTGTCGTTGTAGGCTGAACGATCCTCTCTTTCTCGCGTTACAGGGTGTCTCGCGTAATTGTTACGCGATAAATTATTCGGATAACGCTCTCGAGAATAATTTCCATTGCGTGGAATAGTATCAGTTCGCGCCTGGCGTGTATATTCATTACGTGGGGGGTCCGGTTCGCGACGGTCGCGCGGCTTATTTCGATCTCTGTCCAGCTCCTCTCTTTTTGCAAGTTCCTTTGCCCTTGCAAATGCCTCAAACGGCACGGAGAAAAGGCGTCTATCCATCTGCAGTCTGTACTGAAGAGGTAGACCGTCACAGAATGATCGTGCCGTGAGTTCGTCGATTTCGAGAGCAACTTCGTCGTTCACATTTCCCGTTGTACGGCGCTTGGCATCTAGGATCGCGGATCTGAGTTCCTTAACACGACTAATGTAATCTAACATATGCTCGTGTGGTTTCAAGTACACCGTACTAAGTTCTCCTTTATATTGATCAATTGTTTTCGCGGAACCAAAAGCGTTATTGAGTAGGTCTATTAATTGTATGACGCTTTCGCAAGGTTCGTCCTCGACGGCGTAATAGGCGCGTCCACGAAGTTTAGTTTTTAGCAGAGCAGTGAGGTTCCGCTCCGAGGAAGGAGGAATGATTTCCCGAGCGCGACGACATGCTCGCGTGAATTGCCCTAGTGGTACGTTATATCCGTCGAAAAAGGGTACAGATTCCGTTGCTTCGCGAAATGAGACCTTGGGGAGTTGAGGCGACTCCATATGTGGGCCGGGTTGCCCGTTTGAATCGTCGAGGGACAATAAGGGTTGTCCAGAAAGCCGTAGAGACGGGCTGGTCTCTCTGCGGAGACGAGCTACTTCCCGGCGCAATTCCTCCATTTCGGCGAGGATGCTATCTTTTAACGCCGTCATTTCTCGAGGAGCGGCGTCCTCCGACGTTTTTTGCATTATTTCCCGAAGAGTTTCTAACTCGCGCTCTCTCTTATCCTGTTTTTTACGTTGGTCGGTTAGGTAAACGGCTTCGTCTTTCAAACTATTTTCTTTAGATCTTAACGCGGCTTCCCTAGTTTTTAGTCTAGTCTGAGTTTCGGCTAACTCGGCTTCTCGTTGTTTTAGTTTCAACTGAATTTCAGCTAACTCTGCTTCGGAAAACTCTTTCCTCGTTCCCTCCTTTTCTACCGAATCTTCCCTTTCTCCTTGTTTCCGGCGCGTGTCAACCATAGCTCGGAAATTACGGATCCCACCGCTGTCACCAATTTTGTTACGTCCCGTTCGCAGTCGCGGCGTGTTATTCGCGAGTGTATGATTCGCGTTGCACGTACTCGAACTATTGCGCGAGACAACGTCGTATTACGGAAATTTTTCCGGGGATACTTACGACGAAGGGTTTTCCGACAGAGGTTGCACGATGCGGAGGGAAGGGAAAGAATGTGTTACCCTTAAAGTAACGGTTACGGCGTGGAGCTTATCTGTAATTCTACAGTTATGATCGTGGTTCCGTCTTCTATCCTCGCCGGGACGGTATCTGGGTTACGCGAGTAATCTTCGTATATAGACTCGCAAAGTTCGCATAGGTCACCCGCCCGTGAGAGGGTGAGGCGGTTGCTGCAAGTTCCGCAAACTATCCCAACTAATAATCCACCTATGGTTAGGCTATGTTTCCGGATCCGTGTCCAGAACAATTGAGAAGTTCGAGGTAACGCGGCGAAGCATGAAAGACAAAGAGCGGCTTTAGTTTCAAAATGAATGTACCCGATACCGACTTGACAGTAATACGGAGGCTCGAGAGGTATTAGGAGATTAACTCCTGAAAGAGGGGTTACACCTCTAAAGGGGATTGGGCACATCTATACCTGCCACGTTAGTCGTATTAAAAGATCATGCGTTGTTCGCTCGTAGATGGTTGATGAGACCGGACGTTGTCGAGGAGTCGGTAAATGTCGGTAAAGTGAGTCGATGTGGCGTCGATATAACGTCGGCAACTGTCGGTAACGATCGTCGGTAAAGGCCGTCGGTAAAGGCCGGTGGTAAATTGTCGGTAACCGTTGGTAACGAACGTCGGTAAGATCGTCGATAAAAGAACGTACGTCGGTATATTGTCGGTAACGTCAGTAAAAGAACGTATGTCGGTATAATGTCGGTAATGTTGGTAAAAGAACGTGTGTCGGTATAATGTCGGTAATGTTGGTAAAAGAACGTGTGTCGGTATGTTGTTGGTAAATCGAGAGTGTTCTTAATTGTTTATTGCTTAAGTGACTACTTTGTTGTACGGATTTACGAAGTTATTTCTTGAGACACGAAGATTTTTAAGAGATTGAATTATTTGCGTTTTTCCGTGTTAGAAGTTCGAGAGTTGTATCGTGTGCGGTGGACGACCCTAGTTTTATAGCCTGACCCTTTTTTTATAGCTTCCGCAGTGACGATGGAAAAGAGGAAAATGCGTCGGAGATTTTTCTAGAATGTTCTCTTCCACGTGGTAGAAGCGTCTCTGAATTTGCTAACACGCGCGATTCCTTAGGTTAACGTGAATTTCACTTACCTTTAGTAGCACTTTCCTGATCGTGTCGGCTCGTACTTGGAGGTAGTGCGTGCGGCGAGGGTCGTTCCCTGGGATGTTTGGCGGCGGTAGGCGTCGTGGTTGGAACGTTATTGGTATGCACTTCCACTGTATAATTACTAAGAATAGTTACTTCAATATTTAAGACCTAAATCTTTGACGCTTGAAAGTGCAAGTATTAATATTCTTGATATAGATATTAATACACGTACTAAGATTCCTTTCTTATTCCACATTATTATCAATTCTCTTTCAGTATCGTTTAATTACAGTTATAATTGACACAACGCTTAATTAATTAACAGGTGAAGGGCATTCTTGTACAGATTAACCTTTCATCTCGTCTCTAACTCTTTAACACGTAAATCACTTAAACGTGAGTCACACTCAATTACCTTTGATTATTTAACTATCTCAGTTCTATAAAACATATTATTCATATAAATTTATTTAACCATTAGATGGTCTCTCCCTTCCGAAGGAAGAATCAAATTGATCGTGACGAGCAACGTCTCCATAGACTACGCGAACGTAGAACAAGAAGACCCTTGAATCTTAACATCCAAATTTATCCACCGCGAATAATCGTACGATCCCCTTCTCCAGACGTATACTCGCCAATTAACAATATCCCCCCTTACATTGATTATTCTCATCCGCAATTTCCGGAGCCTTCACCGTTAGAATCAGACACGTTAATAACGAACCCTAATCATCAATTCTTACCCGATCCTGAATATTATATCCCGGATCAAAACCAACCAATTACATCGCCAGAGTACGATCCCATTTTACAATTTAACAACGAACAAACCTTTCACATTCTCAACGAGGACACTGCCAGTCTCACTCACGACGTCAATAACGTCATCCCTGAGGAAGCGCAAGATAACTTCACTTCTTTCATAACTTACCTCAACCAGCCTAACAATCCGGAACTGGAGCTCAGTCATATTGTAACTCAATTTCAAGCTCCCCACGAACCACGTCAGGACCAATAAATTTTATATCAATAGAAAGGTTTTATAAATGAATAAATGACATTATACTTGTAAAATATCTTTATTTATCGACCCGACCCGTCAGGTTCCTTCTCTGTCCGATACTCTCAATCGAATCTCAAGCTCTCGGCTTCCCTGGGTATAGCCGGCCTAGCAGGTTGCCCATAAAACAAATAGAGAGCAGCTTCTTAAACGTCCACCGAGGTAGACGCGAGAGAAGACCGTCTTGTGCAAAAGGTAATTTATCGCCAGATGAATTATTGGACGTAACACCATACAAGATCTTTTAACAAAATATTCCTTAGCAATCCCTCTGCAACACGCTAACGCGATCGACGTAGCTGACGCGTTCACCGATGAACTAATATGCGTCTTCGGAGCGCCAAAAGCTATTCTAACAGATCAGGGATCGCATTTTCTAAATAGCCTAATGCGTAACATAGCAAAAAGTTTTAAAATTAAGCACTTCAAAACAACAGCTTACCGGCCGCAATCTAATGGCTCAATAGAGCGCTCCCACCATGTCTTGTGGGAATACTTAAAGCAATACGTAGATAGAAACAATGATTGGGACAAATACTTAAAACTAGCGTCATTCTCTTATAATACTAGCGTACACGAAGGGACGCAATATACTCCCCATGAATTAGTCTTTGGGAAGATAGTCAAGTTGCCTTCCAACTACCCCGATGTCGCCGACGTTACGGACGAGAGTTACGCTAATTATCTTACAAACCTTTTTAACAAACTGAGTGACGCCCAAGCCGTCGCCCGCGGAAACTTAATAGCCGCTAAACAAATGTCAAAGGTCTACTACGACCGCCGAGTTAACGCCCAACAGTTTCGAGCGGGAAACTACGTGTACTTATTAAAAGAACCAAATAAAGGCAAATTAAGCAATCAATACACCGGTCCCTATAAAATCATTAGTCTCTTAGGCAATCGTAACGTTAAGTTAGCCATAAGTAGAAATAAGTGTTACGTCTCGTGGGGTCGCGGCTGCGAGAATTTGAATGCAGAGCTCGGCTTATTCCACGAGACACGATCGCTATTACGGGTACGCGAATCTATGCGATTCTCCCCGGGGATACCCGCGATCTGAGGTTATTCGCGCTGGAACTGAGGTGATTGGATTATTGCGTGGGACCTACCTGTGACTCTACTGTAATAAAGATAGCTTCGTCGATTGCTCTATGCGAAACGTCGTTGGGGTTGCGTAAGTAATCTTCGTACGTAAACTGACAAAGCTCGCACAAATCACCGATTCGCGTGAGGGTAAGTTGGAAGTTGCAGACTCCGCAATTTATTCCGATAGGTGTTCCGCCTATGATTAGAGTATGCTTCCGAATCCTTGTCCAAAGTAATTTCGAGACTCTAGGTAAGGTGGAATAGCATGAAGTGCAGAGGGCTGCCTTAGTCTCAAAATGGATGTACCCGACACCAACTTGGCAATAGAATAAGGGTTCAAACGGTACAAAGAGATTAACTTCTGGAGAAGGGGTTATGTCTCTAAGGGTGAGTGGGCACATTTGTGCTTGTTGCGTAATCGAATTGATAATGCGTCATTCGCTCGTAGATCTTCGGTGAACCCGGCAGTTATCGAGAAGTTAGTAGTCGTCGGCAAAACCGTCGGTAATTGCTCAGTAAAACACTGGTAAGGTGCCAGTAAGGTGTCGATAACCCGTTGGTAAAAGAACGTTCGTCGGTATATGGTTGGTAAATGTCGGTATAAGAACGTATGCCGGTATATAGTCGGTAATGTCGGTAAAAGAACGTATGTCGGTATATTGTCGATAACGTTGGTAAAAGAACGTATGTCGGTATATCGTCGGTAACGTCGGTAAAAGAACGTATGTCGGTATATTGTCGATACCGTCGGTAAAAGAACGTATGTCGGTATATCGTCGGTAATGTCGGTAAAAGGACGTATGTTGGTGAATCGAAAGTGTTCTCAATTGATTATTGTTTAAATGACTACTTTGTTGCACGGATTTACGAAGTTATTTCTTGAGACACAAAGATTTTTAAGAGATTGAACTATTTGCGTTTTTCCGTGTTAGAATTCCGAGGGTGGCACCGCATGTGGTGGTCGACCCTAGTTTTATAGCCCGACCTTTTTTTTATAGCTTCCGCAGTGACGATGGAAAAGAGGAAAAATGCGTCGGAGATTTTTCTAGAATGTTCTCTTCCACGTGGTAGAAGCGTCTCTGAATTTGCTAACACGCGCGATTCCTTAGGTTAACGTGAATTTCACTTACCTTTAGTAGCACTTTCTTGATCGTGTCGGCTCGTACTTGGAGGTAGTGCGTGCGGCGAGGGTCGTTCACTGAAATGTTGGGCGGCGGCAAGCGTCGTGGTCGGAAAGTTATTGGTATGCACCTCCACGGTAAGAGTTCGTCGTTGTTAATATTTTTAATGTTAAAAATGTTCTCGTATTTAGGATCGGCCTGATATTCCACTCCGAGGAATTGAGAATATTCCTCGGTCGCTGATTCACGATAGAGTCGGTTTAGTTTTCGTAATTGATTCTTCCTTCCCGCGCGTCGCGTCTTAGGCATATTGAATTTGATGCATCCTCTGAATGATTACTCAAATAAGGAGGGTTGATATGCGGCGGACCTTACTCTCAATTCCTTATTTCGGCAAATGCTGAGAATGTTAATTCTGACTGTGATGAGCGGTGGTCCGCTCCAAACACAGTTTGAATTATTCTGAATTCAAACGCCGTATGACAAATTTAAACGCTATCGAATTTTATCACGGGAGTGGAAGTTTTGAAGAATACTGAACACTAGTTTTCACACATGAATACACTGATTTATTCGTATAGTAGTACAAAATTCTAGACTAAAACTTAGAATTAGAATTTAGATTTAGACTTAGAATTTAGAGTTAGAATATTATACTTAGAGTTAGAATTTTAGAATTAGAGTTAGGATTTAGAATTTGGACTTAGAATTTAGAAGTGCGACTATACTGTTTGGTGTCGCGCAGAGAACTGCCGAAATTCGGGACTGCTCTGAGGTCCTTCGTTTCGGCGGCTCGGGCCTGCGGCGGCCTGGAGAGGGGGAACTCTCCGGAGTAGGGGCTCTCGCTGTGGTGGGAGATCCTTAGGCGCTACGAAGCGCCACGCTTAGTTTCTAGGCGGAGTTAAGCGTCATGGCCGGCTTTGGCGCGCTTTTCAAATAGCGTTTAAAGAACTTGGAGTAAACGAAAAAATTTATACGGTCGGACGTGACACTTCCCCCCTTAAAATAAAAATGTTGGAATTTAATGTTCCAACATTTTGGACTTAGTTTTCTATGCGCTACGATTAGGTTCTTAACTTAACATTGATTATGCAAATATTTATTTAGTTCGCCGTAATCTTTCATTGGGTGAACACTCGTAGGGTGAGTTTTTGCACACACTTTGCCACTGTCTGATTCGTTAATCGAAGAGGTTTGTTGTGTGGGCAGGGTTAAGGGTGTTTCTTCTTCGTTTGTTGGAGGGGGTTTTAGGTGTAGCAATTCTCGTCCGTTGTCCTGTTCTCCTTCCGCTGATTTGCCAAGGTGTAGGAGGACATTGGTCACCGAGATCCAAATGGCTCCGAGTAGATGTAGACTCCATCCGTACACCGAGTGGAGTGCGTACCCATGGATCAGGGTGTCGATTATTAATTTTATCAACCGTATGGTAACGAAGATGCCAAGTACTCCGGCGCTGGCGGATCCGAAGCTTATAAAACCTTTCCATAGCCTGGCTCCGGTATTTTCCGCTATTCGGTCGAGAGATTTCTCGTCTAATAAATTCAGCAAGGAGAAACTGCCTGTAGGAATTTCCTGTCCCATTGCTCCCCTGGCGATTGTGTGAAGCATGGAGGGTTTTTCCACGGGGAACATGATATGGTCGCGAAGACGATCAAGATCTTCGTTCGTATAAATACCACTGGAAGCGAGTGAATCCGGGCTTACGTACTTCCATGAGGGTTTGGTTAAAGGCCTGATAGTAGGCGGTGCCACCGATTCCACGGGTTTCGGTGTTAGTCTATACCAGGTGTTGTGTATTTGGTATAGAGTTGGTAATACTTCGTTGCAATCCCTCGATGTTCCGGCTTTAGTAAGTATCTTCGATCTTGGTAAGAGGAAGAGTGACTTATTTTGATGAGTGACGGGAAGTTCGTTGTAGCACTCCTCGGTAGGTCGTAGGCGGCATTTGACAGGTATACATTTGATGAGGTGTATAACTTCACCTGCAGTTATGGCGGTATAACCTGGAGACTTCATTATTCGATGCGCCATTTCGTCAGGTGCTATGCTTGCTAGAGAAAGCGCGTTGAGGAGGATCTGCCTTTCCAGTGCACATTTTTACTCCATAATATCCTTGTATAGTTGGGTCAGCTGGGTCTTCAGGTGTTTCTCGTCGTATATAAATTTTGAATTCACATATGTGAAGATGTCGAGGTTGTCGATTCTGACCTTGGAACGGCTTTTGAATGTCCGCTCGGGCCTCGTTTCGAGGATACACAGCTTGGGATGTTCCGTTCGCCAAAAGTTGTATCCGCATACGTTGGTTTCGGTTGTCCTTGCTAATGCGAAGGTTGTGTCACGCGCCGTGACTGTATAAATCGTTGGCGCTTCCTCTTGGGGAGTGCTGGGCGACAATCGATATGCTATTCCTTCGTAGAGGACATCGTATCGTCCAAAGTGACAATTGTCAATTGGCAGGATTGTCCAAAAGGTGGAGGCGCCGTCGGCATCAATGCATTCGCCTGTCGTTACGGGACAGCGAATGCCGGATGGAAGTATCACTTCATTGTTATTGTATCCAACGGGCAGCTCCAATTGTCGTATCGTGATTCGTACTGAGGCTTGCACGATCACGTCGTCCCATGAGCCGTATGCGTCGCTGAACTGGGTGCCGCTGCATTTTCCGTCTGTCTTAACTGAACTTGCGAGTGTCATTGCTCTTAGGTTTGTTGCATTTGGTTTAATCCCAGTAATGTGTTGGTTAACTCCTAGGGATATGGTCCCTGTTTCGTGCAATTTTCGGCATGTGTCTGCCGATACTTCGTGGATATACTCCTGTCTTCCGTTCTGTACCGCTGCTATATGAGAGTGCATTCTGCAGTAAAATATAGTCCGGTCTATCTCAATTTTGCATTGGTAGGCGGGAGTATGCACAAATTCACTGAGTTGGAGTAGTTGTATATAGACTTCCTCCTTCTTAGGTTCGATGCTGTTGGTTTTACACTCTTCGATATCTAAGAGGGAGAGTGTTGTGATGTTCAGGCCCCGTCCTCCGCAGTCGTATCCGATTAGTCCGCTGGATAGTGGAACCAGAAAGGCCATGCCCAGGATGATTGCGAGAGTCTTCATCTTAGCGTGGTTGGTTGATTACTGGCCCGTCCTCCGTTGGGGCGTCCGAGATATATTCGTCTTTGGAGTGGGGGTCTTCAAGGGTGGGGGCTTGATGTGGTGAGGGCATTAACTTGTCCATATGTACAGTTTTAGTCTTACTATTACTTATAGCTAACTTAACATTATTTTTTCCTAGTATCTTTATTATCCTATAGGGACCTGTATATTGGTCTCCTAATTTCCCTCTGTTAGGTTCCTTAAGTAAGTAAACGCTATCGTTAATCTTAAATTTACGTGTATTGATTTTTTTATCGTAGTATTTCTTACTTCTATTCTTAGCATTATTTAAGTTTTCGCGTGCGGCTGTTTGGGAATCGCGCAATTTGTTAAATAGTGTGGTTAAATATTGTGTATAGCTTTCGTTAGTCATGCTTTCGATGTCCGGGTCGCTCGAGGGGACCCGCGCGATTTTCCCGAAAATGAGTTCGTACGGAGTGTATTTTGTACCCTCGTGTACGCTTGTATTATACGAAAACGATGCTAGTTTTAAAATTTGATCCCATTCACCTGTTTTTATCAACAAATTGCTTCAAATATTCCCAGAGTACCTGGTGTGATCGTTCTACCGATCCGTTCGCTTGTGGTCTGTACGCTGTGGTCTTACATTGCTTGATTTTAAATTTTCGGGCTACTGTCCTCATGAGGCTGTTTATAAAGTGTGAGCCCTGGTCGGTGAGGATCGCTTTTGGTGCGCCGAATGTACAAATGAGGTCGTTAGTAAATGCTTCTGCTACTTGTATCGCTCCTGCTTGTCGGAGTGGGATCGCAAGGGAGTATTTGGTTAGGTGGTCTTGTATAGTTAGGATGTACGTATTGTTTTGTTTCGTGGTTGGGAGGGGACCCATTATATCCATGGAGACCTTTTCGAAGGCCGAATCGGGGGTGTCGGTTAGGATCATTGGTTGCTTAGTTTTTACGCGAACCAATTTCTTTAATTGACACGCGCGGCAGTTTTTGACGAAATTTTGGACATCAGTTTTTATACCGCTCCAGGTGTAGCGTTTTTTAATCCTATTGTAAGTTTTGGTGATGCCCTTTTGTCCTGCTACCGCGGAATGTCACGTCCGGCCGTATACATTTTTTCGTTTACTCTAAGTTCCTTAAACGCTATTTGAAAAGCGCGCCAAAGCCGGCCATGACGCTTAACTCCGCCTAGAAACTAAGCGTGGCGCTTCGTAGCGCCTAAGGATCTCCCACCACGGTGAGAGCCCCTACTCCGGAGAGTTCCCCCTCTCCAGGCCGCCGCAGGCCCGAGCCGCCGAAACGAAGGACCTCAGAGCAGTCCCGAATTTCGGCAGTTCTCTGCGCGACACCGTACAGTATAGTCGCACTTCTAAATTCTAAGTCCAAATTCTAAATCCTAACTCTAATTCTAAAATTCTAACTCTAAGTATAATATTCTAACTCTAAATTCTAAGTCTAAATCTAAATTCTAATTCTAAGTTTTAGTCTCAAATTTTGTACTACTATACGAATAAATCAGTGTATTCATGTGTGAAAACTAGTGTTCAGTATTCTTCAAAACTTCCACTCCCGTGATAAAATACGATAGCGTTTAAATTTGTCATACGGCGTTTGAATTCAGAATAATTCAAACTGTGTTTGGAGCGGACCACCGCTCATCACAGTCAGAATTAACATTCTCAGCATTTGCCAAAATAAGGAATTGATAGTGAGGTCCGCTGCATATTAACCCTCCTTATTTGAGTAATCATTCAGAGGATGCATCAAATTCAATATGCCTAAGACGCGACGCGCGGGAAGGAAGAATCAATTTCGAAAACTAAACCGACTCTATCGTGAATCAGCGACCGAGGAATATTCTCAATTCCTCGGAGTGGAATATCAGGCCGATCCTGAATACGAGAACATTTTTAACATTAAAAATAATAACAACGACGAACTCTTACAGTGGAGGTGCATACCAATAACTTTCCGACCACGACGCCTGCCGCCGCCCAACATTTCAGTGAACGACCCTCGCCGCACGCACTACCTCCAAGTACGAGCCGACACGATCAAGAAGGTGCTACTAAAGGTAAGTGAAATTCACGTTAACCTAAGAAATCGCGCGTGTTAGCAAATTCAGAGACGCTTCTACCACGTGGAAGAGAACATTCTAGAAAAATCTCCGACGCATTTTTCCTCTTTTCCATCGTCACTGCGGAAGCTATAAAAAAAAGGTCGGGTTATAAAACTAGGGTCGACCACCACATGCGGTGCCACCCTCGGAATTCTAACACGGAAAGACGCAAATAGTTCAATCTCTTAAAAATCTTTGTGTCTCAAGAAATAACTTCGTAAATCCGTGCAACAAAGTAGTCATTTAAACAATAATCAATTGAGAACACTTTCGATTCACCGACATACGTCCTTTTACCGACATTACCGACGATATACCGACATACGTTCTTTTACCGACGTTATCGACAATATACCGACATACGTTCTTTTACCGACATTACCGACTATATACCGACATACGTTCTTATACCTACATTTACCAACCATATACCGACGAACGTTCTTTTACCAACGGGTTATCGACACCTTACTGGCACCTTACCAGTGTTTTACTGAGCAATTACCGACGGTTTTGCCGACGACTACTAACTTCTCGATAACTGCCGGGTTCACCGAAGATCTACGAGCGAATGACGCATTATCAATTCGATTACGCAACAAGCACAAATGTGCCCACTCACCCTTAGAGACATAACCCCTTCTCCAGAAGTTAATCTTTTTGTACCGTTTGAACCCTTATTCTATTGCCAAGTTGGTGTCGGGTACATCCATTTTGAGACTAAGGCAGCCCTCTGCACTTCATGCTATTCCACCTTACCTAGAGTCTCGAAATTACTTTGGACAAGGATTCGGAAGCATACTCTAATCATAGGCGGAACACCTATCGGAATAAATTGCGGAGTCTGCAACTTCCGACTTACCCTCACGCGAATCGGTGATTTGTGCGAGCTTTGTCAGTTTACGTACGAAGATTACTTACGCAACCCCAACGACGTTTCGCATAGAGCAATCGACGAAGCTATCTTTATTACAGTAGAGTCACAGGTAGGTCCCACGCAATAATCCGATCACCTCAGTTCCAGCGCGAATATCCTCAGATCGCGGGTATCCCCGGGGAGAATCGCATAGATTCGCGTACCCGTAATAGCGATCGTGTCTCGTGAAATAAGCCGAGCTCTGCATTCAAATTCTCGCAGCCGCGACCCCACGAGACGTAACAGAATACATCCGCGAAGTATCAGCAGAAACCTGCAAGAAATTATACAACACCGGATCTATATTCCTGGGAAACAACGACCTCATCACGGACATCAAGGTGAATACCACCAACCACCGTAGCTTGACCCTCGCAGGAACCACCAGAACCGACGGAACATGCTTCGGAACTCAGTTCAGCGACCCGTTTGGCACTTGGGATAACGTGGTCGTTCAAGCATCTATAAAAATTACCACCCGAAGACTCGAGCTCCCCGTCAGACATAGCACCAATGAAGTAATATTACCCTCCGGTGCTCGATGTCCCGTAGCTAAAGGAGAATGCAACGACGCAGATGGCTCAACCACATATTGGACGGCGCTACCCAGCGATAACTGCCACTTCAATAGCTACGACGTTCTCTACCAAGGCCTAGCACACCGCCTCTCATCTAAGCCCACACAGAGGGAATCACCGATTATCTACACAGTCACCACGCAAGAAACCACCTTTGCTTTAGCACGAACCACGGAAATAAATGTGTGCGGCTACAGAATTTTGAGGACGGAACATCCCAAACTCTGCATACTCGAGACTCAACCTGGACATACGTTTAAGGGCCACTCCAGAGTCCCGATCGATAACCTCGATATATTTTCCTACGTAAATTCCAAATTCATTTACGTGGAAAAACACTTGAAAACACAATTGACACAATTGTATCAAGACATAATGGAACAAAAATGTGCTTTAGAGAGACAAATTCTACAAAACGCTCTCTCTCTCGCCAGCATCGCCCCGGACGAAATGGCGCATCGAATCATGAAGGCACCAGGCTACACCGCCATTACGGCAGGCGAAGTCCTCCATTTGATCAAATGCGTACCGGTGGAGTGCCGAGTACGACAAGCTGAAAGATGCTACAACGAACTCCCCGTCACCCACCAAAACAAATCCCTCTTCCTGTTGCCAAGATCAAGGATACTTACCAAAACAGGAATACCCAGGGATTGCCACGAACTACTTCCAGCGATGTATCAAGTACACAACATCTGGTATTGTTTAACTCTAAAGCCAGTGGAATCAATGGCGCCGCCGATGATTCAACCACTAACCAAACCACAATGGAGATACGTCAGTCCAGATTCACTCGCCTCAAGTGGCATCTATACCAGCGAAGACCTTGATCGTCTTCGCGACCACATTATGTTTCCCATGGAGAAACCCTCTATGCTCAATACAATTGCTAGAGGAGCAATGGGACAAGAAGTCCCCGCGGGAAGCTTCTCTATGCTAAACCTGTTGGACGAGAAAACCCTCGACCAGCTAGCAGAAAATACGGGAGCCCGCTTGTGGAAAGGATTCGTAAGTTTCGGATCAGCAAGCGCTGGAGGCCTCGGAATATTCGTCATCGTCCGTGTCGCCAAACTAATTATCGACACACTGATACATGGCTACGCACTCCATTCCGTATATGGATGGAGTTTGCACCTCCTGGGAGCCGTTTGGACCTCAGTAACAAACGTTCTACTGCACCTCGGAAAACCAGCGGACGAGAACCAGGACAACGGACGAGAGCTAACACCCCTAAATCCCCCTTCGACGACCGAAGTTTTTGCACCCCCGACAGAAAAAGTCCAAAGTGAAGTGCCTATAGACTACAAAAAACTACGCAATCTCCTCAACGAAGGAGTATAGACTCAGTGATAAGTTAACAAATTACACTTTGTAAATTCTACTACTAAGCTCGGAAAACATTGGAACATGGTCCAACATTTTCTTTTAAGGGGGGAGGTGTCACGTCCGGCTTCATTACTATGTCCGGGTATGTAAATTTTTTTCTATCTATAAGGAATAAATCCTAAAACTATCAAACATCATTTGAAAAGCGCGCCAAAGCCGGCCATGACGCTTAACTCCGCCTAGAAATTAAGCGTGGCGCTTCGTAGCGCCTAAGGGTCTCCCACCACGGTGAGAGCCCCTACTCCGGAGAGTTCCCCCTCTCCAGGCCGCCGCAGGCCCGAGCCGCCGAAACGAAGGACCTCAGAGCAGTCCCGAATTTCGGCAGTTCTCTGCGCGACACCGAACAGTATAGTCGCACTTCTAAATTCTAAGTCCAAATTCTAAATCCTAACTCTAATTCTAAAATTCTAACTCTAAGTATAATATTCTAACTCTAAATTCTAAGTCTAAATCTAAATTCTAATTCTAAGTTTTAGTCTAGAATTTTGTACTACTATACGAATAAATCAGTGTATTCATGTGTGAAAACTAGTGTTCAGTATTCTTCAAAACTTCCACTCCCGTGATAAAATACGATAGCGTTTAAATTTGTCATACGGCGTTTGAATTCAGAATAATTCAAACTGTGTTTGGAGCGGACCACCGCTCATCACAGTTAGAATTAACATTCTCAGCATTTGCCAAAATAAGGAATTGATAGTGAGGTCCGCCGCATATTAACCCTCCTTATTTGAGTAATCATTCAGAGGATGCATCAAATTCAATATGCCTAAGACGCGACGCGCGGGAAGGAAGAATCAATTACGAAAACTAAACCGACTCTATCGTGAATCAGCGACCGAAGAATATTCTCAATTCCTCGGAGTGGAGTATCAGGCCGATCCTGAATACGAAGACATTTTCAACATTAAAAATAATAACAACGACGAACTCCTACAGTGGAAGTGCATACCAATAATGTTCCAACCACGACGCCTGCCGCCGCCAAACATCCCAGTGAACGACCCTCGCCGCACGCACTACCTCCAAGTACGAGCCGACACGATCAAGAAAGTGCTACTAAAGGTAAGTGAAATTCATGTTAACCTAAGGAATCGCGCGTGTTAGCAAATTCAGAGACGCTTCTACCACGTGGAAGAGAATATTCTAGAAAAATCTCCGACGCATTTTTCCTCTTTTCCATCGTCACTGCGGAAGCTATAAAAAAAAGGGGTCAGGCTATAAAACTAGGGTCGCCCATTACACGCGGTGCAACTCTCGAACTTCTAACACGGAAAAACGCAAATAATTCAATCTCTTAAAAATCTTCGTGGCTCAAGAAATAACTTCGTAAAATCCGTACAACAAAATAGTCACTTAAACAATAATCAATTGGGAACACTCTTGATTTATTGACAATATACCGACACACGTTCTTTTACCGACATTACCGACATTATACCGACATACGTTCTTTTACCGACGTTACCGACAATATACCGACGTACGTTCTTTTACCGACATCTTACCGACGTTCATTACCAACGATTACCGACCACTTACCTACGGTTTCTACTAACGTTCGTTACCGACATCTGCCGACGTTGTATCGACGCCACATCGACTCACTTTATCGACATTTATCGACTTCCCGACAACGTCCGGTCTCATCAACCATCTACGAGCATATAACTAACGTGGCAGGTATAGATGTGCCCAATCCCCTTTAGAGATGTAACCCCTCTTCCAGGAGTTAATCTCCCAATACCCTTCGAGCCTCCGTATTACTGTCAAGTCGGTATCGGGTACATTCATTGTGAAACTAAAGCCGCTCTTTGTCTTTCATGCTTCGCCACGTTACCTCGAACTTCTAAATTGTTCTGGACACGGATCCGGAAACATAGCCTTACCATAGGTGGATTACTAGTTGGGATAGTTTGCGGAACTTGTAGCAACCGCCTCACCCTTTCACGAGCGGGTGACCTATGCAAACTTTGCGAGTCTATATACGGGGACTACTCGCGCAACCCAGATAGCGTTCCGGCGAGGATAGAAGACGGGACCACAATCATAACTGTGGAATTACAGATAGGCTCCACGTCGTAATTGCTACCTTAAGGGTAATACGTTCTCCCCCCTCCCTCCGCATCGTGCAACCTTTGTCGGAAAACCCTTCGTCGTGGGTATCCCCGGAAAAATTTCCGTAATACGACGTTGTCTCGCGCAATAGTTCGAGTACGTGTAACGCGAATCATACACTCGCGAATAGCACGCCGCGACTGCGAACGGGACGAAACAAATGTTAATATAACATGTTATTATGTTTCGTGTAAAATTTTGTATGTTGTAAAAAGACTGTTGTTCCGCGCTAAATATTATACAATGTACATCAACTGTTACGATGTAAGTATCTGTGTACTTATGCGTCACAGTGTATTTTGACGGCGACTCTGTCGATGTACCTTTTGCACGTCAGATATCGGCAGATTGCCGTGCGTCAGCCGTTCTTAATGCGAAGTGTAAAATATTTATAATTAATAAACGAAGTCTCGAACGCAATTTTGTCATTCTTGATTTTTGTCTTATTTTATGATGTAGAATCACTCCTTACATTTTGGCCCACCTGTTGCCGAACACCCTGTATATATATATATACATTTCTATCATATATATATTTCTTTATAAATATTTTTTACGCATACATACAAACTGTTGTGCCTCGAGTGAGACACAGAAGGGAGTTGTCGGATTGGGAAGTGGACTTCCGAATCGTCGGGGTTTCTCCGTAGATTATAGTCTTGTTAGATGTAGAATTTCTTTTCTTTATTTAATATATATTGGTATACAAACTTAACAAGACTCGGCGTGTAGTTATTTCTAAATCTCTGGTAACTTCGTTTTTCTTTTCCACTCGTTTGACGCGACTGTAGATTTATCCGAACGTTAGTTAACGACTCGTCTGATTGCGAGTCGGGAGTTATCCTCGATGTGACTCGGTTGGTTGGTCTAATTGAACTCGCTCTCTGTTCACTCCCGAGTTTTTATGTGAACTTGGTTTTTCGATATTTTGTTTGAAAGGGGTGCCTGGCGACAGGCACCCGATTGGTGCAAAGCTTTTGCTTACGCGGCTAGATTTTGAGCGCAAAGCTGTTCGAAAAATGAAGCTCTTAGCTTGCGTCTTTGCGATTTCCGGCCCGCTGCTGTATCAGCGGCCTCCACGCGGAAAGTGTAGTTGATCTATATTTTATATCCGCTAAACTTATAATTATAGCCTTTCGGGCTATAACATCCCTCCCCCGTTGAAAAAGAAAAACGGAAGTACGAGGTTTTTTGTTATACCTTTGGTTTTAACAATATTTGATTATGTTTATATCTTATTCTACGTACAATTATAGTTCCCCCGATACATAGTAGGTTTTATAATAGTTTCTTAAAATCTAGTACTTTGACTCCTTTTCAGTATTGATCTCGGTATTTCGAAATATGTACGTCGCGAGGACGAAACAGACAATTAGGTAAGTTCTAATTTTCAATAAATAATTTTAATCTGTTTGTGTGCATGCGTATCGCTTTTCTTTCTTTCTTTACTGTATAATTCACGCTTGAATTTTTCTCTATTATTGTGTACGGTCCTACCCATAATGCGTCTAATTTCTTGGATCGTCTGCGTCGAAGTGTCTCATCGTATGCGAGTACCTTGTCGCCTATTTTAAATTTGGTTTCTTCCGCGGATTTATCAAAGTATTCTTTTGATTTTATTTTTTCTTCTTTAATATTTTCTTTCGCAAGTTGGTTCGATGCACGTATTTTTTCCTTTAGTTCTTGTAGATAGTCATCGTAGCTATACGTCAGTTTAGGCGGTTTCGTTAGTGCTGTCGGTAGTTCGACTTGTCGTCCGTATATTAATTCAAAGGGGGTATATCCCGTAGCTGTATGAGGAGTGGTATTATATGTGAACATTGCGTATGGCACCCATTTATCCCAGTCGGTTTGGTCAGCCTTTATATATTCTCGCAAATATTCGGCTAATGTGTGGTGCGATCTTTCTAATGCTCCATTACTCTCGGGATGATACGCGGTTGTTTGTATCTTTTTTATTCTTAATAATTTGCATATATTTTTAAATACTTCGCTTATAAAATTTGTGTTTTGGTCTGTTAAAATTTTCTCGGGAATGCCGTGTTCAAAAATTATTTTCGTAACAAATTCTTTTGCGACGGTATTTGCTTTTTGATTTGCGATCGGTATCGCTTTATTGAGTTTTGTCAGGCTATCCTGGAATGTTAACAAGTATGTTGTGTGCCTCGGGAGAGACACTTAAGGGTCGCGCCAAATTGGGATGGGAATCCGGGGCGTCAGGACTTGTCGGGTGTTTGTAGAGAAATGCACTACACTTTTTGTATTAAAATTCTTTATTCAACTTCAACCACTTGGTCTTTATTTTATTTCACTATCAATACACTGAAGCTTTACGAGTGTGCGGCACTGACTTTATATTACTCCGCGTATCGCGCACAACTGCGAGTCGATGCTAAGTGCGCGCGCGGTTAGCGAGATCGTGGTTAGAGCGATTATTTGTGTCTGCGACTGAGCGAGCTGTCGCGTCTCTACTCTCTTTTTATATCGTTGTTTTTTGGAGTTTTCCCGATCGGAAGGGGTGCCTGGCAACAGGTTTCCCCGGTCGAGAATCTAGGTGCAAGCGAAGCAGATTCAAAGTCCTTCTGCTTTGCTTGCACGTTGACCAATTTCTGTTCCGCGTATATCTCGCATTGTATGCGTTTTTAACGCGGTCATTATCTGTCGTAATTCTGATTTCGCGTATACCTCGCATCGTATGCGCTTTTTAACGCGGTCATTATCTGTCGTAATTCTGATTCCGCGTATACCTCGCATCGTATGCGTTTTTTAACGCGGTCAGTGTCTGTCGTAATTGCGGATGCAATACGAGTACCCATTTCTTAATATTAGTTAACTTTTAATAGTTATATCTATTGTATATCTTGGGGGGATATAACAAGTATTTGTTTCCGTTAGTGGTAACTGTTAAAGGTCCGAGAATATCTAATGCACATTTTTCAAATGGTTTATTCGGAGTATCTGTGATCACGAGGGGTTTTATTCGGCGCGATAACTTATTTTTTTTTGGCAGGATTTGCCTTTTCTTCTTTGTCTTCTTCTAATCTGAAGATTGTATTTCTTTTCTCCCCGTTGATATCTCGGGTCACTTGTTGGCTTAGCGCGTCGGTATTCGCGTTTGCTCGTCTGGTCTTGTGTATAATTTCATAATCATATTCCTCGAGTTTCAATCTCCAGCGGATTAATCTAGCTCCGAGATCAGTTACATTGAACAATCATATCAAAGGTTTATGATCGGTAATTATTTTAAACTTTGTGCCGTAAATGTATGGTCGAAAATGTTTAACAGCCCATACAATTGCCAATAGTTCCTTTTCCGTAGTATTATAATTTTGTTCCGCGCAAGATAATACTCGGCTGGCGTATGCGATAGGTCTATCCTTGCCTACTGTTCCTTGTGATAGTACGGCTCCGATTGCATAGTCTGAGGCATCGGTAGTCACGTTGAATTCTTTATTGAAGTCCGGATACTTTAGCACTGGCGCTGTCATTAATTTTTCCTTTAATTTTTCAAACGCGATTTGTTGTTCATTTTTCCATTCAAACGTTTTCGTTTTCTTTGTTAATTTTGTTAACGGGTTTGCGATTTGCGAAAAATTTTCTATAATGCGATAAATTTTCGATAATAACCTGCTAGTCCGATAAACGACTGTACGTCTTTTATTTTCCGCGGTGTCGGGAAATTTTTTACCGCCTCTAACTTCGACGGATCTGGCAGTATACCGTTTTCGGAAATAATATGTCCAAGGTATATCACTTCTTTTCGTAAAAATTTGCATTTGTCAGGCTGTAGTTTGAGACTGTGTTTCCGTAGGCGTTGTAATACTTTCGCGAGTCTTCTGTTGTGATTCTTTAAACTGGATCCGTATAAACAATGTCGTCGAAATAAACGAAACATCGGAGCCCTTGTATCCCGGTTAGCACCGAGTTCATGAGTCGTTGGAAAGTCGCAGGCGCGTTTTTAAGTCCAAACGGCATTTTATTAAACTCGTAGTGTCCGTAGGGAGTCGAGAAGGCTGTCTTATTTTTGTCGCGCTCGGCCATCGGTATCTGGTGATATCCAGATGCGAGGTCGAGCGTCGTAAAATACTTTGCGTTTCCCAGCTGATCCAAAATATCGGTAATATTTGGCAGTGGAAATGAATCACCTATAGTTAATTCATTTAACTTCCGGAAATCGACTACTACTCTTAATCGCGGTTTGCCTGTTGCGTCAGCCTTTTTTGGCACTACTAATAACGGTGCATTCCACTGGTTAATGCTTGTACTAATAGTTCCGTCTTTTAGCATTTCTTGTACTTGCTTGTTCACTTCTAATTTATGTTTCTCGGGAAGGCGATACGGTCTCACATTGACGGATGAGGTATCGGCGCGCGTGCTTATCTCGTGTTTTAGTGTTGCTGTGCATGACAGTGGTTCTCCGCTTAAATAAAACACGTCGCTATATTCTTCGCATATTTTCTATATCGCTTTCCTTTTTTCTTTATTTAAATGTTCTGTGCGTAATAATTGTCAGATTCGTTCGTCACGCGTTAGTAGATTCGGAGTCTTGTCTGCAGGGCCGGATTAACGTAATGGCCAACTCGGTTTTCGCCGGGGGCCTCAAGTTTGTTGAAATATTTTCCAAAAAAAAAGAAAAAAAACCATTTAACAGCAAATTAGCAAATGAAAACTTTTTTTAATTTGTGAAAATTCTCGTAGCGTTCGGTACTTGACGCTCAGTGATGCCGACAGCGTCGAGCCGTCGAGCCGCCGAGCGCCGCCGAGTCGCCGAGCGCCGCTGAGTCGCCGAGCGCCGAGCCGCTGAGCGCCGAGCCGCTGAGCACCGAACTACGATTTTCATTTCTTGTATGCGCCCCCACCACGCGCTCCGGCAGCAGGCAGCTAGCGTAGCGTCCCTAATCCGAAATCACTGATAGCTGATAGCGGCGGCAGCGGCGCGCGGCGCTTCGACTCTATTCGACAAGTCGGCAATAGACTCTATTCGTCCGCTACTACTTCTTGCGCTCGCTAGAGAAATGTAACTCTAGATCAAGGAACAGCTTCGTTTATTTTCTAAGAGATAATTTAGTTTTTTAGCGCTCAGGGTTAATGAAACTTTTAAGTTTTGATTGAGAATAAAGTAATTTATTTCAAACGCTTGTAATAAGAAATACTAAAAAAAGAGAAGCCAGGAAATTAATTAGTGTCTTTTTTGTTGCTTTGTGTCTTTCTATTTCCTTGTCTTTTGCTATT
The DNA here is from genome assembly GCF_048542155.1 of Nylanderia fulva. NCBI lineage: Eukaryota > Metazoa > Arthropoda > Insecta > Hymenoptera > Formicidae > Nylanderia > Nylanderia fulva. The sequence continues at coordinate 139,731 of NW_028191015.1, read as the reverse complement.
TTTTACGGCACATTTATAGCAAAATGAAACGAAATTTTGAAAGTGGAGCTCATAAAAGAAAAAAGTTAAAAAAGAAGAATTATTCATTAAAAATCTGAAAAATATAAATTCGTATTTTCAAACAACAAATACTAGCACTGAAAATAGTACAGATGTCACTACTCTGTCTGTTAATTTAGATCCCTCTGTGTCTAATTCTTCTTTCATTTTACCTGTCGATCAAAATAATAATACTGAAACTGTCATTTCTTATTCTGACAATGACAACGGATCTAAAAAACAGAGTACAGATCCACCATTAGAACCACGTTTAGGAAATCGGTCCATCTACATCTAATACTCTCAACTATATTGAATCAAATTATACTGATGATCGGATAAATGATAATGAACAAAGTGCTATTTCTCATATTTCTGATAGTCAATTAGATAAACCAAGTTCAGATTCATCTTTATGGGAGCTTTTTCGAGGAAGTCGAAACGCATTACAGGAATACTGGATTAAAAATGGATTTACAAAATGCCAAAATTTCGATATACATGCGGATTATAAAACGTCAGTTCGAAACTATAAAAGTATTGAAAGAAACAAAAAAATCAATTAACCCAGAAAATTACAAAATTCCTATTTTTACCGGGAACTTCAAAATGGAGAAAAGGTTAAACGCGAGTGGGTTTTATATTTGCCGTCTCAAGGCAAAATTTTTTGCTTTCCTTGTAAATTGTTCAATGAGTCGGATACTTCATTTACAACTGGCTTTAATGATTGGAAACATGGATTAAAATCCATTTCAGATCATGAAAATAGCTTTGAGCATAGAAAAAATTTATATACTTATATTAGGCGCACAAAAGTAGTCGGAAGAATAGATACTGAACTACAACTTCAATTTAACGAAGAACGTAATTACTGGATCGAAGTATTTCGAAGAATAGTTGCTGTAATAAAATTTCTAGCATCTAAAGGTTTGCCTTTTAGAGGTAGCAATGAAATTTTCGGTTCTAACAAAAATGGTAATTACTTAGGAATGTTAGAACTAATAAGCAAATTTGATCTTATTAATACAGCCCATCCGTTTTTGCGCGAACATATAAAAAAGTTTGGAAATAATGGACGAGGAAAAACTTTTTTTCTTTCCTCAACAATATGTGAAGAATTAATCAAGATTATGGGGAAAAAGTATTTATGGGAATTATAGCCGAGATACGACAAGCGAAATATTATTCTATTTCAATAGATTCAACGCCTGATGTAAGTCATGTAGATCAGTTGACTTTCATTATCCGATATTGTAAAAACGGTAAATCAGTTGAACGATTTTTAAAGTTTATACTGATTTATGGGCACGACGCAGAGAATCTGTGTGAAGTTGTTATCAAGTTTCTAAATGAAAATGATATATCCATTTCAAATTGCCGAGGCCAGTCGTATGATAATGCCGCAAATATGGCTGGACGATATAATGGATTGCAGGCCAAAATTCATGACATTAATTCTTTAGCATTTTTTATTCCCTGTAGTGCACATTCTCTAAATCTTGTTGGCGTTCAGGCCGCAGAATCAACAGAAGAGATTTGTAAATATTTTGATTTCGTTAAAAACCTATAATATATACTTTCTTTTCTGCGTCAACGCACCGATGGGCTGTATTAATAAGAGCATTGTAACGGTTTACCTTTCCCGACGCCGCGGATCGGCTCGCCGGTTCCAGGATTCGGGAGGAAGGGGGAGATTCAGACTCGCTTATTCCTTATTAACAATGCTTTGGTTTATTCAAAAAGAAACAAATAAACAAAATGTTTGTTGGCATAAAGCCTAAATAGAGAAACTTATTGACTACTCGGTATAAACAATGTTTGTTGGCATAAAGCCTTAAATAGAGAAACTTATTGACTACTCGGTATAAACAAAATGTTTGTTGGCATAAAGCCTTAAATAGAGAAACTTATTGACTACCCGGTATAAACAAAATGCGGAGGCGTGTAGCCTGTAGCGGTGTCCGGAAAAAATTTACAAATTACCCGGTATAACTTAGAGATATGGTGTACGGAGGCGTATAGCTTATAGCAGGAAGAAACCGGAAACCGGGAAACCCGGCGTAATGACGAGAAACCCGTCACCCGGTGTATAGCAGGAAGAGACCGGAAACCGGGAAACCCGGCGTAACAACGAGAAACCCGTTGCCCGGCGTGTAGCAGGAAGAGACCGGAAACCGGGAAACCCGGCGTAACAACGAGAAACCCGTTGCCCGGCGTGTAGCAGGAAGAGACCGGAAACCGGGAAACCCGGCGTAACAACGAGAAACCCGTTGCCCGGCGTGTAGCAGGAAGAGACCGGAAACCGGGAAACCCGGCGTAATGACGAGAAACGCGTCACCCGGTGTATAGCAGGAAGAGACCGGAAACCGGGAAACCCGGCGTAACAACGAGAAACCCGTTGCCCGGCGTGTAGCAGGAAGAGACCGGAAACCGAGAAACCCGTTGCCCGATACTAAAGGTAGGAGGCCAGAAACCGGGAAACCCGGCGTAACAACGAGAAGCCCGTTGCCTGGCTAGGAGGTCCGGAACAGGACTGGTATCGGCTCATCCGTCGAGCCGGCTTATATACCCTGCCGGTGGTTCCCCCACTCTGCATCGAGGCTGTGGTGGGGGTAACGCCGGCGTCGTAGTGGGGCGCCTCTGGGGGTTGTAGTGGGGCGCCCCTGGAGTAGGGTGACCCGTGTATCGCTTATGTTTTTGCGTTTAGGGGCGCCTTAGGCGCCATAGCCTCAAGTGGCGGGCGGGTGATCGGCCCGCAAGGCGTTAGTAACGGCCACGCCGTTACAGCATTAGCTACTTTAGGTCCAAGACAAAAAGTAGTTAAAAATTTGTGTGATACGGGCTGGTCAGCTCGTGCTAATGCTGTTTTCGCATTAAATAATGGATATAAATCTATCAAAACAGCTTTAGAAACACTCATTACTGCTGAAAATGAATCCAAAGAAACTAAAACCCGAGCTACTAGTTTGAAGAAAAATATGAAAAGATTGGAAACGGTTTTTCTATGTATTTTTTGGAACGATGTATTAATGAGACTTAATAAAACGAATAAGATGTTACAGAAAACAACGTTGACCTTGTCTGTTGCTGTCAAAATGTTGAAATCTTTGACGTTACATATTAGCGAAAAGAGAAATAAATTTGATTGGTACGAAAAGCGGGGGATGCTGGAGCGTTGGCCGAACTCCGACGGGTTAGCGCCCTCATTTGAGAGGAATTAAAATTGTCGATAATTATCGACAATTTTAATTCCGCTATTATAAAAAGTAATATATATATGTCAAAAAGCCATTTTAGTGTGTTCAACATATTGAAATCAAACAACATAATATATTTTTACTGTCAAATCATCTCGCACACGCATCTAAGCGTGTCAATGACAGTAAAACATACATATATAAATGTGTCTCTTTATGACATAGTTGAACACAATTTCAATATTGCTCTTTTATATATTTTGATGATATATGCATATTTTCATGTATTTTTCAAAGGAAATATACAGTGTACCATATATATATATACAAGGTGGTTCAAAAATCCGGTAACGATCAATTATGTCCAAAAAATAGTGGTCTTATGAATAAAATATAAAAATTGCAGGATTCAACCCGGGAAAAATTTTTTATATATAATAATATCTAAATAATTATATAATTATACATAATTATATGTGAAATATGTTTATTTTATATATAATTAAATTTATTTATATATGAATTATGAAGTTCATGTATAATCTCATGTCAAGTTATATATGAAACATATATATTTATATATGTGAATACTTATTTATTATATATACAATATATATATATATATATATATATATATATTTATGTAAGTATATGTATATAAAAAGCTCTTTTATCTAATTATATATAGACATCTTTCATATTTTTGCAATTATATGTGTATAATTTTATATATTTCTATATAATTTTATATTGTTATATATAAAAATTGTTTCTAGGAAAAATAAGATATTTTATGGTGATCTTGACTTTGACGTAGGGATCAAATTTAGAGGTCATTTCAAGATCAACTTTTATTATACAAAACCCTCTATTTTTATTAGATATTCTTGTAGCTTATCTCGAAAATTTTCCAAAACACTAATAAAATATATTTTTATGTACTTATTGAGTTATAAAGGTTTGAAGTGAACAATTCTTTTATAAAATTGACAATATCTTGTAAAACATTCAATTTTCATTATACATTTATACTTTTTATGCACGGAATAATGAGACCAATCAATAGGTGCAAAGAAAACACAGTTGCAAAAGACGTATGTAATTTTCAAGAAGCAATTGCCCAGCAAACATTATAATTGCTATATAACACGTAAATAACGTGCATGTAACATGTAACATACACGTTAGTTGTAATTTCCCATTTATGGATTCTATTATTTATTGTAATTATAGATAGGATAGTGACTTAGCGAAAGATTATCTTTCGGCATCCTACAATATCGATGCTATCTGGGATGTAATTACAATATATAAATAACATATGTCATATTACAAATGTTACATCTATGAGTGAGAAATTACCGTATATGTTACATGTAACATGCACTTTATATAGTATTATATACATGTAACATAGCAGTTATATTTTGTGTTTGCTGGGTGCATTTTCTTTACACCAAATTGGTCTCATTATTTATGTGCATAAAAATAAAAAGTATGATAACGTAAAACTGAATATTTTACAAAGATATAATTTTATGTCAAACAATTGCTTCAAATCTTTATAATTCAAAAAGTACTTCATGAAAAAATGTTTTATTATAATGCTTTGGGAAGCTGTCGAGATAAGCTACAAGAATATCTAATATAAAATAAAGGATTTTAAAAAGTTGACCTATAAATGATCTCAAAATTTGACACCTAGGTAAAAGTCAACACCTTTAGTATTTTTTTCATAAGACCACTATTTTCGGAGATAATTGGCCATTGTCAGATTTTTGAATCACCATGTACATATTATATATATGTTTATGCATGAATATATGCATCTATATACATGTATATATAATATATGTATATATTTCTTACATATATAAATGCATGCATAAATGCATACATATACATATACAAATACATATACACATACATGTATACACATACGTGTATGATATAAGCATACGTGTATGGTACGTATATTGATATTACCTGTAATTTTCTATAAATTACAATGTATGCAGTACGCACAATTCGCTTTTCTCCTCTTATCAATAATTGAGAAAATAGCAAATATATTCAAATAACCAGCTGTATATTTTTATATAATATAACAGAATATTATATACAAAACATTTTTATGCATTTATAGAATAAAATGGGCCCCTCCATCGCCCATTCCCGTGAGAACGCAACCATAATATATGGTATGTATTTTTGTCGTCTCTCCGATTTTTGCAAATGAGACATTTGTATTAGACACTTTTTTGCAACAATATTTATTAGAATTACACATTTCTAGTATAATGATAAATTTTCATTAGTTAGAAAAAGATGACAGTTTATTTTCTGCTATAATTTTTAAGAAATGTTGTCTCATACGTTTAACATCAGCAGAATATGTCTCATTACAAGGATTTCCTCCTAAAGCTATAGTTGTAGCAAATGCGGCAGCAAAGATTCCACAACATATACAATCAGGTTGTGTTTGAACGTTTTCAAATATTATATTATTTTTATTTATTTGTGGATAACGGCGATAAATGTAATTTTTTTCTTTAGCCTTTAATGTTTCGTATGTACAGCCAGATAGACTGTCGTACACTCAAAGCTTGGTGCCGTCAAAAGAAATACATCGCCAGTGATTACTGCAATTTCCTCCAATAATTTGTAAGTTTTTGTCGTTACAACTTGCTTCAATTATATGAGAATATTCAAATATTGCACATTGTCACGTCCGGCCGTATAAATTTTTTTCGTTTACTCCAAGTTCCTTAAACGCTATTTGAAAAGCGCGCCAAAGCCGGCCATGACGCTTAACTCCGCCTAGAAACTAAGCGTGGCGCTTCGTAGCGCCTAAGGATCTCCCACCACGGTGAGAGCCCCTACTCCGGAGAGTTCCCCCTCTCCAGGCCGCCGCAGGCCCGAGCCGCCGAAACGAAGGACCTCAGAGCAGTCCCGAATTTCGGCAGTTCTCTGCGCGACACCGAACAGTATAGTCGCACTTCTAAATTCTAAGTCCAAATTCTAAATCCTAACTCTAATTCTAAAATTCTAACTCTAAGTATAATATTCTAACTCTAAATTCTAAGTCTAAATCTAAATTCTAATTCTAAGTTTTAGTCTCGAATTTTGTACTACTATACGAATAAATCAGTGTATTCATGTGTGAAAACTAGTGTTCAGTATTCTTCAAAACTTCCACTCCCGTGATAAAATACGATAGCGTTTAAATTTGTCATACGGCGTTTGAATTCAGAATAATTCAAACTGTGTTTAGAGCGGACCACCGCTCATCACAGTCAGAATTAACATTCTCAGCATTTGCCAAAATAAGGAATTGATAGTGAGGTCCGCCGCATATCAACCCTCCTTATTTGAGTAATCATTCAGAGAATGCATCAAATTCAATATGCCTAAGACGCGACGCGCGGGAAGGAAGAATCAATTACGAAAACTAAACCGACTCTATCGTGAATCAGCGACCGAGGAATATTCTCAATTCCTCGGAGTGGAATATCAGGCCGATCCTGAATACGAGAACATTTTTAACATTAAAAATAATAACAACGACGAACTCTTACCGTAGAGGTGCATACCAATAACTTTCCGACCACGACGCCTGCCGCCGCCCAACATCCCAGTGAACGACCCTCGCCGCACGCACTACCTCCAAGTACGAGCCGACACGATCAAGAAAGTGCTACTAAAGGTAAGTGAAATTCACGTTAACCTAAGGAATCGCGCGTGTTAGCAAATTCAGAGACGCTTCTACCACGTGGAAGAGAACATTCTAGAAAAATCTCCGACGCATTTTTCCTCTTTTCCATCGTCACTGCGGAAGCTATAAAAAAAAGGGTCAGGCTATAAAACTAGGGTCGACCACCACACACGGTGCAACCCTCGGAATTCTAACACGGAAAAATGCAAATAGTTCAATCTCTTAAAAATCTTTGTGTCTCAAGAAATAACTTCGTAAATCCGTACAACAAAGTAGTCATTTAAACAATAATCAATTGAGAACACTCTCGATTTACCGACGTTACCGACAATATACCGACATACGTTCTTTTACCAACATTACCGACGATATACCGACATACGTTCTTTTACCGACGTTATCGACAATATACCGACATACGTTCTTTTACCGACGTTACCGACGATATACCGACATACGTTCTTTTACCAACGTTATCGACAATATACCGACATACGTTCTTTTACCGACATTACCGACTATATACCGGCATACGTTCTTATACCGACATTTACCAACCATATACCGACGAACGTTCTTTTACCAACGGGTTATCGACACCTTACTGGCACCTTACCAGTGTTTTACTGAGCAATTACCGACGGTTTTGCCGACGACTACTAACTTCTCGATAACTGCCGGGTTCACCAAAGATCTACGAGCGAATGACGCATTATCAATTCGATTACGCAACAAGCACAAATGTGCCCACTCACCCTTAGAGGCATAACCTCTCCTCCAGAAGTTAATCTCTTTGTACCGTTTGAACCCTTATTCTATTGCCAAGTTGGTGTCGGGTACATCCATTTTGAGACTAAGGCAGCCCTCTGCACTTCATGCTATTCCACCTTACCTAGAGTCTCGAAATTACTTTGGACAAGGATTCGGAAGCATACTCTAATCATAGGCGGAACACCTATCGGAATAAATTGCGGAGTCTGCAACTTCCGACTTACCCTCACGCGAATCGGTGATTTGTCCGAGCTTTGTCAGTTTACGTACAAAGATTACTTACGCAACCCCAACGACGTTTCGCATAGAGCAATCGACGAAGCTATCTTTATTACAGTAGAGTCACAGGTAGGTCCCACGCAATAATCCGATCACCTCAGTTCCAGCGCGAATAACCTCAGATCGCGGGTATCCCCGGGGAGAATCGCATAGATTCGCGTACCCGTAATAGCGATCGTGTCTCGTGGAAAAAGCCGAGCTCTGCATTCAAATTCTCGCAGCCGCGACCCCACGAGACGTAACAACACTTTGTGTCTCAAAACAAGAATTCTCTCTTATGACGCGCAAAAATCGATCCAATGATTTGTCATTTATTTGACTATCTAAAGGTAATACATTTTCCTTTACTGAATCAAAAGGAGCAATCCAATTATCAAAAAATTCTTTTTGCTTTGCCATATCGCATTTTGTTAGTTCTGTATTATTTGAGTAACTAACTACGATGCAATCATCTTGTTCTGCATTCAAAGCAGTTGCTTCCATTGATGAAATATTTGATTCGATACATTTCTTTTTTTTGGCAATATTTTTATCTTCTACATTACACTGTGGAAGACTCGTTTGTTTTCTTTTTTTAGCTACTTCTTGTTAAGCTTCTATTATATAGCTTGGATTTCTAATTGGCATATGTCGATTATGTCGACTGTCCAAGATTTCCGGAAGCATGCAATTGTAATAGAAACGTGTTAAAAAGGGCAGCATTTGATTACTCCAAAATACAGTGTCCCTATTAACACGTACTATTTTCAAGCTTTTTGGCGTCCACACAGCGAAAATACAATAATCTCGCTGCGTTACATTTAACTGGCCTTGAATTTGATAGAAAAATCGGTAATTTTGATTCATTTTATGATTTTTCTTATCAAAGATGCCTTTCAAATAGGGCAATATTTTTATGGCCTCTTCTGCTGTTAAATGCTCAGCTGATAAAGGACATTTTATTTCTACCAGACCATCTTCATCTATGAGTCCGTCTGGAGAAGCACCCAAACACGGATTTTTAATATCAATAAATAATCCGCAAATTTTTATCTCCTTTTTTAATGTTACGGCCAATTCTTTTCTCGCAATTTTTCCATTTCGCGACCATATTTTATAGCCGCAGTATCAATAGAGGGAGGAAATAAAATGTTTTCTACGGTTGCGGCGCAAGACGTCGGTCTCATGCGACATACAATTCCAAATAATTTTGTAGAAGTTGTTCAAAAACCTGGGGTAGAAGATCAGGTTTTTGTGATTGCGGACCGTAATGACAATCTGTTCCTGGCTTTCTTTTACATTTTTGTCGTCCATCAATTTTCCGAGATTTTCTAATTCTTGCAACTTTAATTTGTCGTCGCTTTTCCAGAATCTCGACAGTAGGACGAACATTTTTATCCATGCTTTTATGCATTTCCGTAAGACCTTGTTTCGAATTATATTGCAAAACTGCCCCCGCAACTTTAGCATTGTAAGAGCCTCGGTTACTAAAATTAATGCGCTTACCAGCAATTTCTTTGCAGATTATCGAATTGAACGACTCTACAGGATTGTTGGTGTATTTGTACAATAAACCGTCGGAATAAGCGCTTAAATATATGATAGCCTTCTCTACTCTTTGGTAAAGATCGTGTAATTTGAGAAACGGTACATAATTTTTCTTCGCTTCATCAAGGTCACATATACGACCGCGTTCCTTACATCGTTTATGTTTACCAAATATATGACTAGGAATGTTTAATATATTTTTTTGTAATTCTCTAGCTTTATCATAGTGAGGTTGCTCTTGTTTATTTCGTAAATCAATTGCTTCTATCACTTCTGTTCGTATATTCATAATGTTGTTCTTTACAACATTTCGTAGCTGGACAAAACCGCGCTTTCTATGCATTTTTGGCTGAGTTGTCCCTGCTACCGCCTGCAGCTTTTTGCATAGATTGCGAAGCAAATGATTGGTGCATTCTATTTTTTTCACGGTCACCATTTGTTCCCGATATGGTCTGCTATCAATGATGGCCTGATAGACGCTGTTATCGCCATCGGCAATAACTGTTCTAAAAATTAATCCATGCATTTCCAGGCTACTTTTAAAGCCTTCTGCAATGGCGTCGCTCTCCATACTTGTGGAGCTTGCGTTACGATCGAAATTTCTATAGCATTTATGGTTTTTTGGTTCGATTCCGTTTCGTTCCGCTACATCGCATATCGTGCAATATTTATTGCGGATACCGATAAAAAGAACTTTTTTCGTGTGGTAACCAATTAAAATGCCAACACCGGAAAGAGAATCGTAGGCGTGGCCGTACAATCTTTTACTCCTACTACCATCTATTTCTATCATCAGCTATTACAGTTATGTACGGAATATCGTTTATAACATCGTTCCTTTCGAGAGCCAGTTGCTTTTCAGTTTGGCCAGCCATTTTTATATTTTCCATGGTTGTTTTCTCAAACTCGTCTACTAACATATCTCAATTTTGAATATAACTTTTATCGGACATACATTGAATATTCATAGCTGCACACAGCTCTTCCAATTGGGCATAGCCAATTCCCACTGTAATAGTTCCTATTGCAGCAGCCATATCAATGCTTAATATTTTCGGATCTTTGGGTTCTAACCAGAATTCGGCTTCAGTATTGCACATTTGGCATTTGAAAGTAAAATGCGTCTTAAACTTTTCGGTTTTAGTTTTTATGGGTTTCCAATCTTTAAATTGGCTCTCTATTCCTTTCATATGATTATTGAATAATCTCTGAAGTTCTTTCCATACATGAGAAAAGTCGACAATGCGACGGCCTTTAGGCAAGCTTTCCTGGATACCATTTATATCCAGAGGCCCAGTCTCGATAACAAAATAATCATCTTCGCAAAGTTCGATATCTTCATTACAAATATCTGTTTCAGAAATTGACTCCAGGCATTGCACTTTTTGAGTACTAACTTTAGAATCTATTATATCGAAATCCAATTCCACCGATTTTTGAAAATCGATGGATTCATTGCTAGTATTCTTATATGTGCTATTTCTAGAGTCATTTTTCTCTTGGCCTTCGGTTTTAGTTTTTATGAGTTTCCAATCTTTAAATTGGCACTCTATTTCTTTCATATAATTATTGAATGAACTTTGAAGTTCATTCCACATATGAGAAAAGTCGACAATGCGATGCCCTTGAGGCATGCTTTCCTGGATATTATTTATATCCAGAGGGCTATTCTCGAACAAAATGATTGTTATCTTCGCAAAGTTCGACATTTTTACTACACGTACCTGTATTTGAATTTGACTCCAGGCATTGCATCGCAGGTACTAACGATTGGATACTAACTTTTGAATCCATTGTATCAGATAGCAATTCCGCCGATTTCTGATTATCGATGGATTCATTGTTAGTATCCTTAAATGTGCTATACCTGGAGTCATTTTCCTCTTGTCTCTCTTTCTTCAGCATCCGTCGCCTGCAAAAAAAATAATGTTAAAATATTGTTAAAAAAATTAAATGTATCAGTTATTATATAATTATCAAAAGATTTTGGAAAAATAAATGCAGTCTCTTGTTTATAAATCTATATCTTATTCGAACTATATTATATTATACAATAAAGTTTCAATATAAATGTTTTATTTTTATACTAAGCAGAGGATATATAAACCGTATCTGATGTAAAATATCTTTTTTTAATAACCAGAACGCACATGCAATTCGTTCTGGGAGAAGATATTTTTAAAGCAACTAACAGACAAATAAATCGTCTCTGATATAAAATATCTTCTTTTAATAACCAGAACGCACATGCAATTCGTTCTGGGAGAAGATATTTTTAAAGTAACTAACAGACGAATAAATCGTCTCTGATATAAAATATCTTTTTTTAATAACCAGAACGCACATGCAATTCGTTCTGGGAGAAGATATTTTTAAAGCAACTAACAGACGAATAAATCGTCTCTGATATAAAATATCTTTTTTTAATAACCAGAACGCACATGCAATTCGTTCTGAGAGAAGATATTTTTAAAGCAACTAACAGACGAATAAATCGTCTCTGATATAAAATATCTTAACCAGAACGCACATGCAATTCGTTCTGGAAGAAGATATTTTTAAAGCAACTAACAGACGAATAAATCGTCTCTGATATAAAATATCTTTTTTTAATAACCAGAACGCACATGCAATTTGTTCTGGGAGAAGATATTTTTAAAGCAACTAACAGACAAATAAATCGTCTCTGATATAAAATATCTTTTTTTAATAACCAGAACGCACATGCAAATCGTTCTGGGAGAAGATATTTTTCTTTTTTTTGTTACTACTGCAACTTTATAACTATTAGTATTACTATTGTACTATTGTAACTACTACTTATTATTACTATAATATTTCTACTACTAACAACTATTTAAAATAAGCAAGAGACTGCTTTATATTTCATAAATTGTTACTTTAGATGTTGCGGATGAGAGAGAGAGAGAGAGAGAGAGAGAGAAAGAAAGAGAGAGAGAGTGTGTATGTGTGTGAGTGCATGTGTTACGTCCCGTTCGCAGTCGCGGCGTGCTATTCGCGAGTGTATGATTCGCGTTACACGTACTCGAACTATTGCGCAAGACAACGTCGTATTACGGAAATTTTTCCGGGGATACATACGACGAAGGGTTTTCCGACAAAGGTTGCACGATGCGGAGGGAGGGGGGAGAACGTATTACCCTTAAGGTAGCAATTACGACGTGGAGCCTATCTGTAATTCCACAGTTATGATTGTGGTCCCGTCTTCTATCCTCGCCGGAACGCTATCTGGGTTGCGCGAGTAGTCCCCGTATATAGACTCGCAAAGTTCGCATAGGTCACCCGCTCGTGAAAGGGTGAGGCGGTTGCTACAAGTTCCGCAAACTATCCCAACTAGTAATCCACCTATGGTTAGGCTATTTTTCCGGATCCGTGTCCAGAACAATTTAGAAGTTCGAGGTAACGTGGCGAAGCATGAAAGACAAAGAGCGGCTTTAGTTTCACAATGAATGTACCCGATACCGACTTGACAGTAATACGGAGGCTCGAGGGGTATTGGGAGATTAACTCCTGAAAGAGGGGTTACACCTCTAAAGGGGATTGGGCACATCTATACCTGCCACGTTAGTTATATGCTCGTAGATGGTTGATGAGACCGGACGTTGTCGGGAAGTCGATAAATGTCGATAAAGTGAGTCGATGTGGCGTCGATACAACGTCGGCAGATGTCGGTAACGAACGTCGGTAGAAACCGTAGGTAAGTGGTCGGTAATCGTTGGTAATGAACGTCGGTAAGATGTCGGTAAAAGAACGTACGTCGGTATATTGTCGGTAACGTCGGTAAAAGAACGTATGTCGGTATAATGTCGGTAATGTCGGTAAAAGAACGTGTGTCGGTATATTGTCGGTAAATCAAGAGTGTTCCCAATTGATTATTGTTTAAGTGACTATTTTGTTGTACGGATTTTACGAAGTTATTTCTTGAGCCACGAAGATTTTGAAGAGATTGAATTATTTGCGTTTTTCCGTGTTAGAAGTTCGAGAGTTGCACCGCGTGTAATGGGCGACCCTAGTTTTATAGCCTGACCCCTTTTTTTATAGCTTCCGCAGTGACGATGGAAAAGAGGAAAAATGCGTCGGAGATTTTTCTAGAATATTCTCTTCCACGTGGTAGAAGCGTCTCTGAATTTGCTAACACGCGCGATTCCTTAGGTTAACATGAATTTCACTTACCTTTAGTAGCACTTTCTTGATCGTGTCGGCTCGTACTTGGAGGTAGTGCGTGCGGCGAGGGTCGTTCACTGGGATGTTTGGCGGCGGCAGGCGTCGTGGTTGGAACGTTATTGGTATGCACTTCCACTGTAGGAGTTTGTCGTTGTTATTATTTTTAATGTTGAAAATGTCCTCGTATTCAGGATCGGCCTGATACTCCACTCCGAGGAATTGAGAATATTCCTCGGTCGCTGATTCACGATAGAGTCGGTTTAGTTTTCGTAATTGATTCTTCCTTCCCGCGCGTCGCGTCTTAGGCATATTGAATTTGATGCATCCTCTGAATGATTACTCAAATAAGGAGGGTTGATATGCGGCGGACCTCACTATCAATTCCTTATTTTGGCAAATGCTGAGAATGTTAATTCTAACTGTGATGAGCGGTGGTCCGCTCCAAACACAGTTTGAATTATTCTGAATTCAAACGCCGTATGACAAATTTAAACGCTATCGTATTTTATCACGGGAGTGGAAGTTTTGAAGAATACTGAACACTAGTTTTCACACATGAATACACTGATTTATTCGTATAGTAGTACAAAATTCGAGACTAAAACTTAGAATTAGAATTTAGATTTAGACTTAGAATTTAGAGTTAGAATATTATACTTAGAGTTAGAATTTTAGAATTAGAGTTAGGACTTAGAATTTGGACTTAGAATTTAGAAGTGCGACTATACTGTTCGGTGTCGCGCAGAGAACTGCCGAAATTCGGGACTGCTCTGAGGTCCTTCGTATCGGCGGCTCGGGCCTGCGGCGGCCTGGAGAGGGGGAACTCTCCGGAGTAGGGGCTCTCACCGTGGTGGGAGACCCTTAGGCGCTACGAAGCGCCACGCTTAATTTCTAGGCGGAGTTAAGCGTCATGGCCGGCTTTGGCGCGCTTTTCAAATGATGTTTGATTATTTTTAGGATTTATTCCTTATAGATAGAAAAAAATTTACATACCCGGACATAGTAATGAAGCCGGACGTGACACATGTACGCATGCAGTGTGGAAAAGTGATATTTTTCAATATCAAATTCGGCGCGTCAATTTGCGCTAATCGCAAGGCACAAATCGCGCTGCGCGCGTTTCGCGCGCCAAACGCCTTCGGCTGTCGCCAGCCCGTTTACGCGGGCTGGCCAAACAAAAACAGAAAAGGGAAAACAGTTTTGTCCTCCGACACTCTAGAGGATTCCACATCATTACATTGCAAAATTACAAGTTCGGTAATTTTACATTGGAATCTTCTCGAAGGTCGGCAGGATAAAGCTGTTTTCCCGCGCGTCCTATTCTCACTCGCTTTGTCGCAGCTCGCACGCACAGACCGAGAGTTTCTTTGTTACGTTTTTCACAAAGTTCCGTGGTATCGCACTTCTCGCGAATACTTTATTCCTTGTCGATTGCACTTTTTGCAATCCGTGTATTCTTTTTATCACGCCACCTGCCCGACTCTCATTTCTAGTAGATAGTGAAAAATACAGTGCCGTTCTCATTAACCTTGTCTCCCTTCTTTTTTTGGTGTCGTTGTGCTGTGCTCCTTAGGTAATATCAATATTCACTCGCACACCGGTTCGCACTCCGCGTTGTCGCGAATTCGCACATTTTTTAGTCCTTCGAGCCGGATCTTGTAACGTCCAGACAAATTTCAAAATTTCAATCTTTTTCAAAAATTAATTCTTTAACATATTAGTCATGACAATCGCTAACCTACATGAAAGACCGGTATTAACAAATATTTAGTCTCATAAGTTAAAAACATGATTTCTGCCCGCCCCTCACCCCCCCTCATTGCCCCTGAGTTAGAACGCCCATAGTATACCTACTATTAGAAATTCGTTCCTGATGCAAGTTACCTATCAATTTACATATAACTACGAAATGTAAATGTAAATTGATAAATTTTACCAACATATCATTATTATTAAACTCTAACTATAAAAAAAAACAATAGAAGTTACAATTAAGCTTTTCTACCATTTACATGCAAATATGAATATAAATTAAAGCAAATAAGATTATTTTAATCTATAACAAAATTTACGAAGTAATGCATTTTATTTTAAATTGCAAAAAGAATCGACATATTCTAAAGAATAATACCTAAAATATATAGATATCGTTCGTAAAGTAGTAATTAGGTATGAAACCCGCTTTATTATGTGAACTTGGCTTTACCCTCAAGAAACATCTAAAAGATTCTAGAAGGTTCTAGAAAGACGGTTGAGAACCGTTACATTCCAGAAGCATGATGCAAAGCATGATGCAACGCTGAAACACGTTGCAACCTGCAAGGCCCGTTGCAAGCCGCGTAGCGGTGAGTCACCAAAGAAGCACCGCTATCGCTACCAAGAAGAAGATAAGTTGGAGCGCATAGCCAACAAAGGCATACCGCTATCGCTACCAAGAATAGGATAAGGAAAGTCGGAGCGCCCGGCGATGAGTCATCAAAGGAACGCCGCTATCGCTACTAAGAAGCCATCTCTCCGGGACTTAACCGTCGCAATCTCTACCAGGAACAGATTGTCTCCGGTACTTCCCCGGCATACCTCTCTTGCCATTGGCTAAACCGCATCGCCCGATGGGAGGAGCGAGCCACATTTTACGGTATATAAACCCTGCACCCGGCACGGAACGGCAGTGTGATCCGCCGAAAGTTGTTCCAGTCAATCAGTTCTAATCCAGCAATCAACCAGCTATTACTACGGAGTTCCTGAAGACAACGAGACATAGCCGCCATTTTGGTGAGGCATAGCCACCATTTCGGACCGAGGTACCGAGGCTCCTCAGATCTTCAGACTCAGAGGGAAGAACACAGTAGCGAAGTGTACCATAGCAAGGCACATTAGACATTGTCTAACCTTGTGAGTATTTAAGCCAGTTCACATATCCCTAAATAGTAAAGCGCGACGGGCACTCATTATATTTAATCATTATATTTAATTATCCAATATTAACTCAATCTTACATTACATTTCAAACTCTGAATTTTGAACATAGACATAAGCCATATATTACTCTGCGCTTCCGATATTATTTCAATCTACGATTTGCATCTGCACACGTCTGCGTTATAATCGTCGATTTATTCAATATTCTATCCAATACTATTCAATACTATTTAATCAATTTCGCATACTTATTTGATTTATTATAATAAATATACTTATGTATTTTATTGTATTACTGCTTACTTATATATGTATGTAACCCTGTATCCTACCACATATTAGCGAATTGAATGCCGCTAATTCTTCTGTACACATTAGAAACTATATCCTGTCAGAAGGTACATTCGCAAGTCATCTCTGAGGTACACGTTTAGTAAAGTGAACGTCGCATTAGCCTATTAAGACAAGGACCAGAGAACCCGGCCTAGCCGGATGAACACCTATCTCTCTATCGCTTTTACGCTTTTATTACCTTGCATTTTCCAATAGTTGCGAATAATTTACAAAACCGAATGACAGAGGTCTTGATAATTACTGAGAATCATTACTTCAATATTTAAGACCTAAATCTTTGACGCTTGAAAGTGCAAGTATTAATATTCTTGATATAGATATTAATACACGTACTAAGATTCCTTTCCTATTCCACATTATTATCAATTCTCTTTCAGTATCGTTTAATTACAGTTATAATTGACACAACGCTTAATTAATTAACAGGTGAAGGGCATTCTCGTACAGATTAACCTTTCATCTCGTCTCTAACTCTTTAACACGTAAATCACGACTTAAACGTGAGTCACACTCAATTACCTTTGATTATTTAACTATCTCAGTTCTATAAAACATATTATTCATATAAATTTATTTAACCATTAGATGGTCTCTCCCTTTCGAAGGAAGAATCAAATTGATCGTGACGAGCAACGTCTCCATAGACTACGCGAACGTAGAACAAGAAGACCCTTGAATTTTAACATCCAAATTTATCCAACGCGAATAATCGTACGATCCCCTTCTCCAGACGTATACTCGCCAATTAACAATATCCCCCCTTACATTGATTATTCTCATCCGCAATTTCCGGAGCCTTCACCGTTAAAATCAAACACGTTAATAACGAACCCTAATCATCAATTCTTACCCGATCCTGAATATTATATCCCGGATCAAAACCAACCAATTACATCGCCAGAGTACGATCCCATTTTACAATTTAACAACGAACAAACCTTTCACATTCTCAACGAGGACACTGCCAGTCTCACTCACGACGTCAATAACGTCATCCCTGAGGAAGCGCAAGATAACTTCACTTCTTTCATAACTTACCTCAACCAGCCTAACAATCGCGGAACTGGAGCTCAGTCATATTGTAACTCAATTTCAAGCTCCCCACGAACCACGTCAGGACCAATAAATTTTATATCAATAGAAAGGTTTTATAAATGAATAAATGACATTATACTTGTAAAATATCTTTATTTATCGACCCGACCCGTCAGGTTCCTTCTCTGTCCGATACTCTCAATCAAATCTCAAGCTCTCGGCTTCCCTGGGTATAGCCGGCCTAGCAGGTTGCCCATAAAACAAATAGAGAGCAGCTTCTTAAACGTCCACCGAGGTAGACGCGAGAGAAGACCGTCTTGTGCAAAAAGTAATTTATCGCCAGATGAATTATTGGACGTAACAATCTCTCCGCGTCTTCGTCGCGTCCGGCGTCTTCTGTGCTTTGCAGTTTAAGTGTGTGCGCGACCGGGGTGTCCTGTGACCTGTAACAAACAAAATGGGCATGGATAAATTGATCGACGCTCAACATGAACTTCACGTGCGTATATTACGTAGTGTCGACAATTTACGAAAAATTGGGGCGGCCAAGCTGAACGTGGACACCATCCAAGCTGCGATCCGCTTCCTGGACGACAAGTGGACCAGATTTCAGGAGCTGCACGAGGAGCTCCGCGACAAATACTGGAAGGAGATAAAGGAAGATGAGTACACCTCCGACGACCTTCCAAGCAAGGTCGAAACGGCGTATTACACGCAACGCTCCGAACTCGCCGAGATGGAGGAAAGGCTTTCCAAGCCGTCGGAAGCTGACACCTCCGAGAAGGCTCGAGGAAGCGCGCCGTCTTGCAAGACCCTGCCACGCATCAATCTGCCTCAATTCAGTGGCAAGTTCGAGGATTGGCCAAGCTTCCGGGACCTGTTCTGCTCCATTATCCTCGGGGATCCATCCTTGACTAAGAT
Source organism: Nylanderia fulva (assembly GCF_048542155.1). Taxonomy (NCBI): domain Eukaryota; kingdom Metazoa; phylum Arthropoda; class Insecta; order Hymenoptera; family Formicidae; genus Nylanderia; species Nylanderia fulva. The sequence continues at coordinate 120,789 of NW_028191015.1, read as the reverse complement.
CGAGCAGCTGCACTATCTCAGGACAAGTGTCAAGGGCGACGCGGAGCAGCTCATTCGGAACTTGCCCTCTACGGAAGACAACCTGGAACAGGCATGGGACATGCTGACGACATATTTCGAGAACAAGCGCCTCCTCGTGCGTTCCTACCTGACGACCTTCACATCGCTGCCGAGGATGAAGGCTTTCTTGCCCGACGGCATCCGTCGAATCTTCCACGGCGTACTCACCACAGTCGGCGCTCTGAAGGGCATCGGGCGTCCGATAAGCGACTGCACCGACCTTTTTGTGCACCTGGTCGTCGAACTGCTGGACGCCGAAACTGGACGCGAGTGGGAGAGTTCGCTCGGCAAGTCTGCCGAGCCGCCGTCGTACGACACGCTCCGGGAGTTCCTGCAAGAGCAGCTGATGACCTTGGAGGTCCTCCAGTCCACCAGGCCCGGACCATCTGGCAAGCCCTTGGAGAAGTCCAACCGCGCCGCTCGCACAAGCCACGTGGGGAGCAAGGAATCAGACCCGAGCCGCAGCTGTCCGCTCTGTAAGAAGGATCACTTCATCGCGTACTGTGAGCTGTACAAGAGAAAAACAGTGGCTGAAAAAAAGGAGGCAATCAATGCTCACTAACGGTGCTGGAACTGCCTGGGTCGGCATCTCCTTGCTGATTGCACGTCCTCCAAGGTGTGCATGAAGTGCTCTGGCAAGCACCATTCGTCTCTTCACGACACCTTCACCGTTGTGGCTCTGCCTGCTGCCGGACCATCTTCCGCGGTGACGACCCACGTGGCCAGGCGACCGCCGGTGAAATGCCGATCAGCGCTTCTGGCAACCGCGCGCGTGCTGGTGGCTGATCGCGCGGGCACTCGCTACGACGTCCGCGCCCTGATTGACCCGGGTTCGAAGACATCACTGATCGCGGAATCTCTGGCACAACGCCTTCGCCTGCCGCGGACTCCCTCCTCAGTGGCCATCTTCGGAGTAGGTGGCATCCAGTCAGGCGTCTCTCGAGGGCAAACAGCGATCACCATCTTTTCGCGCGACGGGCATTTCGCGCTCGCCGCTTCGCCTCTCGTGCTGCCGCGCCTAACCGTGTACGGCGGCATTCCTGAGGGAGAAGCACGCTCATGGCCGCCTGGGGCCCACCCCCCCTGAATTCCCCGGGTCCTGGTCCCGGGGGGGTTTTTAAAAACCCCCCCCCGGGGGGGTTTTTTGGGGGGGCCCCCCGGGGGAATTAAACCCCTGGGGTTTTTTTGGGGGCCCCCCCCCCACCCCCAATCCCCTTTCCCAATTCCCCCCCCAAAAAATTCCCTTTTTCCCCCCCGGGGGGGGGCCCAGGCCCTCCCCCCGGGTTTTCCCCACCCCCAATTGGGGGGACTTTTCCCCAAAAAAAAATTTTTAAAAATTTTGGGGGGCCCTCCATCCGGCGTCCCCCGGGCCCCCCAACCCCCCCCCAGGGCCCCGGCCCCCAAAAATTTTTTTGTTTTTCCCCCACTTTGGGCCCGGGAATAAATTTGGCCCACCCTTTCCCCCCCTCCCTTTTGGAACCCCCTTTTTTTTTGGAATTTTTGGCCTTTTCCCCAAATTTCCCCCCCCCGGGTTTCCCAAATTCCCCGGGGGGTTTTCCCGGTTTTTCCCCCCCGGGCCCCTTTTCCCCCTTTTTGGTTTTTCCCCCGGGGGGGCCCCACCCCCTCCCTTTTGAAAGGGGGCCCCCACCAAGGGGAATTAAAAATCCGTGGGGGAGGAACGGGGCCGGGGGGGGGTTTTGGAAAAAAGGGGGGGGCCCCCTTCCCCTTTTTGGGGCCGGGTTGCTTTTTAAGAAAGCCCCCCTTTCCCCCGGGGCCGGTCCCGCAGGGGGGGGGAAAAGGGCCCCCCGGGGGGGGCTTTTTCTTGGGAAAGGTTTGCCCCAAGGGGGCCCCCCGCAAAATGGGGGCCCAAAAAGCCCCGGATTTTCCCTTCAAAAACCCCCCCCACCCCCCGCCATTTTAGGAATTTTTTTTTTTTGGTTTGAAAAAAAACCCTTTCCCTTTTTTGGGGGCCCTAAACCCCCCTTTTTGCACCCTCTGGGAAAACCCTCCCTTTTAAAATTGGGGGTTTTAAAAACCTCTGGGGCGTTTTAAACCAGGGGTACCCGCGATTAGGGGAGATTTTTCACGCAAAACCCCCCAGGCAAACTCGGGGAAGTTGGAAAAAAAATGGGGGCCCGAAATCCCGTGTTTTTAAGAAAAATCAATATTTCCATAACAACACATTCATTCATTTATTTGTTACATATTAATTCTTTTTGTTCTTTCGCTTTATACTTTCAATGAATAAACATTACTTTTTCAAAGATCTGGTGAATTTATTTATAAGTCGCTACATTTTTGGTGACCCCGACGTGATATTAAACCCGACGTGATATTAAACCCGACGTGATATTAAAGCCGACGTGATATTAAAGCCGACGCATTTTAAAGGCTGATGCGGAATAAGTGCCAAGTGATCGTCGTATTTGAAGTCTGCGAAATATTATCATCGCTTGGAAGAACTGCTGGATATTCTGATTTTAAGAGATTCATTCTCCGGATCTTTGAAACATCAGAGGCGGATTAGTCCTTCACGGAAATTCTCAAATCATTTTATCGGATTCCTGGAACAAGAGGAAAATGCCAATCGATAGATCACCAGTTAGACCCTGTTCGGATACCCAGATTGATATGGATTTGGCGAGCGGATCAAATCAGGTTGGATCAGAAAATATTAATATTTTACCTTCTCAAACTAGACATCAGGTGAGTGATCCTATGTTACAAATTCACTCAAATGAGTTTTGTTTATTAAAACTACCGACTTTCTGGCATAAACAACCTAAACTCTGGTTTGCTTCTATTGAAAGTGAGTTTACGGTTTATCGAATTCGATCAGATGATATTAAATATAGTTCTGTCATTCGTCATCTTGATGAACAAGCCTTAGTAAACATATCTGAAGTCATTGAAAATCCACCTAAAACAGATAAATATAATTATTTAAAGAAAATATTAATAAATCGCTTTACGGATTCAGAGGAAAAACGTTTGAGACAAATATTAGCTGGAATTGAACTTAATGATAAAAAGCCTTCGGAATTACTTCGAGAAATTCGTCATTTATCTGGAGGATCTTTAGCAGATAGTGTTTTGCAAATGATTTGGCTTCAACGCTTACCACATAGAATTCAAACGACTTTAGCCGTAGTAGAGGATGTTCCTCTTGTTAAACTTGCGGAATTAGCCGATAAAATTGCTGATCGGGACGGCAGTTTGCAAGTCGCGGAAGTTTCCAATAATACAAGTAATAAATCTTCGGATTTCGCGGATTTGCTACGAAGAATCGAAGCTCTTGAAGTTTCTCGTCGTCGAGATCGTTCCAAAAGCCGGTCTAGAGAGAATAGAAGATTTAGATCGTTATCGCGTAAGAAAGACAAATCAAATAAAGATATTAAAGATACATCAATTTGTTTTTACCATAAGAAGTTTGGTGATAAGGCTAAACGATGTACTTTACCTTGTTCTATGTCCAAAACATTCTTGGCTTCACAGGAAAACTAAAAACGCCGCTTAAGACTGAGGCTGCTTACGACGGTGTTTCTAACAATCGCCTCATTATTTTCGACAGACATTCAAATTTGAATTTTCTTGTCGATACGGGCGCTGATATATCGTTGTTACCTAAAAAGGTTTTATTGAAGCCGTGGCATACTAATTTAAAACTTTTTGCCGCAAATGGTACTCAAATTAATACTTACGGTTCTAAAACTTTAATTTTGAACCTCGGTTTAAGGAGAGAATTCAAATGGAAATTTTGTGTCGCGGATATTCAACGTCCTATTTTAGGCGCCGATTTCCTTTGTCATTTTAATCTCCTAATTGACATTAAAAACAAGAAATTGATTGATAATGTTACCGGTCTTACGAATACTGGAAAAATTCAAGAAGTTGCACATTTGTCAATTTTTACCACATCTCCTGATTCTGTGTACCACAAATTTTTAACCGAATTTCCAGAACTCACCCGTTTTTCTCCAATTTCCTCGGTAAAAACACATGGTGTTGAACATCATATCGTTACGGAAGGTTTTCCTAAATTTTCGATTCCCAGAAGACTTACTCCTGAGAAACTTAAATGTGCCAAGGAAGAATTCAAGTCTATGATGGAGCAAGGAATTTGCAGACCTTCAAGCAGCTCCTGGGCAGCCCCTCTACATATGGTACCTAAAAAGGAACAAAATTCTTGGAGACTGTGTGGTGATTATCGTGCACTCAATTCAGTGACTATCCCGGATCGTTATCCCTTACCTCATATTCAAGATTTTTCTTCTTCACTTTTTGGTAAGAATATCTTTTCTAAAATCGACTTAGTTAAAGCGTACTATCAAGTACCCGTCGCTAAAGAAGATATTCACAAAACAGCTGTCACTACTCCATTTGGGCTTTTTGAATTTGTCGTAATGCCTTTCGGTTTACGAAACGCAGCCCAAACTTTTCAACGGCTCATGAACTCTTTACTTAATGATTTGAGTTTTGCCTTTTGTTATCTTGATGACATTCTTATTGCTTCTAAAGATGAGAAAGAACATTTTGCTCACTTACGCATTATTTTTGATCGTCTTCAACAAGCTGGAATGACAATCAATGTCGCTAAATGTCTTTTCGGTCAAAGCGAGATTTCTTTTCTTGGTTACTTAGTTTCTAACCAAGGAGTTAAACCTACATCCGAAAAAGTGAAATCAATTATTGATTATCCTAAACCTAAGACACTTCATGAATTACGCAGATTCTTAGGAATTATCAATTATTATCGTCGCTGTCTCAAGGATGCTGCAAATCATCAAGCTCTGTTAACAGAATATTTAAAGGACAGTCGCAAGAGGGATAGAAGAATTATTTCTTGGACTAAAGAAGCGGAATTAGCTTTCGAGTCATGTAAAGAAGAACTTTTACAAGTTACTACCCTTTCTCATCCTGCTCCTCATGCTCCTCTTATTTTAACTTGTGATGCTTCTGACTTTGCTGTTGGTGCATCACTTGAACAGTCTATTGATGACGATATCAAACCAATAGCATTTTTCTCAAAGAAACTAGACAAAGCTCAAAGAAATTATAGCACTTATGATAGAGAACTTCTTAGCATTTATTTGGCTATTAAACATTTCAGGCATTTTGTTGAAGGAAGACAACTGTTTATCAGAACTGATCATAAACCTTTGATTTTTGCTTTCCGTCAGAAATTGGATAAAGCGTCACCAAGACAGATCAGACAATTGGACTTTATTGCTCAATTCTCTACAAATATTACCTATATTTCTGGAAAAATGAATTCAGTTGCTGATGCTCTGTCAAGAATTGAATTTATTTCAATGCCTATTATAGTTTCTTTAGAAGAACTTGCTAATTATCAGAAAGAAGATGAAGAACTTCAAGTTTTACTTTCTTCAAATTCTTCACTTCTGTTGAAGAAACTTATTCTTTCAGGATTAACCATACCTATTTATTGTGATTGCTCTTCGGAATTAATTCGTCCATATGTTCCTAAACTCTTACGCAAGAGAATTTTTGATGTTGTTCATGGACTCGCTCACCCCAGCGGCAGATTGACATGTAAACAATTACTACTGAAATTCATTTGGCCTTCTTTGAAGAAAGATGTGAAGGAATGGACTCGAACTTGTCTTCCATGTCAACGTGCGAAGATTTCAAGACACACCAAGAATTCTCCAATTAAGATTGCAATTCCTGATCAACGCTTTCAGCATGTGCATTTAGACATTGTTGGACCACTTCCTATTTGTCAAAATTACCGTTATTGTCTTACTATGATTGATCGTTTTTCCAGATGGCCTGAAGCTGTTCCTATTTCTGAGATTTCTGCTGAAACTATTTCTACAACATTTTATTCACATTGGGTAGCACGTTTTGGTTCTCCTATCAGCATTACAACAGATCAAGGTCCTCAGTTTGAAGCAGCTTTATTCAAAGCTTTAACAAACCTAATTGGATGTCAAAGGATTAGAACTTCTGCTTATCATCCTGCTTCAAATGGAATTCTGGAAAGATGGCATAGAACTTTGAAAGCAGCGATTATGTGCCACGAAACAACCAACTGGGTAGAATCTTTACCTTCAGTTCTTTTGGGATTACGTTCGTGTTTCAAAGAAGATTTAAAAGCTTCACCTGCAGAACTTCTTTATGGATCCACTCTTCGTATTCCTGGAGAATTTTTCATTGAAGAAGATTTTCCTGCAGATCCTGAAATCTTTCTTGAAAAACACAGGATTCATATGAGGAATATCAGATCATCTCCTACAAGTCATCATTGCAAAAGATCACCTTTTGTTCACAAGAATCTTTTTGATTGTACTCATGTTTGGATTAGAGAAAATACTGTTAGGAAGTCACTACAACCTCCTTATTCTGGCCCTTTTCCTATTGAGAAACGTATCTCTGATCATTTATTTGCAGTTAATGTTTCAGGAAGAGTTGTCAATATTTCGACAGAACGTCTCAAGCCAGCCTTCATTCCTAGAACTTCAGATTCTACTGAACTTTCTACCAGATCTTCAGCTCCTGTTCCTGCTATTTCAACTCCTGTTCCTGCTATTTCAACTCCTGTTCCTGCTACTTCAGCTCCTGTTCCTGCTACTTCAGCTCCTGTTTCTGCTACTTCAAATCCTTCTTCTTCTTCTACTGTTGGAAAAGCTTTACGCACCTACCCACCAAAGAAGAAGAAAGTCCATTTCGCAACGAATATCGTCACTTGGGGGGGAGTACTGTAGCATTCATCATCCACACCTTTCATTTACACTCTACACTTTTATTACACCTTACACTTTTCACTGCACTTTTACACTTTTTTACATCTTTATACATTTGTAATAACTTCAATTCATTAATATACATAATGTTTTTAAGAAAAATCAATATTTCCATAACAACACATTCATTCATTTATTTGTTACATATTAATTCTTTTTGTTCTTTCGCTTTATACTTTCAATGAATAAACATTACTTTTTCAAAGATCTGGTGAATTTATTTATAAGTCGCTACACAAGGAGAACCCTGCAGACTGTGCCTCCCGAGGGGTGTCACCGAAGGAGCTCCTGGAACATCATCTATGGTGGCGAGGGCCGGAATATCTCCGCCATCACGCGGACTTTTGGCCGAAGGACGTCAAGCTCTTGGAGACGGCCGACTTACCGGAGCAGAGACCGTTCCGATGCCATGCAGCCGCCGAGGAACGAGAAGCTGAGGAGCTCTGCCGCTTTTCCTGCCTTCGTCGCCTGCTTCGCGTGTCCGCCTGGATCTGGCGCTGGAGGGCACGAGGGCGTCACTCAGCAGACAGCGAAGCTGTGTCGGCCTCCTTGGAACCTGAGGAGCTGGAGGCCGCTCTATCTAAATGGATCCAGGTAGCTCAGGAGTCGAGCTACCATGCCGAGCTGCAAAACGTCCGTGCTGAAAGGACGCTGCCTGCCCGGAGCTCACTCCGCAAGCTGGTTCCCATATTGGACGACGAGGGCACCCTGCGAGTCAGCGGGCGTCTGAAACACGCAATTTTGGATGCCGATCAACGTCATCCTGCCATCCTACCGCCGCAGTCTCACCTGACGCACCTGGTGGTTGACGCCGCCCACAGGCGAACACTTCACGGCGGAGTCCAGGCCACCTTGGCTCATATCAGGCAGCGTTTTTGGATTTCGCGAGGACGTCAAGTGGTTCGCAGCCACATTCACAGTTGCCCCCCATGCATCCGATGGCGGGCGGCCACTCCACGGCCGAAGATGGGCGACCTGCCAAAGCGCGCGTCACTCCGAGCCGCCCATTTCAGCACACCGGCGTGGACCTCGCCGGCCCGGTGTGGCTTCGAACGACGAGAGGCCGAGGACACAAGGCCTACAAGGGTTTTTTGGTGGTATTCGTTTGTTTTAGCTCCCGCGCCGTACATCTTGAAGCTGTCAGCGACTACACCGCCGAGGCCTTCTTAGCGGCCTTTCGTCGGTTCGTGTCCCGACGAGGGTTGTGCACAGTCGTGTATAGCGACTGCGGCACTAATTTTGTGGGCGCGGACCGACAGCTTAAGGCCCTTTTCAAGGCTGCTGGCCGTGAGATCCAGACCATTGTTGGGCACCTGGCAGACCGAGGAGTGCGGTGGAGCTTCAATCCACCGGCAGCTCCACATTTTGGCGGCCTGCGGGAAGCGGCGGTCAAGGCGGTTAAACACCACCTGAGACGCACCATCGGCGAGGCCAGACTGACCTTTGAGGAACTGTCGACGTTCCTCACAGAGGTTAAAGCCTGCCTCAATTCTAGGCCGCTCGAAGCCTTGACGGATGACCCTGACGACCTCCGTGCCCTGACGCCTAAGCATTTCCTGGTGGGAAGCCCTCTCCTCGCCATCCCGGAGCCGTCACTCCTGGACGCATCAGCCAACCGGCTGAATCGGTGGCGTCTCCTGCAGCAGATGCGGGATCACCTGTGGCAGCGGTGGACCCGCGAGTATCTACAGCACCTCAGCCCGCGGCCCAAATGGTGGGCCACTCGTGGAGCTATTCTCGAGGGCCAGTTGTGTCTGGTCAAGGGCGAGAATACCCCGCCGTGCCGGTGGCCGCTTGCTCGGATCACGCGCGTGCAACCCGGCATGAACGGGGAGATACGCGTGGTGGATGTCCGCACGTCCGTTGGCGAGTTAACCCGGCCAGTGGTTAAAATCGTACCACTGCCGACGGCTGCCGCCAAGGACCCAGAGCCACCCGCGTAAACCCCGTGCCGCGAGTTCCGTCGCGACTGTATATACTGTAAATAATAATCAAACGCATCATTATTCTTGTTCGTCGTCAAAAAACTGTAAAACATTGAGTCGTATACTCACTCTCGTCTCGCGCATCGTATTCTCCGCTGCATCTCAATGCTTCCTCCGTTTTAGCACCTCGAATAGACAAAATCGTTTGTCGCTCGTCGCGACGAGGCGAGCGGAATGTTGCGGATGAGAGAGAGAGAGAGAGAGAGAGAGAGAGAGAGAGAGAGAGAGAGAGAGAGAGAGAGAGAGAAAGAGAGAGTGTGTATGTGTGTGAGTGCATGTACGCATGCAGTGTGGAAAAGTGATATTTTTCAATATCAAATTCGGCGCGTCAATTTGCGCTAATCGCAAGGCACAAATCGCGCTGCGCGCGTTTCGCGCGCCAAACGCCTTCGGCTGTCGCCAGCCCGTTTACGCGGGCTGGCCAAACAAAAACAGAAAAGGGAAAACAGTTTTGTCCTCCGACACTCTAGAGGATTCCACATCATTACATTGCAAAATTACAAGTTCGGTAATTTTACATTGGAATCTTCTCGAAGGTCGGCAGGATAAAGCTGTTTTCCCGCGCGTCCTATTCTCACTCGCTTTGTCGCAGCTCGCACGCACAGACCGAGAGTTTCTTCGTTACGTTTTTCACAAAGTTCCGTGGTATCGCACTTCTCGCGAATACTTTATTCCTTGTCGATTGCACTTTTTGCAATCCGTGTATTTTTTTTATCACGCCACCTGTGCGCGACTCTCATTTCTTGTAGATAGTGAAAAATACAGTGCCGTTCTCATTAACCTTGTCTCCCTTCTTTTTTTGGTGTCGTTGTGCTGTGCTCCTTAGGTAATATCAATATTCACTCGCACACCGGTTCGCACTTCGCGTTGCCGCGAATTCGCACAGTTACTTTAAAAAATATATATATAATGTAAAAAAAATTTATAACAATTGAACTTCATAAATATTGAATAAGAATATAATCTATATATATATAAACATATATACACACACGCGCGCGCGCACACACACACACACACATATATATTTATATATATACAGAGTATCCCAAAAAGATCGGAACACTGAAAAATTTCGAAAAGTATACGTTTTACAGAAAAAAGTTTTAGACAAAAGTTGTGAAAAATCTATTTATTGATCTGATCAGTTTGACCTTGGACAGTGTTACCAAGGTCAGAATAAAGTCCCCCCCGTCGACCACCACCTTGCCGTGGTGGGGGGGCTCACCCTTCGCAAGGGAATAGCCTTGCGAGGGGTGCCAAGAGTGGTCGGTACCTCTCGAGGTACACTGCTCCCGGTCCGGGGGGCACGCCCTCCGTCTCTGGGGGCTCTCCTTCGGGGGGTGGAAGATTTCCATTCCCTGGGGAGACGGGGCCCACTTCCCCGTTAGAGCTTCGGCTTGTATGTGGTAAGGGATGGCGACCCGGAATTCAAACGCCCGGTGGCATGGCACCGTTAGGAGAAGGGACTGCACGGCTCTTCGGCGCTTCCCTTCCCACCATGCTCTGTGGCCCGACACGCCTGTCGGGTAGGCGGCTTTTGCCGCCCGGGGTTTCTCCCCCCTCCGTCCTGGGGGGGGCTCGTTTCGGGGTTTCATCTGGGGGGTTGGGGGGGTGGGCGTCGGCGGCGGGGGCCGCAGTGGAGGGTGCCGCACGCGATTACCCGAGGGGCTCTGCCCGGAGGGTTTCCCGAGGGGCTTTGCCCGGAGGGGGTCGCGCCGGCGGAGGGGTCAACATGGTCACCCGAGGGGCTTTGCTCGGAGGGTTGTCCCAAGGGGCTTTGCCCGGAGGAGGCGATGTTGATCGATCCTTGGGGCCTGTTCGTGGAACGGTTCCTGAGGACAGGGAGGTGCCTCAGAGTGCTGGTTGGGGGTCTCCAGGCTGGGTAGCCTGGGTCCCCGTCCCAGCGTCCCTGGGGTAGGCCGCACCCAGGCCGCTCGGACGTTTCCGAGGCAGGGCTGGGTCGGCGGAGACGGCCACGCGTGGTCACCCAAGGGGCGTAGCCCGGAGGGTTTACCCAAGGGGCACTGCCCGGAGGGGGCCACGCGGGTCGGCCGTCGAGGCCGCTCGGACATATTCCGAGGCGGGGCTCGACGGCGAGAGGGAAGCCGCAGAGTGCTGGCTGGAGAGCGTGCTCTCGTTCCAGCGTCCCTGCGACTAGCCATCCTCGGGCCGCTCGGACGTTTCCGAATCCGGGCCAAGGGTGGCGGTGAAGGCGAGTCGCGGTTACCCAAGGGGCATAGCCCGGAGGGGTTACCCAAGGGGCATAGCCCGGAGGGTGCCGCGGCCGCCTGCCGCCGGGGCCGCTCGGACGTTTCCGAGGCAGGGCCCGGCGGCGAGAGAGGTTATCCCCGGTCGGTCGGGACCGTTTCCCCTTCCGAACCGACCGACCGGAGAGGCGCTTGCCCCTAGTCGAAAGCCTTCGACGAGGGGCGCCCACATATGCTGGTCGCCACGGCGTGTAGGGCAGGGCCGGGGAGCGGCGACCCTGTTCAAAGCGTCCGTGGAGCCCCCCGGGTGGCGCCGCCCGTCACGGTGCCCGCGTTGTCGGAGGCGCGGGACCCCTGAAAGCCCGTGTGGGCGTCAAATCCCACACGGGTGTGTAAGAGGCTCGGGGTCAGGCCGGGGTGCGGTATCCCCCCGGCCAATGATGTACGTCCTCTCCCCGGGGGAACTCGGGGCCCGGTCTTGAGGTGTGGCCGGTCATGTTTCGGGGCACCTTTTGGCCGGTGGGGGTATACCCTGGGGGACAGGAGCCGTGACGGGAGAGTGGGATTAACTAAGATGAATAGTGACTCAAACAACATTAATGATAACAAGGACGGAGCCAATGCGCAGAAGGACGTGCAGGAGGTGCGTGGGAAATACACCCACACCCACGAAGAAGAGATGTATCTTTGGCAGGGGGAGGTACTCAAATCAGCCATGATACCGCTGATAGACTGTGTCAAATATGACTCAAATAACAGCCTCTCTTCAACATGCTCGAAAAGATCGAGCCAAAAGAAGGGCAAGGTGGGTCCTGCACAAAGACGCCAGAAGGCCATAATGGAGCGGGAAAAGGCGAGAACTGGAGCGCTCGCCCAATGGAGGAAGATATCAGAAGCCGTTACCGGAACTGACACCGAGATAGACACAGATATTCTATCGTGTGAAGAGGAAGGCAATACCAAAATGCCTGCAACAAACAAAAATGATGATGAAAATATCATTATTTTTAATGAGGAAAAATTTTCTGCCCTCCGCACCAAGCCATACATGTTAGCACAGGAGCAGAAAGGTAAGAACAAAGCCAAGGAGGAACAGGCACTAATACAAATGCCTACACCCAGCCCGGCATTACCACCGATACCGGCACCTAGGAAAAGAGGTCGGCCAGTAACCACTGGCGAATATGAAAAGGTGAAAACTGCAAAGGCTGCGAAAGAGGCATTGCGGAATGAAGAGGAAGAAGCGCGCCTAGAAAAGGAGATCCTGGATCCCTTGCAGGAGCCACACCCGGGAAAGTCGTATTACGACTTCCTGGAGAGAATAAAGGAGAAGGGGGAGGAATTTTACATGAAAACAACCCACGACCTAGAGGCTATTGCCTCAGAGAAGGCGGCGGCGATTTACAAAGTAGCCGCGGTATCCAGGAATATAAAAGGTCCTTTGGTAAAACATGCCAAAAATGCAGCCGCAGATATGTGCGCGGTTGCAACGACACTGGCTCTAAAGGCGCAGAACCCGACAGAAACCCCGGTCGAAAGTCAACTGAAGGAACTACGCCTTCAAGTTCAACAACTGATAATGGAAAAGCAGCAGCTCGAGAGGGCACTGGAGCGAGCAAACAGAGCTAAACACCGCCCAAAACCATACCTGGACACATCGGAAGAGGAATGCGAACCGCCCAGCGAAGACAGCGTGGGGAAAAGGATAAAAACAAGGAAAAGGATTGGCGGAGCCCTACTTCCACCTAGGGGTGGGGGGGTCCCGTCAACCCAGGGAACCAGGACTGACAGGGAAACCTCACTTCCACCCAGGGGTGGAGAGGCCTCCCAGATAGAGGACATTGAGATGCGGGGGATCTCGCCTCCACCAAATGATGGGGAGATCCCGAGCACCTCAGGACTAGGAAGGAGGGGAACAAAGGGCTCGAGTGACGAGAGGATGGATGTCGGCGAGGGGGAGATGCATCCATATACCCACAACCCAGTGAGAGCCCCACACAAACCGAATGGGACTGTGTATATTAAAAAAGAGAATAAGGAATACATAGTCCCACGGAATGAGAAAGAAGAGGAAGAAAACAAGGAAAGGGAAAAATTCATGGCCATGGTGGCCATGATCGAGGGAGTGGTCGTGAGGGAGCTGGACAAAAGATTGGGATGTCCAGCTCCCTCACTCAGGGAAACCCTCAAGCATGGAGGAGGGGGCGGCGTGCAGGCGCGACAGCAACAGAAGCCCGCCGCCACTAAGCCAACCATTAAAGCTATGGAGGTCGTGAGAAAGACGGTCAAAGTGGTACCCGCTACTACACTAAATCCGCCTTCTAACGCGGCAACCAAAAGGATCACTGGACCAGCCAACAAGGAGGCGCAAAGGAGCAAGAGGGAAGCTCTACTTCCACAAAAGCAGAAGGGGAAAACAGCTGCACCTATAAACACGGAAAAGAAGGGAGGGGCACCCACACCACAGGCCCCCCCAAGACTACAAGCCTCTTCAAAACCACCAAACAAGGAGACGAGCGCCTCCTAGAGTAAAGTGGTATCCAGGAAGGAGAGGAGGGCAAGAACAACAGCGGACAGGAGGGAGAGCGCCGCGGCAAATATAAGAGAGAGGGGAGGCAGAACAACCAAAACAGGTACGAACTCCCCCCCTTCTCAAAAAACACCGGCGCAGACATCCGCCAAAAGGAGCAGGAAGGAGCCCAGGAGAGCGGCCGTGACCATCACGTGCCCTCCCGGCACTTATGAGGAAACTCTCCGGGAGGCGCGGATGAAAGCGGACCTCAAGGGCCTGGGAATAGAGGGGGCCAATGTGAGAAAAGGAGCATCAGGCTCCTATATTCTCGAGATTTCCGGGCCCGACGGGAAAGAAAAGGCGGATAAACTTGCCCTCGAGCTGAAGAGGGTGCTAGCAAACAAGGAGGGCGTGAAAATACAGCGCCCGACCAAAATGGCGGAGCTTAGATTTCGGGGGTTGGACGAGTCTATACGGACCCCCGAAGTCCGAGAAGCAATTGCCAGAAATGGCAATTGCGAGGAAGTCGACGTACACACCGGGGAAATAAAAAAAACCCCCGGTGGTATGGGAATCGTGTGGGTTCGCTGTCCACTAAGGGCAGCAAACCTGATCATGAAAACAGGGACGGTGAAGATAGGATGGGCGATTGCGCGCGCGGAACTGCTGGAGGCCAGACCCCTCCAGTGCTACAAGTGCCTGGAGAGGGGCCACGTGCGCGCGCGATGCCCCAACAACACCGACCGCAGCGGTAGATGCTACCGCTGCAGCACGGAGGGACACACAGCGAGGAACTGCGTAGCCGACATGAGATGCCCGGTGTGCGCGGATAAAGGGCTGCCCGCGAACCATAGAGCGGGCGGCAAAGCGTGCACGCCGGTGCACAAAGGGATAAGGGGCATCCCGCTCAACAAGGTAGCGGGACCCCCCAAAGATGCGGCCCAGATCGTCCTCACCGGCCCCCTCACAAGCTTTGCGGACGAGCCCAAACAACAAAGGACTCTCCGCTCCAGATCGAGGGGTGAGAAAAGAGGAGAAAAGGAGAAGCTCCCAACAGAAGGAGGGAGGAAAAAAAAAAGTTACAGGAGGACCTAAAAGAGGGAGACCCCACCACAATGGACACAACGGGGCCCGCGGAAGAAGCAGCGAGAAAAGATGGCCTGTAAGATACTGCAGGCCAATACTAACCACTCGGGGCCGGCTCAGGATCTCTTCGCAAAAACAATGGCGGAGAGAGACTGCGGCCTGGGGATCGTGGCGGAGCCGTACCGTGTGCCCGATAACTGGATGGGCAGTGCGGACGGCGCCGTCGCGATCGTCCAGAAGAACGCGACCAACTCTCCCCCGACAGAACTTCTAAAGTCGGAGGAGGGTATGATAACAGTAAGATGGGGGTCCACCATCGTGATTGGCGTGTATCTTCCGCCGAGTCTCAACGGAGAAGACTTCTGCGGGAGACTGCACGCCATGGAGAGGCAGATCCTAGAATATCACCCTGCCCCGATAATCGTCGCCGGGGACTTCAATGCCAAATCGGGCGTCTGGGGTTCCTCGCGCGGCGATTGGCGGGGTGATCAGGTTTTAAATTGGGCGGCGCGGTGTGGGCTCCTCCCCTGTAATAGGGGGAGAAGGCCCACATATGTCAGGAGGCAGGGGGAGTCAATCATAGACCTAACATGGGTCACTCCTTCTGCCTCCGGGCTGGTAAGCGGATGGAGGGTGCTGACGGAGACAGAAACGATATCAGACCACAAATATATCGAGTTCTCCGTCGGCGCCTTTCCCCGCGAAGTAATAGAGCGCCGCCGCGAGAGGAAATCTGCCTCTCGAAGGTGGACCCTGAAAAAAGTTAGATCAGGACGCGTTCTTGGCCGCGGTTGAGGCGGCCCTGATGGTTAGAGGAGAGGAAGAAGGGGGGGTTCAACCAGAGGAGGAAAGGACATGGCTGCTGCGGACTGTCAATGACGCATGTGACGCAGCCATGCCCAGAACAAAAAGGAAACCCCCCCGAACAACTTACTGGTAGTCGGAGGAGATTGCCGAAGCAAGGCGCTCCTCCGACCAAGCAAGAAGGCTAGTGAAGAGGAGAAAAAGACTCAAGCGGTCAGACCCCGAAAGGTATCAGGACGCGTGGGACATCTACAAAGCAAGAAGGGATGACCTACGCGTCCTGATAAAGAAGGCTAAGGCGAGAGCCTGGGAGGAACTACTCTCCCACCTGGACGAGGACTCGTGGGGGCGCCCATATCGAATAGTGCTGAAAAAACTAAAAGAGAGGGGCGCCCCTACAACAGAGTCCTTGGACCCCCAGTTCGTTGGCCAAGTCGTCGGAACCCTGTTCCCGCGGAAAGAGGGCCCAGCGAGCCCGATTCCTGAGCGGGAATGGGAGTGGGACGAGGAGGCCATGGGGGTCACGGAGGGAGAGCTCCGCGATGCCATCAGAAAAATAAAACCCGGGAAAGCTCCGGGTCCTGATGGCATACACGGGAGGATATGGGCTCTCGCCTACAGGGGTCTAGCTGGACCCATGCGGAGGCACTCGTTATACATCCTCCGCATGCGGAGGATGTATAACGAGTGCCTCCGCATGGGTCGTTTCCCACGAGAGTGGAAGGAGGCAAGGGTAGTCCTCCTTCCCAAAGAGGGCAAGCCGAGGGACAATCCCTCGGCGTATAGGCCAATTTGCTTGATAGACGAGGCGGGTAAAATACTAGAGAGAATAATAGCGGACCGCCTCGTCTATTGTCCCGGGAAAAACCAAATCTGAGCCAGGATCAATACGGCTTCCGGGTCGGACGATCCACGATCGACGCGATCTTGCGGGTTCGTTCGATCTCGGACGCCGTAACGGAGGAGGGCGGGGTGTTAATGGCGGTATCGTTGGACATATCCAACGCCTTCAACACCCTGCCATGGCACCGGATAGGGGCGGCCCTAGAACATCATGGAGTCCCCCAATATCTTGGTGTTGATCCTGGCGGACTACTTCCGGGACAGGCAATTGGCCTATACAGATAGGAATGCCGAGGAATAAAGGCGTCATATGACATGCGGGGTTCCGCAGGGGTCGGTACTTGGGCCCCTGCTATGGAACCTTGCATATAACGCCGTTCTTCGGCAAGCCCTCCCCCCTGGTTGTCACACGGTGTGTTATGCCGACGACACACTGGTGATAGCCGGGAGGAACTCGTGGGAACAAGCGGCCGCTCGAGCAAACTTGGCGGTGAACCGCGTCGTGCGTTTGGTTAGGCAGATGGGACTCAAAGTGACGCCCCAAAACCGAGGCCATCTTTTTTCATAATGGCTCTCACGGGGCGCCGCCAAGAGCCCACATCTGCGTGGAGGACACCCCAATAGAGGTGGGGGCCTGCTTGAAATACCTGGGCCTTCACCTCGACAACAAGTGGACCTTCCAGGAACACTTCCGCCGCATATTCCCCAAAGTAGAGAGGGCAGCGATGGCGCTGCAGCGCCTGCTGCCCAATCTTGGGGGACCGGGCGGGAGTGTGAGGAAGCTGTACGCTGGGACGGTACACGCCATGCTCCTGTATGGGGCCCCTGTATGGTCTGAACGCCTGGAGGCTGCCCGCAGCACAAAGAATGCACTAAGGCAAGTGCAGAAGCGGGTAGCCAATAGGATATGCAGGGGCTACCGTACGATGAACTGGACGGCGGCGGGGGTGCTCTCCGGAGTACCCCCCGTGGAGATGCTCGCCCGCATGTACGCGGAAGTATACACGCGCACGCGTGCGTACCAGCGGGCGGGCATCATCTTGACGGACAGTCTCCGGCGTACAGTGAGGGTCCACTCCCGACGGGCGCTAATACAAAACTGGAAGGAGGCCCTGGCAGATCCAACACTGCCGGGGGCGCACCGTCGGGGCTATACGGCCCTGTCTAGAAAGTTGGCTAGAGGGGTGAGGGAGGGGTGTCCTTCCATATAGACGCAGGTGCTCACCGGACATGGATGTTTCGGTGAGTACCTGCAGAGGATAGGAAAGGAACGCACGACGCGGTGTCACCATTGCGGCCACGAGCGGGACACCGCCCAACACACACTCGCAGAGTGTGTGGCTTGGGCGGATGAGAGAACGGAGCTCGTGGCCGCAGCAGGAGGAGATCTGTAATTGCCCTCACTTGTGGGGGCAATGACAGAAAACGAAGACATTTGAAAGGCGTTCTCCTCCTTCTGCAGCAAAGTCATGCTGCAGAAGGAGGAGGCGGAAAGAGAGAGGGAGAGAGCGGGAGAAGAGAAGGTAAGCGGGGACGTCCCCCCTCTTTCCCCGGCATCGGCGGGACCGCCCGTTCGTGGTGCCGGGGATCGGGGGGGGGCGCCCTCCGCGGGCGGAGAAGGAGAAGAAGAGGAGGGGGCCAACCGGGCGGCGGGGTGTGCCCCGCTCCCTGCCCCCCTTCCCCCTCTTACGCCACCGTCGGGTCCGCCCGACGGGGGCGGGGGCGGGGGGGGGGGGTCGGGGAGGATATGCCCTCAGAGCGAGAAGAGGAGGGAGAGTCGACATGGGAGGAAGAGTCGCCCCCTCTACCTCCGCGCCTTCGGCAGGAACACCTGTTTGCGGCGGCGCGGATCGGGGAGGGGTTGACCCCAACATACCCGCGTCCAATATAGACGCGGGGTGAGGTTTCCGGGGGGGGGACCCAGGACATCTAAGTCCTGGGACTCCCCCCCCCGGGGCCTCACGCGAGCCGGGCGTGCGGGCGTGACCCCCACTCTGGGGGGTGCTCCCGCGCGTCCGGCAGGGTAAACCTCCTCGGCTGCGGCCGATTCCCAACTCCCAAGGGAGCGGCGGAAGTCGCAGTCTGGGGGGCCGAGGGGGGGCTACGTGTCCCCGCCGGGCAGGTTTCGCCTGTCCGGTCGGGGCGCCTGGGTCCCCCTCTGTGAGGACGTGACGTGCGGGGCCCTCTCACCGGGAGCCACGAGGCACCGGCGGGAGGGCAACGTCGTCCACGAAGGGGGTCTCTCTCCTTCAGAGAGGGACCCCTCGGTGAGGGCTTCCAGGGTGAATGCCGAATCCCCACTCCCTTCGGGAGGGGGAGGGAGCACCACTCTGGAGGCGGGGGGTGGCGGTTCGAGCGGGACACTCGAGCCGTGACCCCGCCCCCCAAACTCTTTGAAAGGGCGCGACGTAGGGTTGATACCGCCCTGCGTCGCAACCGCGAGGACCCCGCACGATGCAATTCGCGGGGGGGAGAGGTCGCCTTATGTGTTTTCTTTACACCAACTGATTCGTCCCATTATTCTGTGCATAAAAGTATTAAGGTATAATAGTCGAAAAATGAATATTTCCCAAGATATTTTGTATTTTATGTCAAAATACTGCAAATTTGCAGCCTTAATAACTCGAAAAATACTTAATGAAAAAATATTTTATTGTAGTGTTTTGGAAAGATCTCGAAGTCAACTACAAAAGAATGCAAGAAAAAATATAGTGTTCCATTTAAGAAATTGAAGTTGACCTTCACGTAACTTTCAAATGGCTATTCAAGGTTAAATCAATGACACTATCTCATGTCCCCCTTGAAACCATACAACTTTTATCTGAAACATTTTTGTCTTAAACTTTTAGATTTTGAGAAATTACAAATGATATTGAAATGTATAATTATAATATACAGGGTAGGCCATTTTAATCTTCGTAATAAAATTTATCAAAAAGAAGATCAAGAAAGAAAAAAAGAAGATCAAGACAGAAGAAAAGAAGATTGAGAAAGAAGAAAAAAAGATAAAAAAAGAAGAAAAGAAAAAAATTATAAGGCTGCTGTGCGCCTGTTGTGTTTGTAAAAGAAACGGCTGCTGTGCGTCCGTACAAGGCTGCTGTGCGCCTAAAAAAAAGTGGCTGCTGTGCGCCTATAAAGAGTGGCTGCTGTGCGCCTATAAAAAGTGGCTGCTGTGCGCTCATACAAGGCTGCTGTGCGCCTATGAAAAGGAGCTGCTGTGCGCCTATAAAGAGTGGCTGCTTTGCACCAATAAAGAGTGGCTGCTTTGCGCCGATAAATTATTACGTATTTCAAAAAAATATATATAAATAATGAAAATGTCTATACAGACAAAAAGATATAGAATTTTATCTCCTGAGGATAAAAATATAATTGTTCGAGGTGAATGGTTAACTGATAAACATATGGAACATTTTGATTATTTATTACAAAATTTTTCAGATTATAGACCTGTCGAAACATGGCGATTACAACTTCCTGATACGATTCAGCCTATGCCAATTGATAAAAAACATATACAAATATTAGTTCGTCAGGTTCATCAGATGGACATTGGGTGTGCAGTTACTACGATACAAAAAATATATTTATTTATGATTCATTAAATAAGAAAAAATTGCATAGACATCATGAACAATTCTTGAAAAGATTATTTCCAACATATAACTTTGAATAAAATTCTATCCAATTTCCTACTGTACAATACCAACCAAATAGTAGCGATTGCGGAGTTTTTGCAATAGCCTTTGCAATTTCATTGTTATTCAATATTAAACCCGAAAAAATAAAATATGATCATAGTTTAATGCGTTTGCATTTAATTAAGATTTTTGAATCTAATGTTATTGAGCATTTTCCACAAAATCAACAATATGCTCTTCAAAAGGTGCTTCCATTAGCAGTAATAAAAGCAAGAGAAATTGAAGCATCTCGTAAACGTACTATACTTCAATGTGAGATGGAACGACCATATTTGAATCAGTTAGAAGAGCAACGTCATATTTACCAACTTGAAGAAGAATTAAATAATAATCAATTTCAATTAACAGAAAATAATTCAAAGAATTTAATGAAAACAAACAATGATATTTATGAAGAAACTAAGCAGCATGACTTGGAAAATCATTGTGTAAATAAACGTGCACGCTATTCACAAGATTTAAAACAAAATCAAGCTAAACAACATGATTTATATGAGCAAAATTCCAAGAATAATTGCATTGAACAGCACGATCTGTATAAACAGAGCTTAGAAGATAGACGCGCTAAACGACGTGATCGTTATAAACAAAATATAGAAGACAATCGCGCTAAACAGCGCAATCGATATAGCCGAAATTTAAAAGATAATCGCGCTAAACAGTGTAATCGTTATAAACAAAATTTAGAATACAATCGCGCTAAAAAGCGTAATCGATATCAACGAAACTTAGAAGATAAACGCATTAAAGATCAATATCGATATGAACAAGATTTACAAAAGAAACGCGCACAAAAACATATGCGTTATTCGGAAAACTTTGAGTATGAACGAGATAGACAAAAAAGATTGGATCCTAATCGCAAATGGCTTTATAATAAGCGATATTATCAGACAAAAAGACAAAAAATCAAAACAAAATCTACATTTAAAATAAAAACTTGCAATATTGATAAAAAAATTACTAAAAAGTATAAACAATTCTGGTCGAAGAATACCATAAAACTTCGTAATTGTTCAGAAATATTTATAAAAAATATTATTGAAAAAATCAATATTAAAGGTTATATTGAGAAACGATTGAAAGCTGAAAAAATTGTACGTTGGTGCATGTGTATTAGGAAAAATTATATTCGCAATATATACAAAATGTTAAGTTTGATTAAAAAGAAATCAGAAGTGTATTTGACTCTTGTCGCAGATTGTTCTACAATCGAAGACAAATTAACTGCACTATGTGGCGAATCTAGACATACAGCCTCATCTGAAAATTATTTTATTGAGTTTACATATCGTCATGATGTAAATCCATTGGAACCTTTGATAATGAATGTAAAAGGAAAAGTAGTAAACATATTACCATTAACAACAGAACAAGCTAAAAAATCTTGGTCGTGTAATATTTCAGACTATAAAACTAACAATCGGCTTTTAATTGACCGTTCTCAGAAGTCTCTTAAAACCATAAATACATGTACCTTAAACAATGAACCAAAACTGATGTGTAATACTGCAAGCTGTAAAATTAACGATCCGCTTTTAATTGATCGTTATCAGAAGTTTCTCGAAACCGTAAATACATGTACTTTAAAAAATGTACCAAAACTTATGCAAAATATTCATAAATGTACAATGAAAATTTCAAATGAGAAATTGGGTCATACGCGTAGCTGTTATATTGATATAACACTTTGCAAAAGAAGGTTCTTCCAGTTCAATTATTATTGCCTCATTTTCCAAAAGTAAGATATATGAAGCGTTTAATTTATCAACTTACATATTTTTATCGAAAGTTGGAAAATCTAGATGATGCTTTAAATAATGCTGATATGAATACTTTGAATGAAATTGTGACTTCTGCACAGGAGAAAGTAGATATGTACAGACATCAACGGATTGATACAATTTTGAGTAATGATGATATTATGTTTAAATATCGTTTAGCATTTAAAGCATTGACTGAACGCTCTGTGGACACACCACGACATGTTTGCGTATCATGCGAGAGATTGTGTTATAAAAAAAGTGTTTCTAAAGTCAATAGTCTTCAGACACAAGTACATGTTAAAATTTTGAAGGATTTAATGACGTATGTACAACAACAAAAAGTTGATGCGCAATATATATGTAATTATTGTGCAGGCAAATTTCGTAAAGGTTTAATGCCTGCATACTGCGTCTTAAATAATCTATTTACAAATCAGGTGCCTAAAGTAATATCATCTCTCAATACATTCGAAAAAATTCTTATACAGAGAGCTAAAGCGTTTCAAACTGTCCTTAAAATGGGAACTGTTATTAATAAAAAGTTGCCTCAAAGACAAATGGTATCAAAGGTTAAAGGTAGAACATTTCATTTACCACTTCCGTTACAGGAGACATTGAATAAATTATGTTCTAATACTGATCCAATAAATATTAATCATGAGTTATATATATTAGTTAGAGATATCCCGACAAAATCAAAGATTATTTGGGAAGAGGTAATTGATGTTAAAAAAATATTTGACGCTTTAACGTGGTTATAGCGCAACAATACTTTATATTCTCATATTATATTGCCAAATGATTACAATGATTTACGTTTACCAAAATTAAAAAATTCAGAATTTCAAATAGAAGATGAGACAGAAGTTAATGCAGAAATAGCTGATGATGAGACTGAATTATTAAATGAGACAGAAGATAATGTAGAAGTAGCTGATGATGAGACTGAATTATTAAATGAGACAGAAGGTAATGCAGAAGTAGCTGATGATGAGACTGAATTATTAAATGATCCGATAGAAGAGATAAAAAATGATATGTTAGAAGGTCAACGGAAAGCAATGTTGACTCAAGTGACTAATGCTGAAAATGATGGCTATTACGAACAATATACCATCTATCATTTATATGAAAAGAAAGCAAATAAAACTGCGACATCTTTATATCAAATGTTAAAAATTCAGGATTTGCCTCTGAACAATCGTGAGCAACATTTAGATTTAATGTGTTTTCCAGATTTATATTTTTCTGGTATTAATGGACAACGTGAGATTAGACAAGTTAAACTTCATGATCATGAATTTATTAAATGTCGTTTGACATCTAAACATCCACAGTATAGATTAAATCTACAATATGTATTTTATTTATTGAACGATGCAAATATGCGTCAATTAAGTCGTGGAATTTTTCATAAAATGAATGTAACTAATCCGCGACTTCGTTATACAGCCGCAGAATACCTAGACGCAATGTCGAAAAAACTGTTGGAATCTAATTTGAATACAATATTTGCCACACTTCGAAATACGGAGCAATATTGGTGTAAACCGAGAAACAATTTAAATTGTATGACGCAGCATTATGGACCTGCGACATGGTTTTTAACACTCAGTTCAAGTGAGTGGTTGTGGGAAGATTTAGGTGAATATATTCGTGAAGTAAATGAATGGCATGACGCTTCCTTAAGCGCTGGCGCACTCGTTGTTAGAGATCCAGTATCAACATCCAGGTTTCTCGATAATAAGTTTCGGGCAATGCTTGACTTTATTAGGTCTAAAGATCATCCAATTGGAGAAGTAACGCACTATTTCTGGCGACGAGAATATCAAGGTAGAGGTATACAACATTTTCACTTATTAATTTGGATTAAAAATGCACCAATTTTCGGCGAATCTACTATTGAGGAAGTTTCAAAATTTATTTCACAACATATAAGCTGCACAATACCGGATCAAAATATTTCGCCATTGTTGTACAGACGTGTTGATACGCATCAGCGACATATACATAATGATTATTGTCTTCGTTTTAAAAAAGTAGGACGTAAAGTTATTCGTCGATGTCGTTTTGGATTTCCTCGTCCCGTTACTGAAATTTTGAATATCAGGGATGTGGCAATTTCGATAGCCGGTAGAAAACAATTGAAACATAAAAGTAGACTTTACGATCTTCCTCGAACGGATAATGAAGGTAATATAAATGACTATAATCCTGTTCTTCTTACTGCATGGGAAGGTAATATGGATATACAATTTATTGGTGAAAAATCATTGCTGCTAACCTGGTATGTTACTAAATATATGAATAAAGCGGGAAAAAGTGAATTATCTGAGAATATTCTTGATAGTAAGGATAACAAAAACAAATCATTAGCGAGTTATCTTTGGAATATTGCTTTGTGATTTACGAATAATAAAAAATGTGGAGCTCTCGAAGCTGCTGATACATTGTTAGGTATTCCTTGGAACTGATCGAAATACAACCATCAGATGGTTAGATGTTAATCAAATACGATATAAAAAATTAAAAAGTAGTAAAGAAATTGAAGCTCTTGATCCTGAATCTACAGATATATTTTATCAATCTTTGACAGATGATCATTATCCACATAGACCAAACGAATTTAAAAATACGTCTCTTTATGAATTTGCACAGTGGTACGATATCTCAAAGATCAAACCGAAAAATAAATTTATTGAATATTATAAAATAGGTAATGGTTGTTATCTTAAACGGCGACAGCGCGGATATCTTATTAATCATTTTAGATATAATGTTAATACACAGCCGGAAAATTATTTCTTTGCGTTATTGCTTATGTTTAAACCATGGCGAAAATTAGAGAATCTTAAAAATGAATGCGATACTTATACCGAATCGTTCACAAAGTAAAACTGCATCTTAAAGAAGCATTGCAATATCATGAAAAATTAGAAGAATTGCAAAAAGCATTTGAAACTGCAAAACAGTTAGTTCAGCAATACTTAGATGACGATTTGCAAAAAGAGCAGTCTCAGGATGATCCTGAAAATGCAATAGGTATTCAAAATATAGAGGCTGGTGAAGCAATGCAAGATTTTAAAGATCTTGGTGATAGAGCAATTCAAGAAATTGATGTATCTGACATGATAGTAAAATTAAATACGGATCAAAAACGAGTATTTGATAAAGTTACCAATGCTGTAGAGTCCGATAAATCAATATTACGATTATATGTTAGCGGAGAAGGTGGTACTGGAAAAAGTTTCTTAATCAAGACTATTAAATGCTGGATAAAACAAAATCTCAACAAAGATACTGCTGTAACAGCACCTACTGGTATAGCAGCATTTAATATAGATGGTTTGACAGTTCATAGATTGCTTCAATTACCCGTTGAACATGGTCAAACTCCTAAGTATAAACAATTATCTGATTGTGTATTAAAAGTTTTACGAACAGATCTTATTCTTTTCGTAATTGATGAAGTGTCAATGATATCTAATTTGACTTTAAGCGCCCAAAAAAGGCCTATTTTTGATAATTTTTTACTATAAAACAAAAACAGTGATAGAAAATCCTTTTTAAGTACTTAATCTTACATACTTCGAAATATATAAAAAAAATTTTTTTGCATTTTTTTTTTACAAAATGGCGGTGACAGAGCTCTGCAACGATGACCACTCGTTTCGGACAGTGCCTTACGGGCGACCTACTAGCTGCTCCAATTTTTGCTCTAGAACAAAAAACCAAATTTTTTTTAATTCTTTATATCATTAGCTAGCGAACTACGTACGGAAATTAAAAAATAATTGTTTTTGTAAAATGACACAAGTTTGAAGAAAAAGTTTCATTTTTTGACGAAAAATTTTGCACAAAATTGTTTGTAAAAAAAAAGTTTACAACGAAACGTAAAATCCGTACGTAGTTCGCTGACAAATGTATCTTAGAAGCTACAGTTTAAATTTGAAGTAAATCGGTCAAGATTTGTGGGAGTTATGAGGTCGCCCAGTTTGAAAAAAGTGATTTCGAGAAAAACGCGTTTAAAGTTTTATGTAACAATCAGCGATAGAAATTTTTCGTTTACCTTTAATCTGCGATGCCTGCACCATATAATTGACCTTCCTCATTAATGTTCTTCTCCTCCTGGTCCTTCTTGGTCGATTTTAGTGATGATCGAGCCTCTTTTGCAGCATCTGTCAACGAGCGCTCCGAAAGTTTGATGCGTCGCGCGTCAGTCTCGAGGCAATAATTGTAGCAGTTCGGTCCAATTGTTATGCTTAATTCTCCCATAATCTTCATAAGGTTGGAATATCCATCATTGTATGTACAAACAGCAATATTACTTGCTGTATCGATAATAATTTTGCCGCTGGAAACTGATTTTGGAGCCATTGACCAAATCAAAGCGTTGTAACTTTCGTTACTGTTTTGGGTGTAGCCACCTAAACAACGTTTAAGAAGATCGTCACTACTTAATTCTTCATAGATTGGCTTAATAGCATCAAAACCATTGAGGAAGAGCTGGCTTATGCTTAAATTCAGCTAATTTATTAGTGGCTTTCGCCAGTTGCCACTTGCACCACGAATCTTACCGGGCGGGCATTTATCGTGCTGTGGCTTTTCGTCTGTGGATAATTTATGATAAAGGGTCGCCCAGATCTCTCGCCTCATATTTTCAATTGAATTATGATTACGACGGATAGCTAATCCGAAATAAACAGACAATTCATCTATAAGTTTAGCAGTCAATTTGCCTTTTCCTCCAAGTCCTTTCATGGCATTCTTCAACTGGAAGGTATACCCATTTTCGTTTTTTGGAAAAATCACCAATCTTTTCGTTACTATGAGGAATTTCAAAATTTATTTCACAAAATACCCTGACAATCGGGAAATCAATATTTCGCCATTGTATGTACGTACGTGTTGTCACATCAGGACTATAATAATGTTTTGTCTTCGTTGAAAAGTTAGGACGTGCGTCGACTGTCGTTTTGCGTGATTCCTCGTGTTACTGAAATTTTGATCAGGGATGTGCAATTTCCGATGCGTAGAACATTGAAAAAAGTAGACTTTCGATCTTCCCGAACGACTAATGAAGGTAATATAAGACTATAACATGTCTTCTTTGCAGGAACGATAATATGTATACAATCTAATGTGTGAAAATCCATTGCTCCAACCTGGCATGACTAAATATTGAAACAGCGGGAAAGTGATTTCTGAGAAATCTTATAGTTGAGGATACATAACAAATCTTTTAGCAATGTTTCATTCGTGGAATATTGGCTGTGAGTTTATCGAATAATAAAAAATGTGGAGACTCTCGAAGCGCTGATAACTTGTTAGGTATTCCTTGAATGACGAAATACAAAACCATCAGCAATAGTTAGATGTATTCAAATGATATAAAAAATTAAAAAGTGAAAGAAAATGGCTCGATCGCAAGTTTTCACAATCGAAGATGATTTATCCCAAGACCAACGAATTTTGCTCTTTTGAATTTGCACGTGTACGAATTCAAAGATCTAACACAAAATAAATTATTGAATATTATAAAATAGGTAAGGTTTATTAAACGGGCCCAGACGCTTCATTACTTTAATTTGTTAATACAGCGACATTCTTTGCGTTCTCTTATGTTTACCAGCGAAATTACGACGACTCTAATGAGTGCGATCACTCATCAATCGTTCCAAAACTGCATCTTACCTGAAGCTTCGCAATATCATGAAAAACTCTAGGATTCAAAGCTTTGAACTGCCAAACAGTTGTCAGCACATACTTAGATCACGATTGCAAAAGAGCAGTTTCAGGTGATCCGAAAATGCAAGAGGATAAAAATGGCGTGTAACTGCACGTTTTAAACGCTTGGTGATGAGCCATACAAAATTGTAGTTATCTGACATGATAGTACAATTACATAGGACAAAAGAAGATAATGTTACCAAGCTGTAACGTCCGTAATCAATTCGATTATATGTTAGGGAGAATGTACGGAAAAGTTCAATCAAGACTATATATATTCATCTTCGATTGTCTGAGATATTTGATACTAGTGATTGCGATGATGGTTGGTTTGGTCGAAAGCATATTCTTTTATTCGGAGATTTGCTTCAATTGCCTCCTGTACGCGAAGATTTTATCTTTACACATTTATCCAATCAAAAAATTGCTAATTATCTTGGTTCTTTAAATGCTGTTAATTTATGGATTACATTATTTGAATATGATGAATTGATAATCAATATGCGTCAGCAATGAGATAATTCATACCGTGAATTATTGTCGCGAATTCGTATTGGTTTAGTGACAAAATCTGATTGTAAAATACTAGAGAGTAGAAAAATATCTTTCAAAGCTGATTCTTTCGAATCTAGATTAAATGAATTATGTGATTTTATTAACAGTTTATCATCGGACATTGTTTGTTTATTTCTTACTTGTAATATGTGTGATGTCCTTAATAATGCAATGTTAAGTCGCATTACTTTCAAAGAAATATTATTAATTGCTGAAGATACGATTGATTGTACATCATATGTAAAAAAGAAAGTATTAAAAGTATTGTCAAATAACGATGATGATAGTTCTCGAACAGCTGGACTTTCAAAACAAATTACAATTAAAATTGGAGCAAAAGTTATGATTCGGCGTAACATCGATGCCAGTTTGGGTCTTGTAAACGGTACAATTGCTAAAGTAATTTCAATTGTACGAGAAACATCTACTGATGACGTAGAAAAGATTAAACTTCTTTTACCATCAGGTTTAGAATATGAAATTGAAAGAGTAACGGCTAAATTTCAGGTATTGGATAAAGCGTATGTGATTCGAAAACAATTTCCATTATCTTTAAGTTATGGCATCACTATTCATAAAAGCCAAGGATTAAGTTTGCAAAGTGTTGTTATGGATATTGGCAACTCTGTATTTAGTTGTGGTCAAATTTATGTTGCCTT
The DNA here is from genome assembly GCF_048542155.1 of Nylanderia fulva. Lineage (NCBI taxonomy): Eukaryota > Metazoa > Arthropoda > Insecta > Hymenoptera > Formicidae > Nylanderia > Nylanderia fulva. The sequence goes on along the minus strand of NW_028191015.1, from coordinate 92,111 downwards.
GTCGCGAGTAACATCTCTAGAAGGAGTGCATTTAATAAACTTTGATCCTTCAGCAGTAATAGCTAACGAAAAAGTTATTATTAAATATAATCGTTTAAAACAGATATACAATCCGAAAGCAGAAATGATTGCTGTGTCAAAAGAACGTTGTCGTAAAATAAAAGATGTGTGTGTGAAGTTGGCGTATCATTTTGCGGAAACTCATTATATTTTGAGAGTTCTGACTTCCTTTTTAATAGTTCTAGAGTTCCTGATAGGTAAAACACATAGTTCTGCTCGTTAAAGCCAAAAAATTGCTTAGTGCAAAGTGAGACGCCAATTTCACGCAGCATCTCACTTTGTCCTACGACATTTTCCGTATCAGAAATGATCAGAAATGAAAAGATCTATAGTTCTACATAAGTTCTAAGAAGAGTTCTACCTTCTAAAAGCAGAAAATATTAATTAAACCATAATTAAGATAATCGGATACCTGTATCTATAGATGTCGAAGGGAGACGGCAGGCAATTTTTAACAGTTCTGCTTATTATAAAGTAATTCTCGTATAGTTCTGGGTATGTACGATGAATTTCCAAAGAGTTCTGATAATTAAAACTCTTACAAATTATTTTAATTACTTATTTTACCCGAAAAACGCCTATTTTCCACTCTAAAGGTGAGACGCCAGTCGATTTTCGAGAGTTTTGTTTTTTCTAAAACAGTTCTCGTATAGATGTACAATGAGTTTCCAAAGGGTTCTGATAATTAAAACTCTTACAAATTATTTTAATTAATTATTTTACCCGAAAAACGCCTATTTTCCACTCTAAAGGTGAGACGCCAGTCGATTTTCGAGAGTTTTGTTTTTTCTAAAACAGTTCTCGTATAGTATTTGTCATGTACAATGAATTTCCAAAGAGTTCTGATAATTAAAACACTTACAAATTATTTAATTAATTATTTTACCCGAAAAACGTCTAATTTCGACTGTAAAGGTGAGACGCCAGTTGATTTTCGAGCAGTTCTGATTATTATAAAGTAGTTCTCGTATAGTATTGGTCATGTACAATGAGTTTCCAAAGAGTTCTGATAATTGAAACTCTTACAAATTATTTTAATTAATTATTTTACCCGAAAAACGCCTATTTTCGACTCTAAAGGTGAGACGCCAGTCGATTTTCGAGAGTTCTGTTTTTTCTAAAACAGTTCTCGTATAGTATTTGTCATGTACAATGAGTTTCCAAAGAGTTCTGATAATTGAAACTCTTACAAATTATTTTAATTAATTATTTTACCCGAAAAACGTCTATTTTCGACTCTAAAGGTGAGACGCCAGTCGATTTTCGAGAGTTCTGTTTTTTCTAAAACAGTTCTCGTATAGTATTTGTCATGTACAATGAGTTTCCAAAGAGTTCTGATAATTAAAACTCTTACAAATTATTTTAATTAATTATTTTACCCGAAAAACGCCTATTTTCGACTCTGATGGTGAGACGCCAGTCGATTTTCGAGAGTTCCTTTTTTTTCTATAGCAGTTCTGGTATAGTCATGGGCATGTATAATGCAATTCCGAAGAGGTCTGATAATTCAGACACATAAAAATTATTTTAATTAATTATTTTTGGTCGAGAAATGCATTTTCGGGTATATTGACTAACTGATCATATTTCGATAGTTTTATCGATTTGAATTAATATTTTACGACAATCTGCATATTTTTAATTTTTAGAATGTTCTATGTGAAAAAGTTATCAAAATATTTATGAGAAACTAACACACCACACACACACACACACACACACACCACAATTTAAATTGCCTAAGACGTCAAACGTATAAATGTAAATATAAGACTTTTTATCATTAATATTTATGGATTTTCAAAATTATTTATCATAATGAACGCGTATTGTTAAGGAGTTTTTATCTCGTTCTTAGCGTAACCCAGAACCACGGCGTGGACGTGACGAGATTGTGGTTCCTCTTTTTTTTTTGTTTTTTTTGTTTTTGTCTTTTTGTATTTTTTTTTTTTTTTTTTTTGAATTTTTTTGTGTTAAATTTTTTTTACATTTTTTCTTGTATTATAACAAATTTTTAAAATATTAAATCGGTTATATATTTGTATATTTATAATATTGTATTATGTTTTATATAATAGGTTATAATATTTAATATAATATAGGTTTTAATATTTTTATTTTATTGCGCATATAGTAATACATGCGGCGTAACTGTATATTTGGTGGGTGATACTTCAATACGCTTAGATTTCAAGTCGTCGTATTCGTACCAAGACGCTCCTGTAAATAACAAAGCAACATAGTGATTGCCCAAATAATTGATAACGCCTCTAAGTGTGTATTTATTATTCGCTATATTAATAGTTTTGGCAATATTGTGTAAATTGTATATATTTGAATTAATTTTAACATTTTTGGAATAATTGCTATCTGTTAAAATACTTGTATCGATCAGAATTTGTGATCCATAATTTTCATTAATATCACATACATTGTTGCATTTGATACATGTTTGTTTCAACATTAATGTGTCATTAAGAGCATCTTAAATATCTTGAAGACCTTTTTGTAATATTATGTCAACATTTATGCTCATAGCTGTAAATTTTCTCTCGTTGGAATAATTGCATATTTTGCAAATTTTATGTCTTGTCAAACTTGGTAGAGAGACAAAAGTGTATTCAGCTAAGTGAGCAGCATTACACATTGCGTCTAAAGAATTGAAACGTCTGGTATATTTCGATGATGGAATAATGTCGTTTCAATGAGAAAAGGTGCTCTTTCTGCATATTCGTTTTTACAGATTTTACCTGTAGATGCAATTTTTAATGCTAATTGTAAAAAGCGATCGTCTAATTTTTGCAATGTTTCCTTATATTGCACATGCATACCTATCACGTGTATTGTAATATGAAGAAGAGCATCGAAAGCACATGTATTTCGAAGCATTATAGTTTCTCCATCCAATTTTACCGGTTGGCATAAACTTCCATTTTTCATTATAGGTATGCTAATAATATTATTCGATTCAATACTGTCCCATTCGGGACATTTATCTAAATATGTGTTTTTTTTAATAATGTTATATTTTGTGGTGTCTTTATTTACCAAGCCCATCCAATTCTCTTTATAATTAAAGGAATTATCTGAATTTTCAGATAAATCCGAAATTACATGGGGTTTTTTATCATCATTATCCGAACTTTCCGATAAATTCGACATTGCATTGGCTTTTTAATTATTATTATCAGATTTTTCAGAAAAATTATCGGATTTTTCAGAAAAATCTGATATTACACAGGCTTTTTTATCCGAAATTTCTGTAGTAGATTCATTTTCATAAATCGATGTCGAGTGTAAAAATGATGCGTCGTTTATGGAATTAGACAATGCGGATTTCTGTGAATTTGATTTGGCAGAAATTTTAGATTCTTGTTCTTCAGCGAAATCCAAACGCAATCTGCCGTCGAGATATTGTAAATGGTTGATAACTAATTTATCTACTCTCATTGGAATACAACCCTTGAACAATCTATTTTTATATTCAGCGAAAGTTGACTCCACTGAAGAAGATGTTGCTATTTCCGTTCCCGCTTTAAAATAAGGACGCATAATGCCAGTCCATAACGGCAAAATTTTTATCAAATCTTTAATTTTTTCAGCAGCTTTCGGATTATAAAAAGCATTAACGATGTTTCCATCGCATGATTTTTGTGCTAAAGTATTGGCTTTTGAATAAATTTCATTGGTCCATGTTTGCCACGATAAAATTTCCTCGTTATCGAAGTCATCTGATATCGATGACGTTTCATGTTCTAGGTCATCAGATTCCTCGATGTATATACCTTTAATACATTCATTTATAGATTGCAAGCAGGCCTGGGCTGGAACAGACGTATCATTTATGTAACCTATTTCTTCGCTTAGGGCTACAACGAGTAATGATGTTAAGAAAGAAGATAATTCTTCCATCGATTGCATTTTGTACGCTTGAGATATGCATCTTAAATAAAATTGACGTACTTTGCGTGGCTGATGTCGCAAACATTCCCATTTGGATATAATTTTAATTACATGGCTAACGTCTAGTCTTAAATAAGAAGCAGGTAAAAATGTTTCTTTATTTTTTACCGATATATCGTAGCAACATTGCAGATAATGCTTTAGGTCAGCGCAATCTGCAAATGCGCGAGCTAAAGCGACTAACATTGCTCGACTATAATCTGGGACTGTTACAGATGGTACCGTAGCACCGGCTCTCCGAATCTCAATTAAAAAGTACGTCAAAATTGCTGCATCTTGTTTCGTAGATATCATCTGAAATACTGGAATACCCCGTTTATTTTTTGGAACGATCTTACATTGGTATAAGAAAAGATGGGGAGATTTTGTTCCATCAGGTAAAATTAATGCTTTTGCTAAACTATCTTTAGCGTCCATAGTAAAATAAGCAGTTCTGCTTCTATTAATTAATTTATACATCATCATTTGTTCTTTAGACCAATACATGACGTAGAAAGGGTCTAAGCCTATTGAATGTATCGAACCGGGAACTTTAGTATATTTAAAAATTTGTAAATTTTGAATGGCGTCATGATTATTGTCGATGCCTAAACGATTATCTATTTTGTTCTGTTTAGCTTTACGCAAAACTCGCGGCGAATATAAAATTGGCGGATTTTTATCGCCAAATTCCACAATTCGATTTGCTTCCTCAATGCGCCAAATAGTTGTTTGTTTTTTCGCGTCCACTAAATGACTGACAATTTTTCGACGAAGAGATCCTTTTAAATGTCTTTTTTTAATATGAATAATTTCATTGTTAAAACCAAATAAATTGCAGTCGAATATAGCATCCTGCCCATCATTTGGCTTTCTGTACATTTCTCCGCGTAATATTGCCTTGCACTCTTTACACACAGCATTAAATCGAACGAAAGATTTAGCATTGAGGCTTGAAAAAACAGTAACATTTTTGAAAGTAAAGGCGCAAGGAATTTTTGTCTGTTCCCATATTTTCACGGCAAATATATTTGACCATTCTCCGGGTTTGAGTTTTAAATAACGACGATTATTATATTGTTTTGCAACAGGTTTTATATCGTTCTAATTTTTTTCTGAGATAATTAATCGAAAATTTTTATTATCTTGTTTCGAATGTTCAAACGAACTTACATTCGCAGATTCATCAATAATTTTTTCAGAAGATTTCTCGATTACTTTGTTCAAATTAAATGCTTCCAATACAATAGAATATATACCGCGTCTATTTGTGTTTAAAATAGTATATACGTGCTTAGGACTTATATAAGGGTTCAAACTTTCCATCTTCTCGCTTATTTTTAAATATATAGGGTTTGAAGGTGGAAAACATTTTCCATTTAGATCTATACATCTAAATTCCGAGGTTTTTAATATATCTATTAGTATATTCTGATCGTACATTATTGAAAATATTCGATGGAATCTCTCAATAAAGAAAATCTGAAACACTGCTGCTTCTCCGGGTTTCGATATGCTTTTTTTATATCGCTTTTTAATATGCTGCTGTATCGCGACAAGTGAATCTCTCGTCTGGAGCTCGTACAGAGGAGTGGAGTAGCTGACCATCCCCACCACAGTAATATAAGTAAGGAGTAGGCGCTACGCCTTGATACGTAGGCACGTCTCCCACCACTGTACTTTAAGACCGTGAAACTACTCCACTCCTCTGTACGAGCTCCAGACGAGAGATTCACTTGTCGCGATACAGCAGCATATTAAAAAGCGATATAAAAAGAGCATATCGAAACCCGGAGAAACAGCAGTGTTTCAGATTTTCTTTATTGAGAGATTCCATCGAATATTTTCAATAATGTACGATCAGAATATACTAATAGATATATTAAAAACCTCGGAATTTAGATGTATAGATCTAAATGGAAAATGTTTTCCACCTTCAAACCCTATATATTTAAAAATAAGCGAGAAGATGGAAAGTTTGAACTCTTATATAAGTCCTAAGCACGTATATACTATTTTAAACACAAATAGACGCGGTATATATTCTATTGTATTGGAAGCATTTAATTTGAACAAAGTAATCGAGAAATCTTCTGAAAAAATTATTGATAAATCTGCGAATGTAAGTTCGTTTGAACATTCGAAACAAGATAATAAAAATTTTCGATTAATTATCTCAGAAAAAAATTGGAACGATATAAAACCTGTTGCAAAACAATATAATAATCGTCGTTATTTAAAACTCAAACCCGGAGAATGGTCAAATATATTTACCGTGAAAATATGGGAACAGACAAAAATTCCTTGCGCCTTTACTTTCAAAAATGTTACTGTTTTTTCAAGCTTCAATGCTAAATCTTTCGTTCGATTTAATGCTGTGTGTAAAGAGTGCAAGGCAATATTACGCGGAGAAATGTACAGAAAGCCAAATGATGGGCAGGATGCTATATTCGACTGCAATTTATTTGGTTTTAACAATGAAATTATTCATATTAAAAAAAGACATTTAAAAGGATCTCTTCGTCGAAAAATTGTCAGTCATTTAGTGGACGCGAAAAAACAAGCAACTATTTGGCGCATTGAGGAAGCAAATCGAATTGTGGAATTTGGCGATAAAAATCCGCCAATTTTATATTCGCCGCGAGTTTTGCGTAAAGCTAAACAGAACGAAATAGATAATCGTTTAGGCATCGACAATCAAGAGACACGGTAGTGTCTCGCGACCAGTTAAGGGCGTAGCCGAGACACCGTGTATCTTAACGCGAGTCGGACATTTGAGTCTTTATAATATTTCGAATTCTCAATAACGGCTGAAGCAATCGAGTTTATACTAGACCTAATCGATAGATTGAGTTTGAATTATATAATAAAAATGTCTTTATTTCTGCTCTACGTGATTTGTAAGCAGAGATATATAATTGCAAAGTCAAAATATGAAAAATTTCTTTTAAGAAACGTCCCCGTCATCATTATTATTATCATCATCGACCACGCATACATAGTAGTATCGTGCTACACGTATTCACACGTATACAACACATGCGCACACATATATCACACGTACACAACACATGAATAGATGCATGTATTGGAAATGTCCATCTCGCACGTTTTACAACAGACGGCGATAGTATGTCGCTCCATGATCCATGATGTTAGGTATATGTGTCAGATCAGATGTCAGATTTGATGACATGTAACCTCTTTGCATGTAACATGTATGTAGGTTACATTCCCTACAATGTCATGTTACATATTAGTTGTAATTATATAGAATCCACGCGTATGGAAGAAATGGATATTCTACTAATCGACTCAAATTTTTGCCAAGATGTATATAAGCAAATAAAGCAAATGCAAAAGCTAAACGATAATGCTCTCGATTTTAATTCTATATTAAATAGATTAGAACTCGCGACAGTAGATATGTATAATAAACTTTATTCACTAAGTAATATCATCAGACAAGTCCAATTACATCAAGAGCCTTCTGCTGACATTAATTCAGTGGTATCTTTTTTTTATTGAACAATTATATTATTCAATTTATTATATTATATTCTTTAGTCTTGCTGCGTTTGCATGATTCTGCAATACATAATTAACTAATAGAAACTACATCTGTTTTATAACTAATATTTTTTCAGCGTGATCAGGTCACGTCATGCATTGCAAATAATCAACGATTGATGAAGAAATATAATTTGTCTGCTGAGAAATTTGATCATATTTGCTTGATTGCTACAAAATATAAATACGCGGGAAAACTTACAGGTTTTACTAGTAAATATGTATACACTCTGCTATCACCGAACCATGCTAGCATATATGTGGCAAATTTTTGGCTGCACTTAGAAATGAAGAATTTCAGTAGGCCAATGAAAATCAGCATCAATTGTAAAGGAGTGAGAATTGAAAATTAATTATATTAAAATGACCACGATTGTAATTGACTTAATAATAACGAATATTTAATTACAACAGAATGTGACAAGATTATTAAATTAATCTCTATGATATTTTAAGGGAAACAGGACGTACAATATACAACTTTGTTTAATAAATATATATATTCTCTTAAGACGGAAAAGTATAAAATGTTGTAACAAACGTTTTTGAATAATTATGTATAATACATAATACATATCATTATACAAAATTTTTGCGTATTCCTTTATTCATTATAATATAGTTTCTATTGTTGAAAAAAGGTATTATTCAGGCTTATGTGTCGAGTTTTGAGAAAAGAGCTGTTACAAACAAAATTTGTGATCACTTTAATATTTATGAAAAATAGCAATACACATACATGCACACAAGTTCACATTTAATTTTTTTACGATTTACTATTCAACGTTATGTTCGTCTTTTTACATTGCAAAATTTTGATTCATAAAAGGGATGATTAAATTAAAAGTCAATATAATAACAAAAATGATTATATTAATATGATATAAAATAATTAAGATAATTACTAAAATCCACTAGACATGTGCAAAATGTAGTGATTGCTTGACGGAAAAAAATATTTATTTGTATTCCATTTTCTTTATATCTTCAGTTTTATATACTATAAAATTATAAATTTATTAATATTTATTAATATTTATTAATTAATATTTATTATATTTATTAATATTTATTACTATATTATTAAAAAAAAATTGATCAAATTAATATAGATCATATCACAGAATTATATTCCGGCATAACTCTCTTAAACAGATGTTCGTGATAAATATTAGTAAATCAAATCAAGCTTTTAAGTCTAATTATATATATATATATATATATATATATATATAATATATATATATGTATATATTTAATACAATAAGAAAAATATTTTTTATATTTTACTTGATCAATTAAAATTATATGATCATACGGTACAATAAAATATCATTTACACAATTATATTATCATATGAAGCAATAATATGATCCCAAATAACGAGTACTCGAACGAGATACTTTATAAAGTAAACTGCATTAAAGTAATATATGCAGTAATAAAATATATTTTATATTTATCGTATATGATATTACGCATTTGTGCTAATATGATAATACCTGTTCTAATACATATCTTTTAAAGCTATGATATCAAATATTATTTGAAACATGTTTGCAAATAAGGAAAGAAATGATTTAAGATATTGAAAATATTTCTTAAATTATGTATAAACATATATATAGAATCAAGTATCTTTGATTAAAGCATCAAAACGTCTAAACAGTAAAACATACACAGAGTCATAGCATTGCGGTAATGTTATTATATCATATACAAAAATGAATGATATAATCTCTAAAAACACACCTTTAAAAAAAGGTAAAAAAAGGCGACCAGTTAAGGGCACGCCATTAACAAAAATTATTTATTGCAAACCCATGTAGAATCCTATCCTATTGCAAACCCATGTAGAATCCTATGAAAAATTAATCATTGCAAACCCATGTAGAATCCTAGGCAAAATTAACCATTGCAAACCCATGTAGAATCGTACCCATTGCAAACCTATGTGGAATCCTATGAAAAATTAACCATTGCAAACCCATGTAGAATTGTATTAAAAATTATCCATTGCAAACTTATGTAGAATTCTACATTGCAAACCCATGTACAATAGAATTGTATGAAAAATTATTGATTATAAACCCATGTACAATCGTAACAAAAGTAATGAAATAAAAAAAAAATTGCGACAAGTGAAAGTAGAAACTTGTACCAGTGGAAAATTAAAATTGCAGACATATATATAGTCGTATAATGAATCAGTAAAAATTTAAATTTGCAAATGTAGAATCGTACCATAAAAAAACTTATCTTTTAAAAAAAAAAGATAAACAAGATGCCAAGTCCATTAATATAAAATAAAAAGAAATAAAAAAATTGTAGTTAAAAAAACTGGGCGCGCTGCTAAGTTTCAAAATTACAATGCACCTTAAAGTAACATTAATTAATTTAAACACAAAACATATTTTAACTGCAATGAGTTTAAAAATAACAATTTAATTTTAATATCATTAGAATATTATTTAGCATCTTAAAGTAACATTAATTAATTTAAACACAAAACATATTTTAACTGCAATGAATTTAAAAATAACAATTTAATTTTAATATCATTAGAATATTATTTAGCAGCGCGCCCAGTTTTTTTAACTACAATTTTTTTATTTCTTTTTATTTTATATTAATGGACTTGGCATCTTGTTTATCTTTTTTTTTAAAAGATAAGTTTTTTTATGGTACGATTCTACATTTGCAAATTTAAATTTTTACTGATTCAATATACGACTCTATATATGTCTGCAATTTTAATTTTCCACTGGTACAAGTTTCTACTTTCACTTGTCGCAATTTTTTTTTTATTTCATTACTTTTGTTACGATTGTACATGGATTTATAATCAATAATTTTTCATACAATTCTATTGTACATGGGTTTGCAATGTAGGATTCTACATAAGTTTGCAATGGATAATTTTTAATACAATTCTACATGGGTTTGCAATGGTTAATTTTTCATAGGATTCCACATAGGTTTGCAATGGGTACGATTCTACATGGGTTTGCAATGGTTAATTTTGCCTAGGATTCTACATGGGTTTGCAATGATTAATTTTTCATAAGATTCTACATGGGTTTGCAATAGGATAGGATTCTATATGGGTTTGCAATAAATAATTTTTGTTAATGGCGTGCCCTTAACTGGTCGCCTTTTTTTACCTTTTTTTAAAGGTTAATCATGACGCCATTCAAAATTTACAAACTTTTAAATATACTAAAGTTCCCGGTTCGATACATTCAATAGGCTTAGACCCTTTCTACGTCATGTATTGGTCTAAAGAACAAATGATGATGTATAAATTAATTAATAGAAGCAGAACTGCTTATTTTACTATGGATGCTACAGATAGTTTAGCAAAAGCATTAATTTTACCTGATGGAACAAAATCTCCTCATCTTTTCTTATACCAATGTAAGATCGTTCCAAAAAATAAACGGGGTATTCCAGTATTTCAGATGATATCTACGAAACAAGATGCAGCAATTTTGACGTACTTTTTAATTGAGATTCGGAGAGCCGGTGCTACGGTACCATCTGTAACAGTCACAGATTATAGTCGAGCAATGTTAGTCGCTTTAGCTCGCGCATTTGCAGATTGCGCTGACCTAAAGCATTATCTGCAATGTTGCTACGATATATCGGTAAAAAATAAAGAAACATTTTTACCTGCTTCTTATTTAAGACTAGACGTTAGCCATGTAGTTAAAATTATATCCAAATGGGAATGTTTGCGACATCAGCCACGCAAAGTACGTCAATTTTATTTAAGATGCATATCTCAAGCGTACAAAATGCAATCGATGGAAGAATTATCTTCTTTCTTAACATCATTACTCGTTGTAGCCCTAAGCGAAGAAATAGGTTACATAAATGATACGTCTGTTCCAGCCCAGGCCTGCTTGCAATCTATAAATGAATGTATTAAAGGTATATACATCGAGGAATCTGATGACCTAGAACATGAAACGTCATCGATATCAGATAACTTCGATAACGAGGAAATTTTATCGTGGCAAACATGGACCAATGAAATTTATTCAAAAGCCAATACTTTAACACAAAAATCATGCGATGGAAACATCGTTAATGTTTTTTATAATCCGAAAACTGCTGAAAAAATTAGAGATTTGATAAAAATTTTGCCGTTATGGACTGGCATTATGCGTCCTTATTTTAAAGCGGGAACGGAAATAGCAACATCTTCTTCAGTGGAGTCAACTTTCGCTGAATATAAAAATAGATTGTTCAAGGGTTGTATTCCAATGAGAGTAGATAAATTAGTTATCAACCATTTACAATATCTCGACGGCAGATTGCGTTTGGATTTCGCTGAAGAACAAGAATCTAAAATTTCTGCCAAATCAAATTCACAGAAATCCGCATTGTCTAATTCCATAAACGACGCATCATTTTTACACTCGACAACGATTTATGAAAATGAATCTACTACAGAAATTTCGGATAAAAAAGCCTGTGTAATATCAGATTTTTCTGAAAAATCCGATAATTTTTCTGAAAAATCTGATAATAATAATGAAAAAGCCAATGCAATGTCGAATTTATCGGAAAGTTCGGATGATGATGATAAAAAACCCCATATAATTTCGGATTTATCTGAAAATTCAGATAATTCCTTTAATTATAAAGAGAATTGGATGGGCTTGGTAAATAAAGACACCAAAAAATATAACATTAAAAAAAACACATATTTAGATAAATGTCCCGAATGGGACAGTATTGAATCGAATAATATTATTAGCATACCTATAATGAAAAATGGAAGTTTATGCCAACCGGTAAAATTGGATGGAGAGACTATAATGCTTCGAAATACATGTGCTTTCGATGCTCTTCTTCATATTACAATACACGTGATAGGTATGCATGTGCAATATAAGGAAACATTGCAAAAATTAGACGATCGCTTTTTACAATTAGCATTAAAAATTGCATCTACAGGTAAAATCTGTAAAAATGAATATGCAGAAAGAGCATCTTTTCTCATTGAAACGATATTATTTCCATCATCGAAATATACCAGACGTTTCAATTCTTTAGACGCAATGTGTAATGCTGCTCACTTAGCTGAATACACTTTTGTCTCTCTACCAAGTTTGACAAGAAATAAAATTTGCAAAATATGCAATTATTCCAACGAGAGAAAATTTACAGCTATGAACATAAATGTTGACATAATATTACAAAAAGGTCTTCAAGATATTCAAGATGCTCTTAATGACACATTAATGTTGAAACAAACATGTATCAAATGCAACAATGTATGTGATATTAATGAAAATTATGGATCACAAATTCTGATCGATACAAGTATTTTAACAGATAGCAATTATTCCAAAAATGTTAAAATTAATTCAAATATATACAATTTACACAATATTGCCAAAACTATTAATATAGCGAATAATAAATACACACTTAGAGGCGTTATCAATTATTTGGGCAATCACTATGTTGCTTTGTTATTTACAGGAGCGTCTTGGTACGAATACGACGACTTGAAATCTAAGCGTATTGAAGTATCACCCACCAAATATACAGTTACGCCGCATGTATTACTATATGCACAATAAAATAAAAATATTAAAACCTATATTATATTAAATATTATAACCTATTATATAAAACATAATACAATATTATAAATATACAAATATATAACCGATTTAATATTTTAAAAATTTGTTATAATACAAGAAAAAATGTAAAAAAAATTTAACACAAAAAAATTCTGTTTGAAACGCATAATAGAAACTACATGTAATAAAATATTATATCTTAAATAGAATATTCTAGAATATTCGCTTCCGATCGCAAGTCAACAGGCATATCGTTTTTATATGTTTTTTTTTTGAAAACATATCGCGACATAAATTATCCTGTCGTACAAAACACGCTCGAAATATAAACAATTAACGGTGTCGCAACCGTTCTGCCGAATAATTATATTTTATTGAGCATGCGCGGCTTCTCACGGGCGCCTCGTTTCGCCAATAATCATCGTGATCGCCAGCTCGCGCATGCTTTCTAACAGCCGTGGTTCTGTCAATTTTGACAGCGGCCAATTACGCGTAATACACTCAGGTCACCTCGCGCAACTTTAAAAAGACGCAAAATTATTGGCGCTTCCCGAAAAGGTGGGTCTTTTGCGGAAACCCATAAAAGAGAGCTCGCACCCGAAATCAGGGCCTCATCGCTTTTTCCGCCGTGAACCGCATAACGCAACCGCAGATTTGTAAAACCGCAGAAATTCGTTGACAACCGCCGCTTATTCCGCACATTGATTTGAGTTCGATTTTCTCTGTAAATTAATTAAGATTGTAAAAGTTTGTTAAAGTGTTCGTCTTCTAATTGTTTTATAATATTAAAGTCAATTTAATACAAAGAGTGACTCATCCTTTCGTGCAGCGCGATCCTTTCTCTCGCAGCGCGTTCGTGAACATATTTTTGGTCCTTCGAGCCGGAGACATATTTTTGGTCCTTCGAGCCGGATACATCGTGCCGGCATCCGCAAGTTTGTGAACGTGTCTCTTGGTGCGGTCAGTGAGCTCGTAGTTCGACATGGATGTGAACACCTTGATCGATTGCCAACGTGAGGTCCAAGTCCGTATTTCACGCTCCGTGGAATACTTGAAGAAGCTGGGCACGACCAACATCACCGCCAGTGCCGTATCCACACGCATCAGGATCCTAGATCAGCTGTGGACGAAATTTGAGGCCCAGCATGATCTCATTCGCGCGGCTCTGAAAGAGAAGTTTAGTGACAGCGAATACTTCAAGTCGGAGTTGCATGGAGATACTGAAAATCTTTACGTGGCACAACGCAGTATCCTGGATGGCTACGCTGAACATTTCCGGAAGCCAAACGTATCTCCATCCGTCGACGTCGCATCAAGGTCGTCGCTGCCGCGCATCAAGTTGCCGCCGTTTTCTGGCGCCTACGCTGATTGGCCGTCATTTCGTGATCTCTTCCTGTCCGTTGTGAGCAGCAATTCCATCTCAAACATCGAGCGTCTTCACCACCTCCGCTCGTGTTTGACAGGTCAGGCTGAAAAATTGATAAGATCACTACCTGTCACAAGTGACAATTACGATCGCGCTTGGGCAATCTTGAACAAGCATTACGACAACAAAAGAGAATTAATCCGCTCCAACTTTGCCACGTTTACCGCCGTGCCAAAGATGAAGGGAGATACCGCCGAGGAACTGAGCCGCATCCACAACGCTGTCACCGCCGCCATCAATGCACAGGAGAGTATTGGACGTCCTATCAACTCGCACGGGATGGACCTGTTCAATCACCTGGTCATCGAATTGTTCGACGCCCGCACTCGTCTCGAATGGGAGTCAGCCACGTCAGACTCCACCGAACCACCACAGAACGAGGCACTTCTCGACTTTATTAGTCGACGGGTATTGACCCTCAACGCTGCACGACCGAGGAGTGTCACAAAAGGACCTGGAGAGGCATCGCGATTCGCCAAAGCGCACGTCACCAGACATCAAGGCACAGATTCGCCTCATTGTGCACTGTGTCGTGAAAAACATACACTGATGACCTGCAAGGAGTTCAAGGCCAAGACCGCGGTCGAACGGAAAACATTCGTGGAGACCAACCGACTGTGCTTCAACTGCCTGGGCAATCACTTCTTGTCACGGTGTCAATCGAAGAAGAATTGCCTCACTTGCAACGCACGACACCACACCATGCTGCACGGGGCATCCACATCATCACCGTCCGCTGAGGCCACTTCACTTGCCACCACACTGGCCACCTCACAGCAATGTGAGAGTCACAAGGCCGTCCTTCTTGCAACTGCCCGCGTCAAGGTCGCGGACCGCTACGGATCACCACACGAAGGTTCGAGTCTTGATCGACCAGTGCTCCGAGGTGTCCATCATCTCTGAAGCGCTGGCTCAACGCCTTCGTCTTCCTCGAGCTTCAACGAATCTGTCCATCTTTGGCATCGGAGGGACTCGCTCTGGATCGTCTCGTGGCAAGGTCACCCTGGACATCACATCCGACGTGGCCAACACCGAGCTTCGCGTGGTCGCCTTTGTGTTGCCTCGCATCTCACTACAACAAGGCACTGCTCAACGCGAGAATTGCAGCTGGCCTCACATCCAAGGACTCCGGTTGGCCGACCCGCGGTACCTGGATGACGACCCTGCGGAGCTACTTCTTGGTGCAGAGGTCTACTCGTTAATTCTTGAGGAAGGCCTTCGCAAGGGCGACTCACGCATGCCGATCGCCCTCGCCCAGCAGACCAGCTTGGGATGGATCCTGTCCGGAGGCTACGACTCAGCAGTCACCGACGGACATCGCCGCACGTTTCAGTGCACCGCCGACAACGACCTTGCTGACCTGGTGCGACGATTCTGGGAGCAGGAACGCGAGCCAGCAGCTGGGATCGTGCTCACCGCCGACGAAGCCAGATGCGAGGACCTCTATGTGCGCACAGTCACACGCACATCCAGTGGAAGATACGTGGTAAGGCTGCCATTTGCCTCACCGCCGACATCACTCAGCGAGACTCGTCGACCTGCAGAGCGCCTCCTGGAAGCGATGGAGCGGAAGGGAGCCCGTGATGCTCGGTTCGGTGATCTCTATCGAGACTTCATGGATGAATACGAAAACCTGCAACACATGGAGAAGGTTAGTACGTTTACGACAGGTTCTGGTCCCAGGTGCTACTTACCGCATCACGGGGTCCTCAAGGAGTCGAGCACGACCACGAAGCTCAGGGTTGTGTTCAACGGCTCCCAACGCACACGGTCCGGAGAGTCGCTGAACTCGCACCTCCTCACTGGAGCTAACCTCTTGCCAGCACTCGCTGACGTCTTACTCCGTTGGCGTTGGCATCGGTACGTTTTCGTCACGGACATCGAGAAAATGTACCGACAAATTCTTGTTCATCCGGAGGATTGTCGCCTGCAAACCATCCTGTGGCGCCACAACAGCTCAGACAACATCTGCGAGTACGAGTTGAAGACCGTGACCTACGGACTGGCGTGCGCACCCTTCCTCGCCATCAGGACGCTTCACCAACTTGCTGCAGACGAAGAGGCACGATATCCACGCGGAGTCAGGGCGCTGCGACAAGACTGTTACGTCGACGACGTGGTCACCGGTGCCGACAGCCTGGCGGATGCCATCAAACTCCAACAGGAACTACAGAGTCTCTGCATGGCGGGCGGGTTTCCTTTGCGAAAGTGGGCTGCCAACAACCAGCAGGTGCTCACCGGAATTCCGCCGGAACATCGGCTTCAACGCGGACCGCGCTCGTGGGAAGGAGAGAGCCACGCCACCCTGGGTCTTCGATGGCATCCTCAAGGGGATTGGTTCTCCTTCACCATACGTCCGCGTTCAACCACCGACCTCACGAAGAGACGAGTCTTGGCCGAGACAGCTCGACTATTCGATCCGATGGGCTGGCTAGCGCCTGTCGTCATCCGAGCCAAAATTCTGATCCAGTCTACGTGGCTTCAACGGCTGGATTGGGACTCTCCGCTGCCTGATCAGGACGCACACCGCTGGAGACAACTGCTGAATCAACTTCCGTTGCTGGATCACATCCGTGTGGATCGTTGGCTCAGCACCGGAGATGACCAGTCGCAACTGCAGCTCCATGGGTTTGCCGATGCATCGGAGCGAGGATACGCCGCCGTCGTATACATCCGCAACGCTGCAACAGAGAAGACATCAATTAATCTGCTGATGGCAAAATCGAAGGTCGCACCAGTCAAGCAGGTGTCGTTACCTCGATTGGAGCTTTGTGCCGCCGCATTACTCACCACGCTCATGTTGCATGTACGCACTACCCTCGGCTTGGCTGCTACGCCGGTGCACCTGTGGTCCGACTCCAAGGTCACTCTTCACTGGATTCGCGGACACTGCACCCGCTGGAAGACCTTTGTTGCCAACCGAGTGTCGCAGATCCAGACCCTGCTTCCAGACGCTCATTGGAGACACGTCGCCGGACGAGAAAACCCTGCAGATTGTGCATCGCGTGGTGTTACACCTGAGGACTTACGCAATCATAAACTGTGGTGGACAGGACCTACCTGGCTGTCAGGAGACGAGGCTGCCTGGCCTGGTGCAGACATCGACGTCCCAGAGGATGACCTCCCTGAGCAACGAGTCACCAGCCTGGTAGTCAAGGCGCCAGTCATTACCGAACCGGACCTTCTTCTGCGGTTCCCGACGCTGCAACGGCTGCTGCGAGTCACTGCGTGGTGTCGTCGATGGCTCAACCCGGTGAGACGTGACGCCAGACCTGGCTGTCCATTGCAGCCTGACGAGCTGGACTCCGCGCTGTTTCGATGGCTGCGAGTGGTGCAGGCGCTCCATTTTCCGACGGACGTAGCCGCGGCCTCTGCTGGACGCACTACTCCACCGCGAAGCCACCTGGTAAAGTTGAGTCCGTTCCTCGACGATCAAGGCGTACTGCGCGTCGGAGGACGTCTCAAAAACTCTCAACTTCCGCTCGACGAGAAACATCCGATGATCATCCCGGCGGCATCCTGGCTGACTCGGCTGGTGATCGATTCCTGCCATCGACGAACACTGCACGGGGGTGTGCAGCTGACACTCGGCCTGCTCCGCCTGCGCTTCTGGGTGCCTCGAGGAAGAACCGCCGTCAAGCAGCAGCTACATCGATGCGTTACCTGCACTCGATGGCGTGCTGCCACGCCACAGCCTCAGATGGGTAACCTTCCTCGGGACCGAGTAACGCCAACCCGACCGTTCCTCAGCACCGGCGTGGATTACGCAGGACCCATCCTCCTTCGGACCAGCAAGGGACGTGGACACCGTGCGCATAAAGGGTACATCGCAGTCTTCATCTGTTTCTGGTCGAAGGCCACTCACTTGGAGGTCGTCTCCGACTACACCTCCGAGGCTTTCATCGCCGCTCTGCACCGCTTCGTCTCCCGCAGGGGCCTCTGTGCTGAGATCTACAGCGACTGCGGCACGACATTCATCGGGGCAGATCGTACGCTGCGAGGTCTCTTTGATGCAGCGACAGCCGAAGGTCATCGTATCGTCCTTGCCGCCACCGCTCAAGGAATCCGCTGGCACTTCAACCCGCCAGCGGCCCCGCACTTTGGTGGTCTTTGGGAGGCTGCAGTGAAGTCGACCAAGTTCCACCTCCGTCGGGTGATCGGCGAGACCACCCTCACGTTCGAGGAGCTGAGCACACTCCTCGCCCAGATCGAAGCTTGTCTTAATTCTCGTCCATTGCAGGCACTCTCAGATGACCCAGAGGACGTCTCTGCGTTGACCCCCGGTCACTTCCTCGTCGGGGCGCCGCTACTTGCTGTGCCGGAACCGTCATTGACAGGGCAGACGGTACCCACCTTGTCACGCTGACGTCATTTGCAGCAGATGAGGGATCACTTCTGGCAGCGATGGTCATCCGAATATTTGCACGGACTAGCCTCACGCACCAAATGGCTCAAGGGAGAAGCTGCACCCCACGTCGGTGACCTCTGTCTCGTGCGCTCCGAGCTCACCCCACCGAGCCGATGGCCACTGGCTCGCATATCGCGACTTCACCCCGGGGACGATGGGATTGTACGCGTGGTGTCAATCCGAACGGCCACGTCCGAGCTTGTGCGCCCACTCGTCAAGCTTGTTTTCCTCCCGGGCGTGAACGACGCACCTACACCGCACACTGACACTTCGTAACGTCACACAATCATCACTTCATGCATCATAGCATCTGTCGCACGTCACTCATCTCATCCACCACCGCACAAAAAGAAAAAAAAATTATTTCGTTATCACCGCTCACTGCATTACACACTCGCCGTTCACATCAACCACGCGTTGTCACCGGATCAGCTGATTATTTCACACCACGCGTTTACCACGTGCTCTCATCGGCTCAGCTGATCGATTCACACCACGCGATCACCACGTGTATTTCGCCGCGCCGGCGCGCTCGCCCCACCATCGATCGCTATCGACTTGCGATTCCGCGACCGAAATACCATAAACATGTTGTCACTGCGCGACAAGGCGGGCGGGAATGTTTGAAACGCATAATAGAAACTACATGTAATAAAATATTATATCTTAAATAGAATATTCTAGAATATTCGCTTCCGATCGCAAGTCAACAGGCATATCGTTTTTATATGTTTTTTTTTTGAAAACATATCGCGACATAAATTATCCTGTCGTACAAAACACGCTCGAAATATAAACAATTAACGGTGTCGCAACCGTTCTGCCGAATAATTATATTTTATTGAGCATGCGCGGCTTCTCACGGGCGCCTCGTTTCGCCAATAATCATCGTGATCGCCAGCTCGCGCATGCTTTCTAACAGCCGTGGTTCTGTCAATTTTGACAGCGGCCAATTACGCGTAATACACTCAGGTCACCTCGCGCAACTTTAAAAAGACGCAAAATTATTGGCGCTTCCCGAAAAGGTGGGTCTTTTGCGGAAACCCATAAAAGAGAGCTCGCACCCGAAATCACAGCCTTATCGCTTTTTCCGCCGTGAACCGCATAACGCAACCGCAGATTTGTAAAACCGCAGAAATTCGTTGACAACCGCCGCTTATTCCGCACATTGATTTGAGTTCGATTTTCTCTGTAAATTAATTAAGATTGTAAAAGTTTGTTAAAGTGTTCGTTTTCTAATTGTTTTATAATATTAAAGTCAATTTAATACAAAGAGTGACTCATCCTTTCGTGCAGTGCGATCCTTTCTCTCGCAGCGCGTTCGTGAACAAATTCAAAAAAAAAAAAAATACAAAAAGACAAAAACAAAAAAAACAAAAAAAAAACAGGAACCACAATCTCGTCACGTCCACGCCGTGGTTCTGGGTTACGCTAAGAACGAGATAAAAACTCCTTAACAATACGCGTTCATTATGATAAATAATTTTGAAAATCCATAAATATTAATGATAAAAAGTCTTATATTTACATTTATACGTTTGACGTCTTAGGCAATTTAAATTGTGGTGTGTGTGTGTGTGTAGTGTGTTAGTTTCTCATAAATATTTTGATAACTTTTTCACATAGAACATTCTAAAAATTAAAAATATGCAGATTGTCGTAAAATATTAATTCAAATCGATAAAACTATCGAAATATGATCAGTTAGTTAATATACCCGAAAATGCATTTTTCGGCCAAAAATAATTAATTAAAATAATTTTTATGTGTCTGAATTATCAGACCTCTTCGGAATTGCATTATACATGCCCATGACTATACCAGAACTACTATAGAAAAAACAAAACTCTCGAAAATCGACTGGCGTCTCACCATCAGAGTCGAAAATAGGCGTTTTTCGGGTAAAATAATTAATTAAAATGATTTGTAAGAGTTTTAATTATCAGAACTCTTTGGAAACTCATTGTACATGACAAATACTATACGAGAACTGTTTTAGAAAAAACAGAACTCTCGAAAATCGACTGGCGTCTCACCTTTAGAGTCGAAAATAGGCGTTTTTTGGGTAAAATAATTAATTAAAATAATTTGTAAGAGTTTCAATTATCAGAACTCTTTGAAAACTCATTGTACATGACAAATACTATACGAGAACTGTTTTAGAAACAACAGAACTCTCGAAAATCGATTGGCGTCTCACCTTTAGAGTCGAAAATAGGCGTTTTTTGGGTAAAATAATTAATTAAAATAATTTGTAAGAGTTTCAATTATCAGAACTCTTTGGAAACTCATTGTACATGACAAATACTATACGAGAACTGTTTTAGAAAAAACAGAACTCTCGAAAATCGACTGGCGTCTTACCTTTAAAGTCGAAAATAGGCGTTTTTCGGGTAAAATAAGTAATTAAAATTATCTTTTATTCTTTTAATTATCAGAACTCTTTGGAAATTCATCGTACATACCCAGAACTATCGCAGAACTACTTTATAATAATCAGAACTCTCGAAAATCGACTGGCGTCTCACTTTTAGTGTCGAAAATAGGCGTTTTTCGGGTGAAATAATTAATTAAATAATTTGTAAGAGTTTTAATTATCAGAACTCTTTGGAAACTCATTGTACATGACAAATACTATACGAGAACTGTTTTAGAAAAAACAAAACTCTCGAAAATCGACTGGCGTCTCACCTTTAGAGTGGAAAATAGGCGTTTTTCGGGTAAAATAATTAATTAAAATAATTTGTAAGAGTTTTAATTATCAGAACTTTTTGGAAACTCATTGTACATGACAAATACTATACGAGAACTGTTTTAGAAAAAACAAAACTCTCGAAAATCGACTGGCGTCTCACCTTTAAAGTGGAAAATGGGCGTTTTTTGGGTAAAATAATTAATTAAAATAATTTGTAAGAGTTTTAATTATCAGAACTCTTTGGAAACTCATTGTACATGACAAATACTATACGAGAACTGTTTTAGAAAAAACAAAACTCTCGAAAATCGACTGGCGTCTCACCTTTAGAGTGGAAAATAGGCGTTTTTCGGGTAAAATAATTAATTAAAATAATTTGTAAGAGTTTTAATTATCAGAACTCTTTGGAAATTCATCGTACATACCCAGAACTATACGAGAACTACTTTATAATAAGCAGAACTGTTAAAAATTGCCTGGCGTCTCCCTTCGACATCTACAGATACAGGTATCCGATTATCTTAATTTTGGTTTAATTAATATTTTCTGCTTTTAGAAGGTAGAACTCCTCTTAGAACTCATGTAGAACTATAGATCTTTTCATTTCTGATCATTTCTGATACGGAAAATGTCGTAGGACAAAGTTAGACGCTGCGTGAAGTTGGCGTCTCACTTTGCACTAAGCAATTTTTTGGCTTTAACGAGCAGAACTATGTGTTTTACCTATCAGGAACTCTAAAACTATTAAAAAGGAAGTCAGAACTCTCAAAATATAATGAGTTTCCGCAAAATGATACGCCAACTTCACACACACGGGAAAGGAGATGGAGAAGGATAGTGAGGTTTAAAATGAACAATGAGATGAAAGGGGCGAGATACTGGGAAGAGGAGGAAAAAAGAAGATGTAGGCTATGTAGGATGGAAGATGAAACATGGGAACATGTAGTAGGAGAATGTGAAGAAGAGGGGACTAAGGGAAACTGGTAGGAAAGAATGAAGGAAATACTGCAGGAAGGAGGAGAAGGGGAAGGATGGATAAGAGAATTAGAGAAAAAGAGGGAGGAGGGGAGAACGGGAGGAGAAGAGGAAGGAGGGGTAGAGGAGAAAGGAAATATGAGAATAAGTGGAAGTATGAATGAGGTGGTGGGGAATGTATGGGGAACTGGAAGCCGAGGCGAAGCGAGATAATAGATAGGGACGACTCTTTCTCTCTCTTATTTAGTTAGATAAGTAGATTAAGTTAAAATTAAGATAATTGTAAGTTAGATATAAGAGTAGATGTAAGAGTAGTTGTAAGTTAATTTTGTAAGAGGTATGTAAGGTTTGGGTACGCTCCTTAAAAGCGCCTTTAATCCTCAAGGGAAAAAATAAAGCAATGAATCGAATATATTTTGTATCTTATTGTGGTAGATATTATTTTTATTGTGGTAAATATTAATCAGTAAAATTCTTATAAAATTTTTCCAATACCATATTGTCCCACGATTATCATGATTTTCAGGGTAAATTCTAAGAGAAAATTTTCTGTGTATTACAGACTTCTCGATTCTTATTATTTAAAAATAATTTCCATTTTCCTACATATTTATTGACAACTGAAAAAAGTCACACGCATTATACGCGCATAGCGCGCACATTGTGTGTGACTCTTTAGGTTGTTCATGCTAAACGCGCTCCTCCTAACGCTTGGTCGGCGCGCCTAGTATCGCGTAACATGGGAGGTTCTTTTGAGCCGCGCACTCCTGCCGAGCGCCGATTGGCTGATCTTTAACAATTAATATCTCATTGATTATTGCGAAAATCGCAAAATGGTACAAGACTTTTTTACTCACAAGGGGACACTACACCCAGTACATCAAGAATCAGGATGCCAATTTTTTTGGTGATTCTAGAGGTCAAAAAAAGGTATACGTGTTTCGGCGTTTTGTCGAATGCTCCGTAGTTTTCGAGTAAAAAATTTTTAAAAAATCGAAAAGTGCAGCAGCGATTAAGAGCTAACTCGTAGGTCGCAAGTTCGAGTCTGTGTCTTGTTACTTTTTTTTGTTTTATCTTACTAGTTTTGAAAAAGTGTTGTTGTTTAAATATATTTAAATATATATAATGTGTAATGACAAATATAATTTAAATAAAAATAAGATATAAAAACAAAATATTTGAAAAAAAAATTTTTTTATTGTAATAATTTAATTAAATAAATAAATAAATATATTTAAACAACAACACTTTTTCAAAATTAGCAAGATAAAACAAAAAAATAGTAACAAGACACGGACTCGAACTTGCGACCTACGAGTTAGCTCTTAATCGCTGCTGCACTTTTCGATTTTTTAAAAATTTTTTACTCGAAAACTACGGAGCATTCGACAAAACGCCGAAACACGTATACCTTTTTTTGACCTCTAGAATCACCAAAAAAATTGGCATCCTGATTCTCGATGTACTGGGTGTAGTGTCCCCTTGTCAGTATAACGTTCTCTACCTGCCCACCAAGGGAGATTCGCGAATTATGGGACACCCTGTATAACTTGACATGAGATTATACATAAACTTTATAATTTATATATAAATAAATTTAATTATATATAAAATGAACATATTTCACATATAATTATGTATAATTATATAATTATAGTTTGATATTTGCCATATAATTATATAATAATGCCATATGGTACATCACAATTTAGCGAGAATGTAAATATTGTTAACTTTTAACTTTGACATAATTTTCGGCGTGTTTATTCGTTAGTACAGTGTGCTCAGTCGTAGCAAGATGACACAAGTGAAACGCAGTTAATTTACCATCCGATCTTAAGTTAAGTCTCACCGGAGCGTACTTTTAAATGTCAATAACGATATGCAGTAACTCATTGTAAGTCTCATTTGTTACATTTCACGTTTTCAATTTAAATGTTGATTCTGATTGCATGTACATTAATTTCTAGAATGCTTCTATTGTAATTTTGAAAAGGACCACAACCCGTATGGTCGAAACGTCAATAAATATAGTTTAACAAATCGAATAGACAGCCAGTGTAGTCAGTTTAATATCTACTACCTTAGTATTTCATTCCTGGCGAACGAAATTTAATATTTTATTGTTATTATACGCCTTTGACATTAATGATGGCATCTCACCGGGAAGGAAGTTTTTTCAATTTGATCACGTTACATTATGGAAAGCAACAAACTCAGCTTTTGAAACAGTGGATGGGATTGAATTTGAAGATTTCTACAACTAAACAACAACTCATCTTCTTGCTTCGGTGTAGAAGGTTCGACGTGCTTCCACCGCATATTCATAATTTGAATTTTAGAGTACGGTTTCAGAATAATCTTGTTAATCGAAGGTTTTCCACATTTGTATCGCGTGGCAAACAACTTATTTTGAACCTAGAAATTAAGAACATTAACTTTTTCTTAAATCGTTCTAATGTAAGAAGCAGACAATTAGAAAGGAATCTGCAAACTGCGCTACCGAATAAATTACTTAAAGAGTTTAAAGAATTACAGAATCTAAAAGTTCTAAAACATAAAAATATAATTAAAGGTAAATTAATTAAAAAAAAAAATTTGATCTGCTTCTCAATCGTCAAAATAAGTTATATAGTGGGTTTTTCAATTTCGATTATAATAAATGGATAATTAATAATTCTGATAAAGTAGTACCAGAGAACACACTTAGGTTTCTGAGCTTGGGGGGAAAATTCGGATTGCCGTTTAATCATAATAGTGAAAAAGATTCTGAGTTATTTGCTCTTAACGTAATAAAAAACTTTGAATTAAATAGCCACCGACTGAAGGGCAACCTACTGAATGATACGCGTAACTGCATCGCTAATTCTTTGAATAGACTTAAAAACAAAAGAAAACATCAAGATTTTATAAATAGACATATTCTAATCAAATTCTCAAAGTGTAAAAAGTTTTTAAATGACAACAAAGATATTTTTGTAACGCGAGCGGATAAGGGACAAGTCACTGTCATTATGAACAAGGACAAATACGTGCGTCAGATGACTGAATTGTTGAGTGACACATCGACATATAAAATCATGAAAAAAGACCCGATAAACAATGTATCTCAAAGAATTAACGACTTATTAAAATCTTGGCAAAAGAACAACTTAATTGACGAACGTACTCTTAATAATTTAAAATGCACGAACGGGAACACTCCGAGAGCATATGGATTGCCGAAGATCCACAAAGCGGGAACCCCCTTAAGAATTATCATCTCTTCTATTGGGAGTCCAACGTATATGATGGCAAATTATTTACACTCTATCTTACTAAATTCAATTCAAAAACCTCGATCGTTCGTCAAAGATAGTTGGGAGTTCGTCAAATCAATAAATAATAAAACCATAGAGTCAACCGATATAATGATGTCGTTGGATGTCTCTTCACTCTACACTAATATTCCGAAGGAACTAGTCATAAAAGGTATAGAAAAGAGATGGAATGAGATATCGGGACATACTAATTTTAGTTTTCAACAGTTCAGGCATGCGATTGATGCAATATTGTGTTCAACTAGTTTCATGTTTGGAATAGCTTATGAACAGATTTATGGGAGTCCAATGGGCTTACCTCTCTCCCCCATACTCGCAAATATCGTAATGGAGGATCTTGAAACGGATTGTTTGTCCTTGCTTGGTTTCGAAACATCTTGTTTCTATAGATATGTAGATGACATATTCATGATCCTTCCTAACGATAAACTGTTAGAGGTGAGCGAGGTGTTTAATAGCTATCACCCAAGACTAACTTTTATTTATGAGATTGAAACTAATAATTCTCTCAGCTTTTTGAATACAATTGTCCACAGGGATGATAATAAGCTCATAACTAACTGGTACAGAAAACCAACATTCTCAGGAAGATACATCAATTTTTTCTCGAATCATCCGACGAAATATAAAATTAACACCATTACCAATTTAGTTGACCATGCAATAATTTTATCTAACAAACGGTTTCATGACTCTAATTTAAAAATTGTAAAGAATATTTTGAAAAATAATTGCTTCCCGGAAAATCTCATTAATAAATATGTCAATGATAGAACCCACAAGCTGTCACAACCTATAAACAATAAGGATAAAAAAATTATAAAGGTAGATTCGACGGATGTTTCGAGGGAAAATTTCATCGTCATTCCATATTGTAATCGGTTCACTAATGACATATACAGATTTCTAAACAAAAAGAACCTTAACGTAATTTTTACCATCCCCAAAAAACTGAACTGTTTAATAAAATCGGGGAAAGATAATTTAGATATTAATAAGCAAACCGGCGTAGTCTATTGTATTAATTGTAACAATTGTGATTCTAATTATGTAGGGCAGACAAAAAGACATCTCAGTACTAGGATTAACGAACACCGACGTAATATTAAAAATTCAGCGAGCAATTTTTCTGTTGTTAGTGAGCACAGAATTAATCAAGGACATGAATTTGATTGGTCGAATCCTTTAATTCTGCATAAAGAAAACAATAGAAGAAAAAGAGAAATAGCCGAAATGTACTTTATCAAGAAATTGAATTCCACTATCAATTTACAGAAAGACACTGAAAGCTTTAGTACGATATATGACAGTTTGTTTAGAAATTGAAGTAAAAAATTTTTAACATACATTGTTGGGAGCTATTATTAGTAGTTTATTATTGGTATGTTAAGGCAGGATGACATAAGCGAACCGAATATATTTATTTATTTATTTATTTGTCTTTTTATTATCTTATACTTTTTATATTTTATTTTTCATTTTTTATATTTTATTTTAGTAATTTGCCATATGGTACATCACAATTTAGCGAGAATGTAAATATTGTTAACTTTTAACTTTGACATAATTTTCGGCGTGTTTATTTGTTAGTACAGTGTGCTCAGTCGTAGCAAGATGACACAAGTGAAACGCAGTTAATTTACCATCCGATCTTAAGTTAAGTCTCACCGGAGCGTACTTTTAAATGTCAATAACGATATGCAGTAACTCATTGTAAGTCTCATTTGTTACATTTCACGTTTTCAATTTAAATGTTGATTCTGATTGCATGTACATTAATTTCTAGAATGCTTCTATTGTAATTTTGAAAAGGACCACAACCCGTATGGTCGAAACGTCAATAAATATAGTTTAACAAATCGAATAGACAGCCAGTGTAGTCAGTTTAATATCTACTACCTTAATTATATAATTATTTAAATATAATTATATATAAAAAATTTTTCCCGGGTTGAACCCTGCAATTTTTATATTTTATTCATAAGACCACTATTTCTTGGACATAATTGACTGTTGCCGGATTTTTGAACCACCTTTATATATATATATATGTATATTTGTTATTATATATATATGTATGTAGATTGTATATTTCCTTTGAAAAATACATGAAAATATGCATATATCATCAAAATATATAAAAGAGCAATATTAAAATTGTGTTCAACTATGTCATAAAGAGACACATTTATATATGTATGCATGTTTTACTGTCATTGACACGCTTAGATGCGTGTGCGAGATGATTCGACAGTAAAAATATATTTTGTTATCTGATTTCAATATATTGAACACACTAAAATGGCTTTTTGACATATATGGATTACTATCGATAATAGCGGAATTAAAATTGTCGGTAATTATTGACAATTTTAGTTCCTTTCAAATGAGGGCGCTAACCCGTCGGAGTTCGGCCAACGCTCCGGCATCTCCTTAGGAAATATTTTATTGTGTAAAATTTTGTAATATAGTAGTGTTAATAATAGTAATAACATAAGTCTGTAATATGTAATAACAAAAATAAATTTTATGTACATTTTTTATAATAACGTCACCAATTTTAAATAATTTAAAAATAGCATAGAATAAAATTTTGTATCTCAAATTGATTTAACATGCTCTTTTCTCTATTCTTTCCTCGTATATCAAGAAATAATTTTATTTTATTTTTTGCCAGCAATAAAAAACTTTGAATGCGAACTCGAGCAAGTGTGTTTTCTGATAGTTATTTTTATTACTCTTGGTGTCGAGGTGACGTTCAGCCGAAATTGTACACGAGCTTCTTTTTGTTTTTTATTGTTAGGTCTTATTTGTTACCAAGGTGTCGATAATACTTGATATCGCGTATACAGCAAGCAAAATCGTGGTCAGACGTTAGAGGCGTTTGTAATTTTTGTATATCTTGTTTTCTTGGTTTCCTTTGTTACCGATGATAATACCAACATTAGCCGATAGTGCAACGCCTAGTAAGCTATCAGCTCGAAATCAGTGCGAGTCTGTATTTTTTGCTAATCTTTTTCATCGCTGTCACTCCGGCGACCCTTTCTCTTTATCGCATAAGAGAGTTCGAAGAGCGAGATGCATAGTCGCCCTCCACGTGGCCTCGGTATACCACGACTCGCCATTTTGTCGGCTTTTTCCAAAACCCACCTACTCTCCCTCTACCCTTCCAAAATAAAAATCACCCAATCAGAGTGCCGGCAAGTATAGGTAAAGCCTATCAAACGCCAAAGACTAATGCCCCGATAAAAAATAAACCAAGCTCCTATCAAAAAATTCTGTCTAGCCACACCCTCTCAGATGTCAGGGCCTCGTGTCCAAACTGAGTTTTGACACTTGCAACAGGGGTTACTGATGGGTTACTCTCACTGCAGGAGCCATTGTCTGTCACACCATAAAAAACCGTCTGGCACAGCAGAGGGTCGGCGCCAATAGCCGAGGAGTGGGGGTTTGTTTTGACTTACTATAGTGCCCCATATACTACTCATCTTCAATATTATTTATTTTAAATATTATAATTTTTTATTTTATATTATTCTAGAAAATCCTGTCGCCTGCCATTACTATTCATGTCATTACTAATAACAATTTCTGAACCAACTTCCCTGAATGAAGAATTAGAACATCTCGACCAAGTCTTGACCAAGAATGGGTACAACAGCAAAGACATCCATCAAACAATTGAAAGGCTGAAAAATAAAATCTCCAGTTCTACAAATATGTACATCAAGTAAAAAAGAAGAAGAAAAAGAAGATAAAAAATAGACGATCCTTCTGTATCTTTAAGGTACAACAGAACGCATTAATAGGATCCTGGGTAAACACAATATCAAAGTAATTTCTAAACCTCAAAATAAGATTGCGCAACTATTTCCTAATCCCAAAGACCGAAGACCACACTTAGAAACACCAGGTGTATACAGGATTCCTTGCTCCTGCGGAAAAGTGTACATAGGAGAAACTAAGAGAAAGATCAGTACATGAATTAAGGAACACCAACGGAGCGCCAGGTACTGTCATTTTAATCAATCAGCCTTGGCAGAACATTGGATAGAGACGGGACACTCGGTACAATACGACAAAGCAATCAGACTAGCCTCCTCGCAAAGCTATTTCGCCAGGAAACATCGTGAAGCCCTAGAAATTCTAAAACATCCCGACAACCTCAACCGCGACAAAGGTTATCAAACAAACCCTATTTGGCACACTGCCTTTAATATACACTCATCACTAGGCGGCGTCATAAAGGACTACTTTTCCGTAGATGAAAAACCTCCCATAATATATTGTTACGTCCCTGATCTTTCATCCCCTGAATATCATCCCTTGTGTGTCGTCGTGGAGCTTTATCGTTAAGAGGGGTTGTTTATTGACAACCGCCCGGTGGTTGTTTTTAGGCTCCATGACAGATTTGGTCTAGCTGACGCATCGAGCAGACGCTTTCGAGGCCAATGAGTATTTGCGGATATTACTTATTGTATTGCATCGTTCTTCTGTACTGGATTTTCATATTAAAACTTAGTATCACCTTAAGAGTTTTTATCCTTTTCGGGCGTGTTCCGCGTGTGTGAGAGTGTACGAGTGATTCGAGAGAGAACGTCCGGAAGACACAACATTTTGGGGGCTCGTCCGGGATCGGATCGAAGAAACATCTCACTGAAGCGGAACAGAACATCGAAAATGATACATTCCCCGAGGATTACCCGTTCACAAGCTCCGTCTCGAACGACTGGCAGCGAGGAATCAAGAGAGCAAACGGGCTCGTTACCGGAAGTCGCAGGAGAACCGGCGGTAACGGTCTACAGCTCTTCGGGTTCTCCTTCTTGAAATGCGAGAAATGCGACAGGAGCAGACACGTCAAAAGGACGAAATTGCGGCGATGCTGCGTCGTCACGACGAGGAACTTCAAGCCTTGAAAGAGATTCATTGCCGACCACAAAATCTACAGCTAAGTCCTTCTATTAATATATTAGAATATGTGGAAATTTGGGTACGCACTTTTCAAATGAAAGAGAAAATGATTTTCGCGCAATATTAGGGTTCAAATTAGAACCTGATGACGAATGAATCTGAAATCTTCTCAGATGAAGATTCGTTATGATTGTAGTGCCAGAAGAATTCTTTTCGAAGTAGGACAGAAGGTTTGGTTTTATAATCCTCGTAGGATTAAAGGGAAAGCTCCGAAATTACAAGGAAGTTGAGAAGGTCCATTCCGAATAGTAAAGAAACTTAGTGACGTGGTGTTTTGTATAGAAAGATCGTCTAGACATAAGAGAAAAATTGTACATTCAGATAAATTAGCTTCTTTTCTCGAGAAGTTTAGAAAAATAATTAAGTAGATTGGAGCCCGGAAATGTCGATTTTTCTTTAAAAATTCGGGGGGATGTTTTAATTTAAGAAAAAAAAATAGAATAAGTTACTGCACATTTTATTTTTCGTTATAGAGTCTTCAATTTGGAAAGAGATTTGTCTTTGACCTGAGAAAAGTTTCCTAAATGGCGGAAAAGTTGATCTCCCAGCTTAGTCTTCGAGGGAGAAAATCTTTATTCGTCTTTATTCTACTCTAAGAAGACTGTCTTGCCCGCGGTTTTTGATCCGTGGTTTTCCCGCGGGACTTTGAGCAAATGCCGAGACAGGGACTTGGGGAGTCCATGAGGGACAATGGGTCCACGGAAGATACCCATGGAAGATAAGAAGATCTGAAAGTCGATTGGGACCAAATTGACGGAATCGCTCGGTAACCTGCGGCAGCAGCCCAGAGTAGGGCAGGAAGACTCGTCGGTGCCCTGGAATCGACAATTGATGCAGTTGTACTGTGAATTTGAATTGGCGAATATAGTTCAACGACCTGCGGCGGGAGCCTACGAACCTACGGTGGAACGAGAATTCGTCAGAATCCTAAGTTTGACATCGGAATACGGAGATAGTTTGTGCGGATGTGCGACGGGATCCAGAATTGCGGATTGTTCGGCAACTTGTGGCAGAAGCCCAGGGTAGAACAGAGATATTCGCTGGAGTCATAAGTCGACATCGGAGCACAGAATTTTGAATTAACAATGGATGCTCTTGTTATCGATTGTCGGGACGACAATCTTGATGAAGGGGGGCAGTGTTACGTCCCTGATTTTTCATCCCTTGAATATCATCTTGTAACGGCGTAGCCGTTACTAACGCCTCGCGGGCCGATCACCCGCCCGCCACTTGAGGCTATGGCGCCTAAGGCGCCCCTAAGCACAAAATCACAACTGATACACGGGTCACCCTACCCCAGGGGCGCCCCACTACAACCCCCAGAGGCGCCCCACTACGACGCCGGCATTACCCCCCACCACAGCCTCGAGGTAGAGTGGGGGAACCGCCGGCAGGGTATATAAGCCGGCTCGACGGATGAGCCGGCACCAGTCCTGTTCCAGACCTCCTAGCCAGGCAACGGCTTCTCGTTGTTACGCCGGGTTTCCCGGTTTCTGGCCTCCTACCTTTAGTATCGGGCAAACGGGTTTCTCGTTGTTACGCCGGGTTTCCCGGTTTCCGGTCCTCTTCCTGTTACACGCCGGGCAACGGGTTTCTCGTTGTTACGCCGGGTTTCCCGGTTTCCGGTCTCTTCCTGTTACCACGCCGGGCAACGGGTTTCTCGTTGTTACGCCGGGTCTCCCGGTTTCCGGTCTCTTCCTGTTACACGCCGGGCAACGGGTTTTCTCGTTGTTACGCCGGGGTTTCCCGGTTTCCGGTCTCTTCCTGCTATACAACGGGTGACGGGTTTCTCGTCATTACGCCGGTTTACCCGGTTTTCCGGTCTCTTCCTGCTATACACCGGGTGACGGGTTTCTCGTCATTACGCCGGGTTTCCCGGTTTCCGGTTTATTCCTGCCATAGGCTATACGCCTCCCGTACACCGTATCTCTAAGTTATACCGGGTAATTTGTAAATCTTTTCCGGCCACCGCTACAGGCTATACGCCTCCTTATTTTGTTTATACCGAGTAGTCAATAAGTTCTCTATTTAGGGCTTTATGCCAACAAACATTTCTTATCCAGGAGATTGCGAGAGTTTCTATTAGGGCTTTATGCCAAAAAACATTCGTTATATTACGTAGTGTACAAAAGTCCTATTTAGGACCCATCCACAATCATTTGTTTACTTGTTCTTTTTGAATAAACCAATATGTGTAATAACGGAAGCGAATGCTTCGGATCTCCCCCTTCCTCCCGAATCCTGACCGGCGAGCCGATCGGGCGTTCTGGAAAGGTGTCGTTATCTTTGATTTTTACGAGTCGCGGGGCATAAGTTAGTGGCGTCTTGCCACGCCTCAGTATGTCGGCCGTGCTGTTATGACAACTCTAGAGCTCTCAGTCTAGTCCTGGATGCAATGCCTTTGCGACGTCGGATTATCGTTAATACCGCATCATCAGAAACCTTTGCTTGATCATTCATGACGAATCAGTCAACTTAAATTTAATCCATATTGGTTTGATACGATGTGGATTAGGATGATTATATAAAATCCTGAGTATTATTAAAATTTATATAGGATGCATTAAACTTTATATAACGCGACGTTTTCATTTCTCGCGTCTTAAAATTGGTCGGTTTTATTTCTCCTATGTCGCATTAATGTGCGAAAAGGTGATAAAAGCTAAAAGAAAGTAATTCTCTAATGATTATTAACACATACGTAAATTATGGATCTGAAACGCTAATCTAAGTATGTGTGTGTGTTGTAAAGGAAGGATCCCAATGGCTTCAAAAGTATGTGAAAATAAAATGTGTGGTAAAATTTAAGTAGCCTAATTACTAGAACTTTAGTAAAATGTGGTTGAAAAGAAGGCTGTTTTACGCTTCGGAACATACAGACTGGGCGACTATCTCTCGGCGTCGGAGTTCGCTATTGGTACTGCAACAGATGCATGGGTTACAATTTAACACACGGGTAACGCACGGTCGAAATACTATTGTTATTATTTCGCGTCTCGATCGTGGCTCGAGACTTTAATTGTACGGCCCTTTAAATCCTCGTGGTCGTGTTTACGTTTGTTTCGGCGCGTTTGTTGTCGGCGCGGCACGGTCCGGGGCGCGGTGTGGTCTCGCGGTGTTATTGTCGCGTCTCTCTCTCTTGCGCTCGTCCGGGTGAGAGAGTTGATGCGCGGGTTTTCCTTCTTCGAAGTTTATGTCTATTTCGCAGTAGCCGGGTTGAGGGAATTCTGTTATTATATTTGGTTTGGAATAATCGATCGGCCGCGGGAGTTCCCGATAGAGGCGGAGAACGCCCAACCTCTGGTCTTCTAGGCCGATTGTGGCGGAGGAGAATGTAAGGAGAGGATTCGGAAAGGAAACGTTTGGAGCAGCTTAGTTAGTGAGAACACACCCACACGAGACAGGGTACCCCCGATCTCTTCGTTCTATGCTTTTCTTGGCGTTTTTCGGAGCAGTAGTCGTCCTAAGACGATACGGAGCGGAATGTCCCTTTTCGGATTCTCCCGGCCTTTTTATACGGCCGCTCGCGTACGTTCGGGATTTTCCGTTTCTCGTCGGGATTGTTCGGTATTTTTTAAAATTATTATTACGAGTCGCGGGGGAAAGTATTGTTCGAGCGTCCTTTCCCCGCTTTATTTATCGTCGGCGCGTGCTGTATTATTACAACCCAAGAAAGCTCAATATCAGAGCTCTCAGTCCTGAAGATGCAAATTGCAACGTTTGCGAAACGTCGGCATTACGCTGTTAAACCACGCGGCATCCATCCAGAAACCTTTTGCATTGATCATTCCAATGACCGCGAAAGTCTCAAAACTAGAATTTAATCAATATTATTAGTTTGAAATAAATGATTTATTAGGCAGTATTATAATAAATATTTATTTATATTTATTAAATTTTTTTTTAGTGTAGCATTAAATCATTTTATTAATCATATACGCATATAGTAAATTTCTACAATTTCATCAGCTGTTCTTATTAAATTTGGTTTGCTGGTTTTATTTCTCCTATGTTGCAACTTATTATATGTTGAACAAAAAGTGTGATACATAAAGCTAAAAAATAAATAATTCTCTCGTTTAATTGATTTATAATCATCAACACTTTACCATAAAAAATTAAATAACTCTGAAACGACTAATCTAAAGTAAATAAAATTATTTTTTTTAAAAGAGGTCCCAATAAGAGCTCTACAAAAATATGCAATAAAAAAATAAAATATTTATTAAAATTTCAAGGTAGCCTTATATTCACTTAAGTGGCAACACTTTAGATTAAACAAAAAATGTTGGTTAAAAAAAATTTTTTTAACCCGTAGAACATATCAGAAATAAGGCAAATAGACAATATATCATTGTCTTACACAAAAGTTTTCTTATTTTTAATGGTATTAAATATGATCGCATATAATTATACATGTATGAGACCACTTATGTTCAAACAGAATATGCATATATAAAAAGTTTCAGAATAGTGAAATATCTCGAAAATTATAAGTATTATAAAAAATTTTTCAATAAAAGTTTAAAATGATCTATTTATTAGCCTTTTTAATTTAACCTTAGGTAATCCTGTCAAGATCAGGGCAAGGTCGGATTAAAATTTTTAAATAATTATAGACTTTTTATTGTATATTTTTATAGCTTTTATTGAAATCTTTTTAAAACACTATAATATTATTTAATTTATACCTGACATTTTAAAATTATCAAATTTTTTTTTATGAATAATATGTTAGTGATTATAAATCAATCAAACTAGAAAATTGTTTATTTTTTAACTAAACGTGTTGCACTTGTTGTTCAACAAGTCATAAAGTTACATTTGAGAAAATCGGCAAAGATCGAAATCCAATTTTATATATAATTAGTGAAAAATATATTATATTTATTTATTGTATTAATAAGTTAGGCCACTATTTTACCTTTAATTTCAATATTTTTATTGAAATAAAATTATACATTTTTTTAATAATGTTCATTGGATGTTGCCCTATATTCTTTCTAAAACATTTACTAATAAAAAATAAAAAACTAGTAAATAAAACTTTTTACGGCTCGTATAAAATTAAATAAAATTAAATAAAACGTACATAAACAGGCCAACTTAAAAACGAGCAAATTATTTAGGTGTATAAATAATTAATTTATTTACATAAAATAAAATAAATAAAACGTATAAGTTTTGACTGTTGCGACAGTCTTCCTCAGTACATGATTTTGTAAAGAATAATAATGTTCGAAATTTTTAATAATTGAAAAGACATGTAATTAATTTGACTAAAAGGCATTTTTATGCACAATCAAACAACGCAAAGACTATGATCTGGCTACCACTACATGTGACTTAAATACATTGCTGAATAATTCGGATTTTATTCCGTTCAAACTCAAAGACACGATTATCAGGATTCCTTAAGCTGTCAGTTATTACCCCGTCACAAACCTCTTTCTATGGTCCATATTTAAATAGTGTTAATTTTGAGTTGTGTGTCAAACTGATAAAACTTTATTTTTAACATTGTTAACGAGTTCATACACAATGTATGCCATAATATTATATTGAGTCTAT
Source organism: Nylanderia fulva (assembly GCF_048542155.1). Lineage (NCBI taxonomy): Eukaryota > Metazoa > Arthropoda > Insecta > Hymenoptera > Formicidae > Nylanderia > Nylanderia fulva. Next base: position 55,570 of record NW_028191015.1, on the reverse strand, counting down.
TTCTTGGTAGCAGAATTCTTTTTACAGTTGGTTGTTATTTTTTCTTGTTTTCTTATTTTAGTTGTAAGAATGCTTTTGTTGTAGTTGTTTGTTTTGTTTGCCTTATTTCTGATATGATTTGTTAAAATATTTTCATATTTTTATTTAAGAAATTTTTTGAAATTATTATGTCTTAATAAACGCTCACTTAATCGTTATATTTATTAAATGAATTGAATGATGATGACATGTAATTATTATTATAGTATATTTTACTTTAATATTCCAATGATCTTTCAATTTTAGACAAATGCTTAAATTGTAATTATTACTGAAACAAACAAGAATTTTTTGTATTTTTTATATTTTGTTCTTCAGCTTTACTTAAAATATAACTATTTATTTTTATTATTATATTTAAGATGGATAAAATACGTGGAAAACAACCTGGTACTACTATTTATGTGTACAAAAATTATACTTATAACAAAGATTCTCGCAATAAGAATATTCTGCGATGTAGTACTCGTTGCTCTTCAAAATGTCCTGGCACTGTATATATTGATAAACATAATAAAATACATATAATGCATGATGATAATTATGTTGAGATACAAAGGAAAATAGAACAGTATACCATGAAACAGGAGATGTTGAACTTTGTCGAGAGACACATTTACCTTCAAAAGAATTATTCGATAATGTTTGCAGAAAGTAAGTTTCAATTATTATTAATTGCAATTAAAATAATGATCAACAACTTCTTTTATATACAGGGTGTCCCGTAAGTCGAGGTCAATCGTTCAGAAGGTAAATGGGGACAAAAACAAGAAAAAAAGTTGATATGAACATAGATCCGGAAATGCGTAGTTTTTGACCTACTATGTTAAGCGAGCGCTTAGCCCGGGCTGTACCTTGGTAGTGCTGGATAGTGCTAAAGCAGCTCGCAACTTTTATTTGACTTTAATTATGTTATAGAGTTCATAAAAATCTCTTGTTTCAATTTTGACCAAAAATTTGAAAGTAAAACAATTTTAAATTTCAACAAAAATGGCAATAACTCGAAAACAACGCATTTCCGAACTTATGTTCATATCAATTTTTTTCTTGTTTTTAGGCCCCATTCACTTTCTGAACGATTGACCTCGACTTACGGGACACCCTATATATAAGTATACAGGGTATTCTAGAGCTTATATACCAATAGTTAGAGACGTGTTCCTCAGGTCATTTTAAGATGATTTTTTTTCAGCGAATATGTCGTGAGAGGTTATCATGTTTTCGAGACTTTCAATATTTATCATTATGAATTTTTATAGCTAAAGCTTAAATTAAAATTTTATTGAAATAAATTTCACCTAAAATTAACTAAAAAAAATGTAAAATTATTTTTTTAGCTCCACAAAATAAAGTTTCCAAAAAAATTTTTTTTAAATAGTTTTTAACTCATATTGATGCCTCGACATTTTTGCTAATGAAAAATCGTTTTAAATGATCTGAATAATATGCCTCTGATTGTTGAGGCGTGAATTCTGAGACTTTGTATATTCTTTGTACGTTATAAATTTATATATACATGTCTATACATACATATATATATATACAAGGTGTCTGACATAAGATATCTCACAAGAATATATAATTATATTTCGTTAAACTAAGTTTAAAGTCCTATACCATTTTGCAAATAATCGCGTAAAATTTCGAAATATTAATTAAAAAGATCGGTCAATGAATGCATGATCCACATGATTAGGTTATAAGATATTCAGCTTATATTTATATTGATGATTATGATAATAGAAATTTGATATGTCAAGATCAGAAAGATCCAAAATGAATCGTGCACATATTGGCTAATTTTTAAAAATTAATATATTGAAATATTTTGCAGTTTGAAAAAAAATATATATACATATATATATGACTTTTCAAATCAGTTTCTGATCTATATATTCTTGGTGGGACACCTTATGTCATATACAATTCGCGAATCAAAATATTATAGCAAGATAGTTTTCCAAAAAGTAAATTAGTAAAGTATTTTTTATTTTAAACAGTATTTTTTAAGATATAAAGATCTTAAATTCACTAATCAAATTATGGTTAAACGGATGTTTGTCTGTAAGTTGCACGTTAATATGTTAGTAATTAATCTCTCACTTCAAATGTTTGTTTAACCGTAATGTGTAATTGATAGATTTTATAATCTTTATATCGCAAAAACTACTGTAAAATAAAAAATTTGTAAAAACATTTTTAATTTATTTTCAATTTTCTTGCTATGGTATTTTGATTTGCGTAATTCGAAACACCATATATATGTAAACATATTGTAAGAATCAAGCTAGCGTACTTTTTGGGACATTCGGTATGGTAAAGACGGCGCGCTCGCCGAGACTGCGCGCGCCACGATACATGCGCCGTAATTAGCTATTCTGTAAACGGGCCAGCGATTGGCCCGTGAGGCTCACGCGACAAGGGAAATGATTGCATCAGGCCCCCGGAGAGGACAGTCTTTGTACATGTCTTACTCGGGACAGACGTCCCAATAAAGTACAAGTATACTTAACTGGCTCACTTGGATTTTCTTTCCCCGAGTTTAGGCCTCATCATCCTGACACCTGGTCCTCACCTTCCGGCTCGGAACTGAGCACCACTTTTACAGTTCAGAAGTGAGATACTCCTCGGCTTTCGGTGAATATCCAGATTTTCGTCGAGAGTGAATAGTGTGCGTCGTTAACTCTCGCTTGGTTTGTTGGCTCTGGCATGGGATTGCCATGCTTTGATCGTTGCGTTCGAGTGATACGCGAAAGGGCTGTAGTTAACAGTGGCCTCATACCGGAATCGTTTTTGCCGGGTCGAAGCCAACGGGCCGCACGTGGAAGACGTGGCGGTGGGACCGCCATTGTTCATCTTTCCCGTTCATCAGTCTCTGATGGACATAATAATAGTTACGGCAATTAATTTGCCACATCATCCGCTTGGTGTAGTTGTGGCCTTGCCACAAGGACAGTTCGCGAGTGCAAAATACAACAGGATTTGTCGTCGGAAGAACCGTCGAGTTTCCTCAGAGAAGATTGAAAAGGCGCAAAAGGTCCGCCATATTGGACAGTTCCCCACGTTTTTCGGTATACGTCACCGCGTTTTTTGGTGGTTTTGCGTGCAAAAGTGCGCCATAACATTTAGCTGTTCCGAACGATAGTGCGCGTGTGCGACATACGGCGCCATCCAGCGGCGCTCCGGTCGATCGCGTCGATGCGTTACCTTCTTTATCGGCCAGTGTCAGTGGGTAAAATGACAGATACGGTGTCTCGTCTCTCCCTGGAAGGAATGACAAGGGAGGAACTACAAGCAGAAGCGATCCGTTTCGGGATTAAACCCTCTTTGGGCAGGAACTAGTGTATTGACAGGATTATGTCTCACATGAGAGAAACAACCCACCTCCTTTGGATTTGATGGGAGATCTAAGAGTTTCTCTCTCAGTTCAGATTTCCACAGTAACTGACTCTATTCAGGTCACTTCTAGCACACAGGTAAATACTACTATGATAGACCTGTCATCGGCAGAAGGATCACTCATGCAAATGTGCTTTTTAATGTTGGAACAATCCAGACAACAACAGACATTAATGCAGCAGATGTTTGCAGTCATGAACATTAATAATAATGTTTGTTCTTCGCCAACGGCTTTCAATGGTCCACAAATTCTGCTGACAAACCTCTTGCTTCAAGATCAGAGGCCTGCGCTGTCATCATCTTCAGTTGCGCAAGCAGTAAAATTCTTGTCCAGCCATCTCCCTGATTTCAATGGTCAGGAGGAAGAGAATGTCGAGTCATGGGTCCATACCGTTGAAAGAGCTGATATACACAAAGTTTCTTATGACGTTTTGCTGTTGGCTGCCACTGGAAAGCTTAAAAAAACAGCACGTAAGTGGTTTGAGCTTAATATAACCACACTAATCGATTCTTGGCTGTTCTTTAGAGAATCAATTATTAAACGTTTTAAGAGAACAATCTTGTTCCACGTCGCCTTACAAAAGGTGGAAGCAAGAAAATGGAATTTTTTGAAGGAGTCGTTCCATGATTACTTCATGTATAAACTGATTCTTATGAAGAACCTAGGTCTCGCAGATGGGATTCAATCCATCTACTAATAAATGGCATTGGGAGCAGATTGTTGAGAGAACTGGCAGCTTCTTTGCGAGTGAACATTATTGATGCTTTCCTGGAGAAGATGCATCGTATCACGTCAGCCTCAGGGGACTTACAAAGGAAATCCCCGATTCAACCTCGGAAGATACATCCAATTAAACCATCCACTCAGTCGTTTGCCAACGATTCAAAGGAAACGAAGGACTCGTTCTGCGTTTATTGTCGCAGCAAAGGGCACATTCGGGACGAGTGCCATAAATTAAAGAAGGACAAGGTTACATCTGGTCATCCATCTCTGAAGGCTCCGGCTCCAGTAGCAATGGTCGAGCAACAGGAGGAAGCTGCACTTACGATATCATCAACAGTGGCTGCCACAGTCATGGAAGCATCTATCCGTAAGATTGAAATCGACGACTCTCGATTAAAAATTGTATCATTCAACGGTAATAGCTGTAGTTTGTGGGCACTGTTAGATATGAGAAGTCCAATTTCTCTTGTCCGTCCGTCTATTTTCAACAATTTTTTAATTCTGGATCTCCAAATTCAAAATCAATTTTCAACGTTAGTTCACAGTCTAGTTTGGTTTCTGCTAGTAAATTTTGTTTTAAAACAATTAATAATCATCCGATAAAGATTTCTGGCGTCGTTTCGACAACAATTGAACTTCAGGTTTTACCTAATTTTAAAGCAAATATTGACTTGCATATTCTAGACGATGATTCGTGTTCTTTGGACTTCATTATTAATCGTGATTTTAGAAGTTGAAAAAACGGACTTTCCAGTTGAAGAAAATGATTATCTTGTGAAACCGTCCCTCACGGATAAAACAGTCTTTGCATTTGCTCCTCGCCGTTTTGCATGGGCGGAACGCTTGCAACTAAGAGAAATAACGGACGACCTTTTGAGGAGAGGTATAATTAAAATTAGTACGTCGCCATACTGCGCTCGCGTAGTTTCGGTACAAAAGAAAAATGGTTCATTACGTTTATGCGTTGACATGCGCCCGTTAAATTGTAAAATAATTAAGCAAAAGTATCCTTTTCTACTAATCGAGGATTGTTTGGCTCGCTTGAGCAATAAAAGCATTTTTACGCTTCTTGATTTAAAAGACAGTTTCTACCAAATCAAACTTTATTCAGATTATACGAAGTTTTTTGTTTTTTCGACATCTGATAGACAGTATAAATATACTCGGTTACCTTTCGAATTTTGTGAGGCGTCCGCTGAGTTTCAAAAACGGTTAATACAAATTTTACAATCTCTAATCAGAGAAGACGAAGTTATCGTCTACATTAATGATATTTTGATTCCATCGGATACAATCGACGGAAATCTGCCTGTCCTTAAGAAAGTGCTTTTGTTGCTCAAACAATATGGATTTGAGGTTAATTTTAATAAGTGCCTTTTCCTAAAGAGAGAATTAGAATATCTGGGGTATTCTTTATCTCCAGCGGGTATCACTCTAAGCGCTCGTCACACGGATGCGATTAGTAATTTTCCCTGCCCTAAAAAGATTATCGAAGTAGCGATTTCTGGGTTTGACTAATTATTTTAAAAAATTTATCAAAAATTATGCATAGTTAGCTAAACCATTGCAAGATTTGCTACGTAAAAATTCCAAGTTTGTTTTTGATTCCAAGTGTCAAGAAGCTTTTGAATCCTTAAAACGGGTTTTAACCTCTTTTCCCGTTCTTCGTTTATATGACCCAAAAGCGGAGACCGAACTTCACACCGATGCAAGTACGGTGGCCTTAGCCGGTATTTTATTGCAAAAGCAGGATTCAGGTCAATGAGGTCCCATATCCTACTTTAGCCACGTAACTAATAAAGCTGAGGCTCAATACCACAGCTTTGAGTTAGAAATGTTAGTGGTGGTGAAGTCTATAGAAAGATTTCACATTTATATGGTTTACAGTTCTCAGTAATAACAGACTGTCATTGGTCTATGCGATAAATAAAGCGCAGCTAAATCCACGAATCGCTCGCTGGATTCTTAGGCTTCAAAACTATTGCTTCAACGTTATCCATCGCGAAGGCAAGCGTATGTCGCACGTAGACGCGTTGAGCCGTATCGTGGCCTACGACGAACCGCTACCCCTTGAAAATGAATTACAATATCGTCAGCTGCAGGACGATAGACTGAAAGACATAGCCGAAAAATTTGAGTTTTCGGACAACAAAAAATTCGAGTTAATTGAAGATTTGATTTATAAGAAAGGGCCCGACAAATCAAGATTTTTCGTCCCCGAATCCATAGTGACCAATATTATTAGCGTCCACCATGACGAAATAGCACATTGCGGCACAGAAAAAACAGTGCAGGGCATTTGTTCTAATTACTGGTTTCCTCATTTAAGAAAGAAAACCCAGGATTACATTAGTAATTGTTTAACGTGCATTATGAATAATGTATTTTCGAATGCGTATGAAAGTGAACTTCAAATAACGGACGCCCCGAAAACCCCTTTTAGTGTTCTCCACATTGATCATTTTGATCCGGTTATAGAATCGATCGAAGGTTTTAAACACATTTTCTTGATAGTGGATGCCTTCTCTCGTTTCGTTTGGCTTTTCCCTTGCAAATCGACCGCGTCGAAAGAGGCAGTAAAACATTTAAGTTGGTTATTTCATACGTTTGGCAATCCGGAAGTACTCATTAAGATAGAGGAACATCCTTTATCTCACAAGAATTTTCTGATCTTTTGTTATCAAGAGGCATTAAACCCACTTTAATCGCAGTTGCGGCCCCGTGGGCGAATGAAATTGTATAAAGGATTAACCGCTTCCTCGTATCCTCTCTGAAAAAGTTAATTGAAGATCCTTTTTCCTGGCATGATTGGTTAGGTACCACACAGTACGTGATTAATAATACCTTTATCAATTAAGACATCTCTTTCAAAATTATTTTTATGCTACGACCAACGTAATCATTCAGACGCTAGATTAGTACAGTTTCTGAACGACATTGCTAAAGTTAAATTTAACAATGATTCAGTCCGAGTTGATGCTCAGCGTTTAGCCAAAGATACTACGGATCAAGAATCAAAGCCTATAACAAATGCTATTACAACAGTCATCATAGAAAACCAACTATATACCACACGGGTGATTACGTCATGATTAAAAGTATCAATGTCAAGCCCGGAGAGAGTAAAAAGTTTAAACCAAGTTATAAAGGACCATATTTGATTTCGAAAGTCCTCGATAAGAACAGGTACGTTGTATCAAGAGACACGGTAGTGTCTCGCGACCAGTTAAGGGCGTAGCCGAGACACCGTGTATCTTAACGCGAGTCGGACATTTGAGTCTTTATAATATTTCGAATTCTCAATAACGGCTGAAGCAATCGAGTTTATACTAGACTTAATCGATAGATTGAGTTTGAATTATATAATAAAGTGTCTTTATTTCTGCTCTACGTAATTTGTAAGCAGAGATATATAATTGCAAAGTCGAAATATGAAAAATTTCTTTTAAGAAACGTCCCCGTCATCATCGACGACGTAAACATAGTAGTATCGTGCTACACGTATTCACACGTATACAACACATGCGCACACATATATCACACGTACACAACACATGAATAGATGCATGTATTGGAAATGTCCATCTCGCACGTTTTACAACAGACGGCGATAGTATGTCGCTCCATGATCCATGATGTTAGGTATATGTGTCACATCAGATGTCAGATTTGATGACATGTAACCTCTTTGCATGTAACATGTATGTAGGTTACATTCCCTACAATGTCATGTTACATATTAGTTGTAATTATATAAATCTTATATAAATGCCTATGTATGAGTATGCATATATTTTTAATATATAGCGGTGTCTGTGCTATATCTTCAAAAAGCAAAAAATGCTAAAAGAATTTATGCCACATGTAAACATATTAAAATGAACAATGATGGTTACAAGAAAGAAGTAATTACGTGCCCTTCGATGCAAGTCCAGAGCATTTTAGTGAAGGAATTTTACAACGAGTGTGGAATTTCACCGTTGTGCATAGATTACATTGAGGCGCATGGTATAGCTACGAAAGCTGGTGATCCGGTAGAAATATATGCTATTAATAATATTTTGTGTAAAAACAGAAGACTCCGTTAATGATCGGTTCGGTTAAATCCAATCTTGGTCACGTTGAACCAGCGAGCGCTTTTGCACAGATTGCAAAGGTAAGATAAATAGATAATTGTTATGTATTCATTATAATATGTTCATGATAAGAAAAATAATATACTGTAAATTTCGCGTGCATAACAAATGATTTTTATTACTCATATATAGTGAAAAATATTTCCCACTGATTTCTGTATTACAAGCAAGCATGGCAATTTTGAAGTGTTCATTATTATAAAATAACTGATTTATAAAAGCACAAAATAAATTTTACCTATTTTTATATTTTTATCATTTAAATTAATTTTTGAGTAAATTGAAAAAATTACAATTATATCTACGATTATATACGCATAATAATTATAATAAAATAAAATATAAAAATAACATTACACGATTTTATTGGGATAACCTTATAATACGTAAAAATATATTGTGACATAATTAATTTTATTGATTTTTAAGGCAATAATAGCATTCGAAAGTGGACTTGTTCCACCAAATATTAATTTTACATCGCCACGAGACGATATAGATGCCTTTGTAAATGGAAGCATTAGTGTGGTTACAAAAAACCTGCCACTTAAAAATGGTTACATAGCCATTAATTCTTTTGGTCTCGGGGGATCAAATACTCATACGTTACTAAAATGGAATACCAAACAAAAAATTAATAATGGAACAGCGACTGATAATATTTATCAAAACAGTTATGCACGCGAAATTTACAGTATATTATTTTTCTTATCATGAACATTGTGGCGATTACATCGTCACATACTTCCCTGAAATTAACAAGGAAAACACGCATACAAATACGGACACTCACATATACGAAAAGGACAAGGACACAAATAAACATAAATAAAATATAACAGACGAGACGAAAGACGAGTAGCAGAGAAGCAAATAAGTAAAACAGATAGAAAATTCGCGAAGCCTCTCGAAGCCTATCGAAGGGCGTTTTGAGGCAAGATAGAAAAAACATTTTTGACATGTAGGAAATTCCGTCTTCGACAGTCGCCGCGCACGGACGCACTTTATTTAATCCGAGCGATATACGTATATGTATTAACACTTACAGTTTGCACGGAAGAATATATATTCAGTTAATTATAATCACTGCATCACGTTATTAATTCCCGTATCGTACCTCCTAAACCATCGCGAGTAGCAAAAAGGGGCTAAAGTGGTGACCCCGACGTGATCGCGAACGAGCAAGAATTCGCGATTTTTTTATATTTTTGTGACCACACGGGTTACTGAGTGCGGTGCGTGTGCAATGGTGGTGACACGAGACGAGGAAACGAGCGCTCCGCTGACTGAGCCGGAGGCACGAGTGCTGGAGCAGCCGCGACTCCACGGAATGCCGATAAGTCTGCCCGGGATGCAACCGGCGAGATTCGAACAGCCGCCAGGGTATTTTTTACCCGCCCCTGAGGTGAGCCGCGTGGGCATGCGGATGCCGGAGTTCACGCCGTCAGACCCTGAGCTCTGGTTCAGTATCGTCGACCGGAGTTTCCAAGCCGCCGGAATTACGGTCGACGCGACGAAATTCGGGTACGCGCTGACGGCCATCGGACCGCGCTATACGGTCGAGGTGCGCGACGTTATTATGAATCCGCCCGCGGAACGCGCATACGAGACTTTAAAATCAGAACTGATCAAACGGCTCAGCTTGTCGCAGGAGCACAAAACCCGAAGACTCCTCGAGCACGAAGAAATCGGGGATCGCAAGCCGTCGCAGTTCTTGCGGCACCTGCGCGGCCTCGCCGGAAGTGTCGTGAGCGACCAGGTCCTACGAACGATCTGGCTAAGTCGGCTGCCGGCGTACATTCAGCCGCATTTAGTGACGCGAACGGGGGACACGCCAGAACAGTTGGCGGACATCGCGGACGCGATAATCGAGGCGACCCGGGCGCCGGTGTTCCAAGTGGCGGAAGCGACGAGAGCCGTGGCGCCTCAGGGGCAGAGCGCGAGTGATCCCGCGTCTCTGGAGGCAAGATTCGAGGTGCGGCTGGCGCAGATGCGGCTGACGATGCAGCAGGAGATCGCGGAGCAGATGGCGGCAATTCGAAAATTAATTGAGGCGATCGGCAGTGAGCGCTACCGAGAGGGTCGCGATGACGACCGACGTCGTCCGCGTTCGCGTTCGCGTTCGCGCCCGCGCGCGCGATCGGGAGGTCGCAATCCGCCAGCCAGTGGGATGTGCTGGTATCACTGGCAATTTGGGGCGGACGCCAGACAATGCAGGGCACCCTGCTCGATGCAGCAGGGAAACGCAGGGGCCGGTCGCTAGTGGCGGCGAGCAACTCAGGCCACGGTACGCGACGCCTATTTGTGACCGACGCGACTTCCAAAGTGACTTTTTTAATCGACACGGGTGCGGATCTCTGCGTGTACCCTCGGAAGATGGTTCAAGGACCACGACAGAGATCCACCTACGAACTTTCGGCCGCCAACGGTACACCGATTTTTACGTACGGAACAGAGACTTTACAATTAAATTTCGGATTACGACGAGCATTTTCGTGGTCGCGGACGTCTCGAGACCGATAATCGGCGCCGATTTTCTCGCGCATTACGGACTGCTGGTGGACTTACGCGGATCGCGTTTGATCGATCAGCTTTCACCATTTTCCGAAATTCTCGTTTTGCCGCCGCCAATCGGTCCGGAGCGAGTCTCCGCGGCCTGCATGCGACGGGCGGTCCCGGTGTCGTTTCTATATAATGCCGCGTGGCATGGATCGCGCCTCCCGGACGCTCGTCCGGCCTCGCGATGTCGGCGTACTGCTCCAACAATCGGTGGTACTGAGTCTCTCCCGTAATTGTCTTTACGCTGAGTGCATCACACTGGATGCAACGTCCACGCGCGGTTAGACTCGTCAGTTGATCGATCAAACGCGATCCGCGTAACCGCGCGTGGACGTTGCATCCAGTGTGATGCACTCAGCGTAAAGACAATTACGGGAGAGACTCAGTACCACCGATTGTTGGAGCAGTACGCCGACATCGCGAAGCCGGACGAGCGTCCGGGAGGCGCGATCCATGCCACGCGGCATTATATAGAAACGACACCGGGACCGCCCGTCGCATGCAGGCCGCGGAGACTCGCTCCGGACCGATTGGCGGCGGCAAAACGAGAATTTCGGAAAATGGTGGAAGCTGGGGTCGCGCAACCTTCGAATAGTTGCTGGTCGGCTTCCCTGCACATGGTGCCAAAGAAGGGCGAGGAATGGCGGCTCTGCGGAGATTACAGGGCGTTAAACGCGCGAACGATTCCTGATCGCTACCCGTGCGACACATACAAAATTTCGCGCAGGCTCTCGCCGGAAAGACAGTCTTTGCAACGTTGGACTTGGTGCGCGCGTATCATCAGATTCCGGTGGCGGAAAGAGACGTGCCGAAAACGGCGATCACCACGCCGTTCGGCATGTACGAATTTCCGTACATGTCATTCGGATTACGCAACGCGGCGCAGACGTTCCAGCGCTTCATAGACGAAGTTCTGCGCGATTTCGATTTTTGTTACGCGTACATCGATGACATCCTCGTCGTGTCATCATCGGAGGAAGAACATCGCGAACACCTGCGGATGTTGTTCGAGCGCCTTCGAGAATACGGGGTCATCATCAACCCCGCGAAGTGTAAATTCGGCCAGAGTAGCGTGGAATTCCTCGGATACGAGGTTTCCGAAGGAGGAACTTGCCCGCTGCCGGCGCGGGTGGAGGCGATACTGACGATGCAGTCGCCGAGGACGGCGAAGGAGCTTCGGAGATATTTGGGCATGGTGAACTTCTATAGGAGGTTCATGCCCGGGGCCGCCGAAGTATTGACGCCCCTGAACGACCTTCTACAGGGAAATATCAAAGGAAAGGCGACGATATCGTGGACGGCGCGGGCTCAACAGGCGTTCGAGGCATCAAAGACAAATCTAGCCCAAGCTGCACTGTTGAGACACCCCAGGTTGAACACGGAGCTCGCTTTGTTTACCGACGCGTCCGAACAAAGCATCGGCGCGTCGTTACAACAACGAGGCAATGACGGAACCATTGGCGTTTTTCTCGAAAAGGCTAAGCCCAGCCGAAACGAAATACAGCGCATTCGACCGAGAGCTGTTGGCAGTTTACCTGGCGGTGAGGAACTTTCGGCACATGGTGGAGGCCCGCACGTTCACGATATACACGGACCACAAACCAATCATCTACGCATTCCGCCAGAAGCCCGAGAAGAGCACGCCGCGACAGTTCCGCTACCTGGACTTCATCGGGCAGTTTACCACCGACATTCGACACGTGGCGGGCGTGGAAAACGTCGTGGCCGACGCGTTGTCGAGGATCGAGGAGCTCAATCTCCCCTGGATTACGCCGCGTTGGCGGAATCGCAGGAGAAGGACGAGGAGATCTGGGAATACCTACGGCGAGAGTCCGGGCTGAAGCTCGAAAAAGTAGAGATTCCCGGAATCGGGAGGCAACAACAACACCACGACCATTTTTGACAAGGCCTTTTCGCCGGGCCGCATTCGACCTAATACACAATTTGGCGCATCCAGGGATAAAGGCGACGGGCAAGCTCGTGGCGCAGCGCTACGTTTGGCCGTCTATGAGCGCCGACTGCCGAGTCTGAGCTCGAGCATGTGTGCCTTGCCAACAATCAAAGGTATCACGATACGTGTCGGCACCGCTCGGAACAATTGCTGCGCCGTCCAGCAGGTTCGAGCATATCCACCTGGATATCATCTTGATGCCGGTCTCGGAGGGCAAACGATATTGCCTGACGTGCGTGGACCGTTTCACACGATGGCCTGAGGCGTTCCCGTTACGAGATCAGGAAGCGGAGACGGTCGCGAGGGCCTTCTACGGGGGGTAGATCTGCCGGTTTGGGGCGCTTCTACGGATCACAACGGATCCAGGACCGCCAGTTCGAGTCCCATCTTTTTCGGCGGCTCAGCGAGCTGACAGGAGTGCAGCAGCTGAGGACGACGGCGTACCACCCGCAGGCAAACGGAATGGTCGAGCGGTTCCATCGCCAGCTCAAAGCGGCCATCAAATGTCAGCGGGAGGATCGCTGGACAGAGGTACTGCCGACGGTGCTGCGGGATCCGAGCAGCGTGGAGAGACGACCTGCAGGCGACCGCAGCGGAGCTGGTGTACGGCCAGACGCTGAGGATCCCCGGGCAGTTCCTGAGCCGGCGGCCTGCGGACAGCGAGGACGGCGCTGCCGACTTCGCAAAGACGCTGCGTGAGCAATTCGAGGAGCTACGACCAGTGGACGGTACCCGACACGGGGAGCGACGGCCGTTCATTTGCAAGGACCTGGCGACGGCCGAACAGGTGTTCGTGCGACGCGAGGGGCCCAAAAAGATGCTGCAGGCGCCGTACGAGGGGCCGTACGCAGTGGTCAGCCGAGGCGACAAAGTCTTTGTCGTGCGTATGCACGGCAAGGAGAAAACTGTCTCAATAGACAGGCTAAAACCCGCTTACATTTTACAGCCCGAAGCAGGAGATAGCAGCTCGGCAGAGTCGGCGACACGGAGCCGAGAGGGTGCGGCCGACGGACGGACGGCGCGAGGCCAGGACACCGAGGTCGAGCAGCGAAGCGCGCGAGAGGACGCGAGGCCGCTGCCCCGAGAGAGCGAGAGAACGACGAGAGCGGGAAGAAAGGTCCGATTCCCGAGTCGATTCCAGGCGGGCCTGTGACGCCGAGGAGCCAGGATGTGCGTCGGGAGCCGTGAGAAACCGCCGCGGAAAAATATAAAGAAAAGGGACTTATATATTTCTCGCGATTTAATTTTCTTTTTGATGTTTGTTCCCGAGAAAAGTTTTTTGTTTTAGTGTAATCGACACGAGCCGCGGAACGTAAACGAAACATAAACGAATTCGACATATTAGAAATCTGTATATAGATTCTGCGTTTTGTTTTAGTCGTGTAGAATTAAATTGACGAGTCTCGGACCGAGAGCGACGTGCGTTAGAATAGCATGTTATGACCATATCATTGTTATTTATTATTATTTTGTAGTCACATTATATTTATTCTGGTCTTTCGAATTCAGTACAACAGCGAGCAAAATTGTAGAATTCGTCTCGGTCCGCCAGCGAAAAAATTATCGTGGGAACAGCGCAATATTCGGGCGATGTCGTGCTATCGGTATAGCACTGGCGGGGGAGTACTGTGGCGATTACATCGTCACATACTTCCCTGAAATTACAAGGAAAACACGCATACAAATACGGACGCTCACATATACGAAAAGGACAAGGACACAAATAAACATAAATAAAATATAACAGACGAGACGAAAGACGAGTAGCAGAGAAGCAAATAAGTAAAACAGATAGAAAATTCGCGAAGCCTCTCGAAGCCTATCGAAGGGCGTTTTGAGGCAAGATAGGAAAAACATTTTTGACATGTAGGAAATTCCGTCTTCGACAGTCGCCGCGCACGGACGCACTTTATTTAATCCGAGCGATATACGTATATGTATTAACACTTACAGTTTGCACGGAAGAATATATATTCAGTTAATTATAATCACTGCATCACGTTATTAATTCCCGTATCGTACCTCCTAAACCATCGCGAGTAGCGAAAAGGGGCTAAAACATATTACTGATAATTTACCAAAACTTGTGACAGAGTCCGGACGCACTCAACAATCAGTTAATTCGTTTTTAAACGATGTCAGTAAAATTTAAAGAGCAATATTATAATCAGTAATTAAAAAAATACATTGTTACACAAATTTTAAGAAAATTTTGTTTTGTAGATCGCTAATCATTCGACAGACGCAGAATACATTCGTTTAATACACGATATCTATTCCGACAATATAGAGGGTCATCCATGGAGAGGATATATTATATTAAATACTTTGCAACAAAATTCAATAAGGGAAATTCAAAATAATCAGAATATTAAACGACCTGTTTGGTTTGTTTTCTCCGCCATAGACACACAATGGCTAATAATTGGTATTTATATTCAATATTTTGTTTCATGTATGATATAGCACATTTAAAAAATAATTAAGATTTTAATTATTATTTCTAATAATAATTTAAATATATTCATTATTTTTAATATTAATTATCTATATTTTTCAGGTCACAGTTTATTAAAGTTTGACGCCTTTGCGAATGCTGTAAAAATGTGTGACGCTATTTTAAAATCATATGATATAAATATCATAAAAATTTTAACAAAACAAAACGGCTGTGAAAGTGCATTACATGCATTTGTTGGCATAGTCGCTATTCAGGTAAAATATCGTATATTATACAATATTAAAAATATATTTATTATATTTAAAATTATATAATGTCGTAAAGATATTTACAAATATATTTATAGTTAATAAATATTATAAATATGAATAGCGTTTTTAAATATAGTATAGTATAATAAAATTATCTCTTATAGATTGGCTTAGTAGATCTCCTAACAACCTTAGAAATTACTGCTGATTATATGATTAGTCATTTCGGTAGTGAACTTGGTTGTGCGTATGCGGATAAATGTTTAACTATTGAACAAACTATTCTATCGGCATATTTTATTGGTTTAGCTTGCACCGAAGGAAATATAATTCATAGTTCTACAGCAATTGTGAATCTTGATTACGAATGCTTCAAAAATATATGCCCTGCGGATATTGAAATAGTATGCTACAATAGTCAAAACAGCAACATTATAAGCGGGCCTGCAAAATCCATAAAAAAATTTGGTGAAATATTAAAAGTATTATTTTATCATTTTTAAATTTACTTTTCGGTCTTTGATCTTTGACTTGCCTATTTTTGCTTTAAATATATTTAACTATTAGCTTTAACTATGCTATTTGTTTGTATTAATTAACTGTGTTTTATTAGATTAATAACATTAACGTGAAAGAAATCTCCTGCAATGTACCATATTAAAGTCATTATCTCGCATCCGTGGAAACTCAGATTTTGAGTAACTTGAACCAAGTAATAGCGCAGCCGAAAAAACGAAGTTCAAGATGGATCAGTACTTCCGTACCTTGCATCGAGTGGTCCAATGAAGCATCGAAATTATCTTCAGCATTATATCACACGTATAGTATATTAAATATCGTCCTCTTTGAACAAGCTACGAATTTAATTCCAAATAACGCTGTGACTATCGAAATTACACCGGACGGCGTTCTGCAGAAAATCTTAAAAGAATCTTTACATCCAAATGTGACAAACATTGTATTAACATGCCAGAAATAAATACTGCATCTTGTATAATTATTAAGCTGTATTCTTTTATTTTTTTTTATTTAATTGAATAGATATTAACATCCAATGTAGCATACAGAATTAATTAACAACCAAAAAAATAAATCTTATTTAAATATCAATCAACTGGATTTTGTACTACTATTAATATGAATTCTTTATCTGGTGCCACCATAATTTACATATTTATGTATATTATACTTCCTCGTCCTCGTCCGCGGCCACGTCCGCGACCACGTCCGCGACCAGCTCGCGACCATCGAGCGGGTCTTTGTTTTACTGTAAAACAAAAATGAAATTTAAATGAAAAAACATATATTTACATTTGTTATTTTTAATTTCTTAAATAAAGAAATAATTCTTGTTTTTATTTTTTACTTTTAGATAGATAGATAGATATATTTATTGCCGCCCCAATTGGGGATTACAAGGCGCTTTTTTCTCTTTTTAAAGGAGCGTTCCCAAACCTTTATGCCTTCCTTTACACTTTTTCCTTAACCTAAACTTATACCTATAACTTAACCTAATTACAAATTACAAATCCAATTATCGCCACGCCTCTCCTCTTCGCCGCCTTTTTCATCTTTTCTCGCTTTTCTGCCCTACCTACACACACACACGTCCGCTTTTCCCTAACCTTTCTTATCCTAACTTAACTTAACTTAACCTACGCAATCTTATATTCTACTTAGCCTATGTTGGACCTCCGCTTCCGGTTACCGTTACTCTTCCACTCCCTTCCTCTCTTTCCCTCTCTCTCTCTCTCACACTCACTCTCCCCCTCTCTCTCTCCCCTCATCTCCTACCCTCTCTCATCCCCCTGTCCTCCTTTTTCCTCCTTCTCCTTCTCCCCCTCCCCTTCACTTCTAGCTTTCTCTAACCTTTTTAACCATATTTGCCCTTCTCCCTCCTCCTAATATCTCCTTTAACATTTTCTGCCAGCTCTCTTCCCTTCCCCAATCCATACATTCCTCCCACACATGCTCCCACGTCTCTAACCCTCTCCCACATATCCTGCACTTCCTATCCTCCTCCTCTTCCCAATATCTATTTCCCTTCATTTCATTCCCCAGTCTATACCTTGCTATCCTCCTCCATCTACCTTCCGCCCACCCTTTCTTCAGATAGCCCGGAATCCCCTCCCCTTTAATCTGTTTGTACCACTTATTGTATTCCGATTTTATCATTTTTCCTACCCTCTCTTCCCTCTGTTCCTTTCCTTCCCATTCCTCAACTTTTTCCCATCTGAACTCCACCTTTTCTCTTCTTTCCTCTATCTCCCTTAATACCATCCCCTTACCCTCGAAGAATTCCCTCCTTTCCCTCTCCCACTCTGACAATTCCCCTCCTTTCTTTGCCCTTTCTTTGATCTCCCCCAAACATACTCTCGCCAACCATCCTCCCTTACCTTCCTCTAGCCTTCTCTCATATCCCCACGCTCTTCTTCCCATCCTTGTCCTTATCTTTTCTCTTTGCAATTCCTCCCTTACCATATATCCAGGCGTTCCCCAATCCACTCCTAACATCCATCTCAGATACCTTTCTTGTATCCTTTCCAATCCCTCTCTCTCTTCCTATCCCCATATCTCCACCCCGTATCCTAAAACCGTCCATACTAACGCATCGAAGAGCCACAACCTCCTCCCCCAGTTATTACCAAATCTCCTCTTACCTATTCCCCATACCTGTCCCATAATTGCTGCCCCTCTCTTTATTCTGTCCCTTACCTGTCCCTCTTGCCCCCCATTCCTTTGAATCACATATCCTAAGTACTTGTACTCCTTAACCTCCTCTAATTTTTTTCCCTTCCAAAACCAACTAGCCTTTTTTTAACCTCCCGCCCCCCCTTCTGCACCTCATCACCTTCGACTTCTTCTCATTCAATTCCAGTCCCTTCCCCTCCAGATATCTCCCTAACCTCTCCATCATACACCTCATCCCCCCTCATCTTCTGCCAACAGCACCACGTCATCCGCGTACGCTAACGTATAAACCTTGCCCTCTCCTAACCTCACACCCCCCCATCTCCCTTTCTTCATTTCCTCCTCCAAGTCCGCCATCAACATGTTAAACAGAAGTGGGCTCAGTGGGCATTCCTGTCTCACCCCCCTCCCCGTCCAAAACTTCTCCCCCACCTCCTCCCCTATTCTAACCCTGAACCCTATCTCTCCTAACACTTCCTCGCACCTCCTCACCGTCTCTTCCTTCACCCCCCTCCCTCTTAACGCCGCCATCAACTTCACTCTGTCCACCGAATCAAACGCTGCTCTCAGGTCCACAAACAGTAGTACCATTTGCTTTCCTTTCCTGCTTATTTGTCTGTTTATTAAATAATTTAGTACATAGATATTATCCACAGTTCCATCCCTTTCCTGAACCCCGTTTGATTTTGTGGTAACATCCCTTTTTCCTCTATCTCTCCCTTCAATCTCTCTGCCAACACCGTCGCATATACTTTGTATAACGACGGTGTCAGAGTTACCCCCCCTGTACTCCGAAACCTCCTTTCCCTCACCCCTCTTCAAAATTGGCACCACCAGCCCCTCACTCCACTTCCTTATCCACCCCTCCCCCTTCCATATCCTATTGTATATCTCCCGTACCCACTTCTCTATTCCCTCTCCTCCAAATTTCCACACTTCTCCCGGAATCCCATCCACTCCCACCGCCTTTCTTTCCTTTATCCTACCTATCGCCCTCCTAATTTCTCCCTTTTCTATCTAATCTTCCTCTCTCTCCTTCTCCATCCTACTTCCTCCCATTATCACTCTCGACTCTACCCTTCCTAATAGATCTCTAAAATATCTGTTCCATTCTTCCATCTTAATCCCCTCTCCCATTCCTCCTTTTCCTTTTCCCCTTTCCCTCTTAACCACCTCCCAAACCTGCCCCTCCGTCCTCGCTTCCATTGCTTTCTTTGTCCACTCCTTATTCTCCTCCTCCTTCTTCTTTCTACATAATCTCTCATACTCCTTTTTTCTTTTTCTGTATTCTTCTCCTTTCTCCCCTATCCTCCTCCACATTTTTAACACCTTTGCCACCTCCCCCTTCTCTCTTCTACACTCCCTATCAAACCACCCTCTTTTTTTTTCTTTCTTCTCCTTTCCTTCTCTCTCATTCCCCGTATCTATCACTTCCTGTATCTTCTTTTTCTTCTCCTCCCACTCCCCCTCTACACCCTCCTCTTCTTGCTCATTCCTCTGCTTCCCCCATATTTCCCCTATCTTCTCCCTAAATTTCTCCTTCCCCTCTTCCGTCCAGTTCCATCTCCTCCTCTTTTTTTCTTTTTTTTCCCCTCCTCCTCCTTTCCCTTCGAACCACACTATTAACGGCATGTGGTCCGAGTCCACCCTTTCACCTATTTCTAACTTCATGATTTCCTCTCTTACCTCCTCATTACCTATTATATAATCTATTACCGATTTCCCATTCGGCCCCATATACGTCTATCCCCCTTCCTCATCCCCTGTTATTCCTCCATTCATTATCGCCTACCTCTTTTCCTCCAACTTCTTCACCAACCTTCTCCCTTCCCCATTTACTTTTGTATCTCTTGATTTTCTCCTCTTCCCTTCTCCTCCTTCCTCCTCTCCTATCTTCTCCACTTTTTCTCCTAAATTTCCCGTTCTTGCATTAAAATCCCCCCCCTTTTCTTTTTTTTCCCTTCCCCCCCCTTCCTCCTCCATTTCTCTTTTCTTTCCTTATTTCCCCAATTCCTCCATCCCCCCCTTTTCCCCCCCCCCTTTTTTTTCACCTTTCCCCTTCCCTTTCCTTTTTTTCCCCCCCCCCCCCTCCCCCTTTTTCCTATCCCCCAAACCCCCTCCCCTTTTCCTTTTTTTATTTTTTCCCCCAAAAAGCCCCCTCCCTTTATTCCCCCCCCTTTTTTCCCCCCTTTTTTAAAAAATTTTCCCCCCCCCTTTTTTTTTACCCTTTCCAAAAAAAAAACTTCATCCCACCCCAAACCGTCCCCCAAAACCCTCCTTTTTCTTTCCCCCCCTTTCCCCCCCTTCCCCTTCCCCCTTTTTTCCTCCCCTTCCCTTCTCCCCTCCTTTTTCCCTTTTTTTCCCCCCCTTTTTCCCCCCCTTTTCTTTTTTTTGTTTCCCCCCCTTTCCCTTCTCCTTTTTCCCCTTTTCCCCCCCCCCCCCTTTTCCCCCCTTTCCTTTTGCCCCTCCCCTTTCCTTTTTTTTCCCTTTCTTCCCTCTTTTTTTCCCCCCCCTTTTCCCCCCCCTTTTTTCCCTTTTTATTCCTTTTTTCCCCCCCCCCCCTTTCCCCTTTCCCCTCCCCAAAATTTTCCCAACCTTCCTTTTTCCCCCCTTTTTCCCCCTTTTTTTTCCCCTTCCCCAACCTTTTTTTTCCCCCCCTACCCCTTTTTTTTTTTTCCCCAATCCCTTAAAACCTTTTCCCCCCTTTCCCCCTTTTCCCCCTTTTTCTTTTCCTTTCTTTTTTTTCCTCCTTCCCCCCCCTTCTTTATACTTGCCCCTTTCCCCCCTTTCCCCCCTTTTTTTCCCCCCTTCTCTTTTTTTCCCCCTTTTTTCCCCCCCTTTTTTTTTTTTTTCTCCCCTTTTCCCCTTTCACCCCCCCCCCCCCTTCTTCCCCCCTTTAAATTTCCCCCCTTTTTTTCCTTTTTCTTTTTTTTCCCTTTTTTTTCCCCCCCTTTCCATTCAACCTTTTTCCCCCCTTTTTTCCCTCCCCCCCAAAATTTCCCCCCCTTCCCCCCCCTTTTTTCCCCCCCTTTTTTTCCTTCTTACCCCCTTTTCCCCTTTCCCCCCCCCACCCCCCAATTTTCCCTTTCCCCCCCTTTTCCTCCCCCCCCATTTCTCCCCCCCTTCCATTTCCTCTTTCCCCTTCCCCCCAAAAATTTTCCCCTCCCTCTTTTTCCCTTTTAACTTTTCCAAACCCCTTTTTTTCTCTCTACCCAATTATCCCCTTTTCCTTTCCCCCCCCCTCTCAAACCCCCCCATCCCCCCTTTCTCCTCCCCCTTAAAAACCCCCCTTTAAAATTCCTTTTTGTTCCCCCCTCCCCCCCCAAAATCCCCTTTTTCCTCTCTCTCCTTTCCCCCCCCTTTCTTTTCCTCTTTTTCCCTTTTTAAAAACCCCCTTTGCCCCCCTTCCTTTTCCCCTTTTTTTCCCTTTTGCCTTCTTTTTTCTCTTTCCCCTTTCCCCCATTTCTTTTTTCCCCCTAATTTTTCCTTTTTCTCTTTCTTTTCCCCCCCTTTAAACCCCTTTTTAAATTACCCCCCCCCTCGGGGGGGGGTTTTTTCCCAAAACCCCCCCTTTTTTCCCCTGTCCCTCAACTTTTGCCCTTCCCCCTACCCCCCACCTCCCCCCCTTTTTCCCCCCTCATTTCCTTTTCCCCTTCCCCCCTCTCCCCCTCCCCCTTTCCCAACCCCAAAACCCGCCACCATCAACCTGCACATTTTCCCCTTTTTCTTCCTATCATATAGATTATATACTTGGATGGTGTACAAGCTACACCGCCAAAGGTGGCATTATACAACAATGGCAATATACCATTTGAGTTACAAATTTTAAATAACACAATAATTTCGACATTAGGCAAATACAATGAAAATTTATCAAATTCAGAACCAGAAAAAATTAAACTTTGTGATGTATTCAATACCTCAAATCGCATCTGTAGGTTTCATATATTATACACAAAGAGAATATTTCTAATAGTTACATATACAAATAGAAATATTAAATATAAAGAAACATCTCTTTGTATAATATATATAAAATTATTATATTTCATTATTATATATTCTTATATACCTGTTTTTCATTGGTATATGTATGTGTGTGTGTGTGTATTATATATATTTTTTACAGTATTAGAAAGATATATCAAAACTAATTTAAGCAGTATACATAATAACAAATTGAATAAAATCATTGGATGCGGATCATTAACGGACGGTGTTTATAAATTAGAAGTACACATTGTCAATTTTGTAGAAGATGATTATTACGAAATGGATATCCGAAAGGGTGACAAAATAGAAATTATTAGAACAATGAGCAATACAGGTATACATATTACATAAATCAAAATATATTAATTTTTTTAATTATATATATTTAATTATATATATAAATATAATATAATATATTTTAATTATATATATAAATATAATATAATATATTTTAATTATATATATATACAAACTAAGAAATAAAATTTTCTCTCTCACAAAACCATACACTTGCCCATATGCCCATCATTTCACACACACGCATGTACGTACATCCGCATCTTCATGTACATATAAACACATACATATCCAAATTCATACTCACATACATATCCACACACTCCACACATATGAAGACACACGCTTGTACACATGCACCCACGCACATTTATAAAACAACATGCTTGTACACTCATACAAATACTCACACGTTTGCATACACACATACACATCGCATATTCACATACATGTTCATATACATGAATTCATATTCACACACACGTTCACACATGCGTTAGCATACACGCACACACACATTCACATGAATTTATTCTTATACTCATAAAATTTTCTCTCTCTTTATTTTATAATTAATCTGATATTATACATATCACATATATTATATGTAAATACAAACTTTATATCATTGTAATGATATTTTATTACTTCAGTTAAAAAGATTTAATAAAATATATAATACTATAACAAAATATTTATATTGATGTGTGTATTTCAAGAGAGAAAATTTTACGTACGTATCAATTTTCAACAAATTTTTTATAATTTATTTTTTAGTTTTTATTGGTTCATGCATTAAATAAATAATATGTATATTTAAATAAATAATATACAGGGTCCCCAAATTCGCAAATTCAGAATATACAGCGTGATTGTTGGTGCCAAAAGAAACAACTTTTTCCTCTGACAAAATTACGTCTGAGCACTACTTTTTAAATGAGAATGACTTTAATCTAACGAATGAGCGTTCTAGATTTCGCATTGAGTTAGGAGCGGTGCGCGAACGGAGTGCGTAACACATGAGAATATATACAGATAAGAAGTCTACATTTTGAATATATGCTTTAAAACATTTAATCGGCCCTTTTCAGAGCCAAAAAGTTTTTAGAACGTTGGAAAATAAACTTGGATTAAAATTATTCACGTATTATTTAATTTACAATATGTTACTTTTAATCGTTAATATCATTTGGGAGATATTTTCTAATGAAGTACTTAAGTTGAATTGAAAAGAAAATTTAGATATGCATAATTATAATATCTTTAGCAAAATAATAAAATAGCATACACGCTTATGCACCACGCATGTCGTCTGTACGCAGTTCTTGGTTCATGCAAAATTAAGAGCGCTCACGCATTAATTTAAAGTCATTCTCATTTAAAAGTAGTGCTCAGACACAATTTTGCCAGAGAAAAGCTGTTTCTTTTGACACGAACAATCACGCTGTACATTCCAAATCCGCAAATTTTGGAAGAACCTATATATTAGATAGATAATATATATACTTTATTTTACAATGTTGCAACTGTATCTAACAATAAGATTTAAACTGTTATCTAAAATTAAAACAGTTATCCAAGATTAAGATAAATATATTAATAATTAAAAATAATAATAATAATTAGAAATATATTAATTAGTTTTTTATTTTACTTTATTTTTATTTTTTAATTTTATATTTTTTTTAAAAAACTCCATCTTCATCTCGACTAAGAGCCAAACGCGATGTTATTGCGAACAAATTAAGATTTAGAAATTTTTGGAAACTGAGGAATTTGAATCCTATGGTTGGGATCTCAGAAATTCCCCTTGTTCCTTCTCTTAACATCCCCTGTAAGAAAAAGACGAGAAAAATATTGGTCCGAAAGTCGGCTGAATCGGGAATCGAACCCGAGACCTTCCGCTTGCCGGGCGACTGCTCTTCCAACTGAGCTATTCAGACACTTACAAATCAATATTTCTCTCAATGTTTATAACCCCCCCACCCCCCCACCAAGGCGTCGTACCTGGTCTAAACGCAACAAACATTAATAAGAATATTTGTGAGTCAGCTCTCCTATTTTTTAAAAACTCCATCTTCATCTCGACTAAGAGCCAAACGCGATGTTATTGCGACAAATTAAAATTTAGAAATTTTTGGAAACTGAGGAATTTGAATCCTATGGTTGGGATCTCAGAAATTCCCCTTGTTCCTTCTCTTAACATCCCCTGTAAGAAAAAGACGAGAAAAATATTGGTCCGAAAGTCGGCTGAATCGGGAATCGAACCCGAGACCTTCCGCTTGCCGGGCGACTGCTCTTCCAACTGAGCTATTCAGACATTTACAAATCAATATTTCTCTCAATGTTTATAACCCCCCACCCCCCCACCAAGGCGTCGTACCTGGTCTAAACGCAACAAACATTAATAAGAATATTTGTGAGTCAGCTCTCCTATTTTTTTTAAAAAACTCCATCTTCATCTCGACTAAGAGCCAAACGCGATGTTATTGCGACAAATTAAGATTTAGAAATTTTTAGAAACTGAGTAATTTGAATCCTATGGTTGGGATCTCAGAAATTCCCCTTGTTCCTTCTCTTAACATCCCCTGTAAGAAAAAGACGAGAAAAAATATTGGTCCGAAAGTTGGCTGAATCGGGAATCGAACCCGAGACCTTTTGCTTGCCGGGCGACTGCTCTTCTAACTTAGCTATTCAGACACTTACAAATCAATATTTCTCTCAATGTTTCGGACCAATATTTTTCTCGTCTTTTTCTTACAGGGGATGTTAAGAGAAGGAACAAGGGGAATTTCTGAGATCCCAACCATAGGATTCAAATTCCTCAGTTTCCAAAAATTTCTAAATCTTAATTTGTCGCAATAACATCGCGTTTGGCTCTTAGTCGAGATGAAGATGGAGTTTTTTAAAAAAAAATAGGAGAGCTGACTCACAAATATTCTTATTAATGTTTGTTGCGTTTAGACCAGGTACGACGCCTTGGTGGGGGGGTGGGGGGTTATAAACATTGAGAGAAATATTGATTTGTAAGTGTCTGAATAGCTCAGTTGGAAGAGCAGTCGCCCGGCAAGCGGAAGGTCTCGGGTTCGATTCCCGATTCAGCCGACTTTCGGACCAATATTTTTCTCGTCTTTTTCTTACAGGGGATGTTAAGAGAAGGAACAAGGGGAATTTCTGAGATCCCAACCATAGGATTCAAATTCCTCAGTTTCCAAAAATTTCTAAATCTTAATTTGTTGCAATAACATCGCGTTTGGCTCTTAGTCGAGATGAAGATGGAGTTTTTTAAAAAAAATAGGAGAGCTGACTCACAAATATTCTTATTAATGTTTGTTGCGTTTAGACCAGGTACGACGCCTTGGTGGGGGGGTGGGGGGTTATAAACATTGAGAGAAATATTGATTTGTAAGTGTCTGAATAGCTCAGTTGGAAGAGCAGTCGCCCGGCAAGCGGAAGGTCTCGGGTTCGATTCCCGATTCAGCCGACTTTCGGACCAATATTTTTCTCGTCTTTTTCTTACAGGGGATGTTAAGAGAAGGAACAAGGGGAATTTCTGAGATCCCAACCATAGGATTCAAATTCCTCAGTTTCCAAAAATTTCTAAATCTTAATTTGTCGCAATAACATCGCGTTTGGCTCTTAGTCGAGATGAAGATGGAGTTTTTACAAAAAAAATAGGAGAGCTGACTCACAAATATTCTTATTTATATTTTTTTGTTTTATTTTATAATTTTATTTTATTTTATTTTTATAATAGTACCGGCATACTTAACAGTAAATTCTGTAAAAGATATACGCAAGATAGATGGGCATATGACGCTATGTAATTTATTGAAAGGGATAAAAACCCCTCTAAAAAGAAAGAATGAGGATAAAGAAAATTTAGTACAAGTAAATGAAATTTTAATATAATAATATATAATAATAATAAAATATAATGATAAAAATAATATAAAATCAAAATATATATATATGTATATATATACAGGGTGACCCATTTTAACTTAGGCAGCCAAATAACTCGAAAAATAAGCACACTACAAAAAAATGTTTACAATCAAAATTTCGTCATTTCGAGGGGGACGTACAATGACGTTAACATCAGCCCTCTTACCTCTTCCCCTGGGCGGTGAGGGGGGGCAAGTTTGAAATCTTAAATGGAAACCTCTATTTTTTATTGCATATTCGGAATCTTTGGCTAAAAACACATACAATTTGTCTAAAACATTTTTTTCGATTCATGATAGATGGTGCTGTAATCGACGAAATTCAATTTCTTCGATTTCTCTTACTGAGAACCCATGCTTACGATTCTGCAATACATTAACAATAAAAATACCACGTTTTCATTGTTAATACTCGAAATTAGTCTTAAAACAAACTTTTCATTATTTTTATTACTCATTAATTACTTCTCAAGAAACTGCTTTTAGCGTAACCTGCCCTTTAGGCAACTTGAATGGTCCAAAGTACCGCACAAGAAACGCCCAATTACCTGCGGCGAGTGCACACTCAGTGCGCACTCCATTTAGTGCCAAAGTCACAAGTGTTTTTTTAACATTTGTACTCTGATAAAATTCTGGTAAAATGGCAAATTATACGCTTACAGAAGTAGTCGATATTCTTATAACCTTTGGTGAATGTGGTAGAAATTACAGACTTACTGCCCGTACTTATGCGGAGCGATTCCCAAATCGCCGCCATCCTACTGATCAACAAATTATAAACATTGAAAGGAGATCTCGTAATAATCCACTTCATCGCGAAAGGCGAAGGAATAGACTTCATAATAATAATGACCCTAGATTGCTCGCAGTTTTGGCTATGGTTCATTAAAATCCTCATATTAGTACCCGTCAAATAGAACGAGAACTGGGAATCCCTCAAACTACTCACTAAGAATAACATATCGCACTTATTTTCTAGAATCAAATTGTAATCAGTTTTACTTATATGTATGTATATTCAATGTGAACTTGCACCTTGAATAAAATATCACAGTTACTTTTCATGGTAATATATTATTACTAAATTTAGATAATATACACTTTACGTATGTTCACTTTGAACTGGCACCTTGAATAACATATCAGTTACTTTTCGTGATAATTTATTATTAGATCGTTTAAATTTTTGAGTACCTTCTTTTGAACATGGCCTGACCTTTTCATTTTTATGATTTTTTTAGGATTCCTTTATATTGCTACAACGTTGAATCTTTGTTTCGTCTTCTATATTGATACAACGTTGAAACAATGTCTACACGACATTGC
This sequence comes from Nylanderia fulva, assembly GCF_048542155.1. Taxonomy (NCBI): domain Eukaryota; kingdom Metazoa; phylum Arthropoda; class Insecta; order Hymenoptera; family Formicidae; genus Nylanderia; species Nylanderia fulva. Next base: position 27,796 of record NW_028191015.1, on the reverse strand, counting down.
AATTCAGCGGACATTAGACACTTCTGCAACATATTTTCAACACTGAATCTACATTTTATAATGTTGATACAATATTGCAATATTGCAGATTGATTCAACGTTTGTGTGCTGTATGGGTAAGTATCCTATACAGCACAAAAAGTTGAAATAACGTTGTTGATACGTTGCAATGTTGAATATTGAATTGAATCTATGTTGCATCTTCTACATTGATTCCTTCCCAGCAAACACGGTATATAAATGTTATGTACATGTAAGTATAAGTAATCAAGCATATGTTACATGTAACGTATATGTTAGTTGTAATTTCCCACTCATAAATGTAACATTTTTAATATAACATATATTACATTGTAGTTATATTGTCATTATATCCCAGATAGCACTGACATCGATACATCAATGTGCTATTTGGTATATAATTACAATATAACTACAATGTAATATATGTTATATTAAAAATGTTACATTTATGAATGAGAAATTACAACTAATATATACGTTACATGTAACATGCTTGATTATTTACATGTATATAACATTTATATACCATGTTTGCTGGGTTTATATTGCTACGTTGAATTTATGTTGCATATGGATATTATGTTATAGCCACAGACTTCTATATAATATATAGGATCTAAGCAGAATGGCTGACCTATAACATTAATAGTAATGTACAATAGTGTCTGTTGTCTCAAATCTTATGTCAACCATTCTGTTTAGTTTCTTACTCATCTTAGCTATTACATATATTATATCGCGAATTGAAATAACCAATCAGCAATTGATAGCCCGGTGTCTTAATTCTTAATAGAGGAATTCTACTTAGGTTCATCAAAAGGCTAAATATATAAAAGGTTCGCGGTCTAGTATATTATATAGAAGTCTGTGGTTATACAATATAGCAGATATTTAAGTATACATTTAAAATTTATTAACCTTTATTTTACAGATCCGATATATTAACACCTTATTAAATAGCAAAGGAGATAATATAGTTATAAAGTAAATAATTAATTTTAAATTAAATTAAATTATATTACATATATTAATTAAATTATATGAAATTATATTATATTACATATTTTATTTATTAAATTAAATTATATTATATTATATATTTACCTTTTTATTTTACAGGTTCGCACTCTGTCAATAAAAACTAATCACACACACACACCACACACAATTCCCTCCCCCCTCTCACTCTCAATAAAAAATTGGCTGCTCTGGCGCTGTATATAAAAGCTGCCTCAATAAGATCGGCTGCAACAGCGCTGAATTCTCGCTTGCCCTAGAGGCGCCCAATTAGAAAAAATTAATTTTTAGTTTACGCACAAACAAAAATTGTATACAAAATGTCTGTAAAGGCAAAAAAAAATAGAATTTTATCACTTAGAGACAAAATATATTTCTCCAAGGTGAATGGTTAACAGATATACATATAGAACATTTTGATAATCTTTTACAAATTTATTCAGATTATAAACCTGTCGAAACATGGCAAATCCAATGCCTTGATACGATTCAACCTGTACCAGAAAATAAAAAACATATACAGATATTACATAGTTCATCAAATTTATCAGATGGACATTGGGTATGTAGTTATTACGACACAAAAAACATATTTATTTATGATTCGTTAAATAATAAAAAATTGCACATACATCATAAACAATTCTTGAAAAAATTATTTCCAAGATATAACTTTGAAAAAAATTGTGTCAAATTTCCTACTGTACAATACCAACCAAACGGTAGCGATTGCGGGGTTTTTGCAATAGCCTTTGCAATTTCATTGTTATTCAATAATAAACCCGAAAAAATAAAATATGATCACAGTTTAATGCGTTTGCATTTAATTAAGGTTTTTGAATCTAATGTTATTGAGCATTTTCCACAAAATCCACAATATGCTCCTCAAAAGGTGCTTCCATTAGCAGTAATAAAAGCAAGAGAGATTGAAGCATCTCGTAAACGTACTATACGTCAATGTGAGACGGAACAACAATATTTGAATCGGTTAGAAGAGCAACGTCATATTTACCAACCTGAAAAAGAGTTAAGTAATAATCAATTACAATTAACGGAAAATAATTCAAAGAATTTAATGAAAACAAACAATGATATTTATGAAGAAACTAAGCAGCATGACTTGGAAAATCATTGTGTAAATAAACGTGCACGCTATTCACAAGATTTAGAAAAAAATCAGGCTACACAACATGATTTATATGAGCAAGATTCCGAGAATAATTGCATTGAACAGCACGATCTGTATAAACAGAGCTTAGAAGATAGACGCGCTAAACGATGCGATCGTTATAAACAAAATATAGAAGACAATCGCGCTAAACAGCGCAATCGATATAGACGAAATTTAAAAGATAATCGCGCTAAGCAGTGTGATCGTTATAAACAAAATTTAGAATACAATCGCGCTAAACAATGTGATCGTTATAAACAAAATTTAGAATACAATCGCGCTAAACAGTGTGATCGTTATAAACAAAATTTAGAATACAATCGCGCTAAACAGTGTGATCGTTATAAACAAAATTTAGAAGACAATCGCGCTAAACAGTGTGATCGTTATAAACAAAATTTAGAAGACAATCGCGCTAAAAAGCGTAATCGATATCAACGGAACTTAGAAGATGAACGCATTAAAGATCGATATCAATATGAACAAGATTTAGAAAATAAACGCGCACAAAAGCGTATGCGTTATTCGAAAAACTTTGAATATGAACAAGATAGACAAAAAAGATTGGATCCTAATCGCAAATGGCTTTATAATAAGCGATATTATCAGACAAAAAGACAAAAAATCAAAACAAAATCTACATTTGAAATAAAAACTTGCAATATTGCTAAAAAAATTACTAAAAAGTATAAACAATTCTGGTCGAAGAATACCATAAAACTTCGTAATTGTTCAGAAATATTTATAAAAAATATTATTGACAAAATCAATATTAAAGGTCATATTAAGAAACGATTGGAAGCCGAAAAAATTGTACGTTGGTGCATGTGTATTAGGAAAAATTATATTCGCAATATATACAAAATGTTAAGTTTGATTAAAAAGAAATCAGAAGTGTATTTGACTCTTGTCGCAGATTGTTCTACAATCGAAGACAAATTAACTGCGCTATGTGGCGAATCTAGACATACAGCTTCATCTGAAAATTATTTTATTGAGTCTACATATCATCATGATGTAAATCCATTGGAACCTTTGGTAATAAATGTAAAAGGAAAAGTAGTAAACATATTACCATTGACAACAGAACAAGCTAAAAAATCTTGGTCGTGTAATATTTCAGACTGTAAAACTAACAATCCGCTTTTAATTGACCGTTCTCAGAAGTCTCTTAAAACCATAAATACATGTACCTTAAACAATGAACCAAAACTGATGTGTAATACTGCAAGCTGTAAAATTAACGATCCACTTTTAATTGATCGTTATCAGAAGTTTCTCGAAACCGTAAATACATGTATTTTAAAAAATGTACCAAAACTTATGCAAAATATTCATAAATGTACAATGAAAATTTCAAATGAGAAATTGGGTCATACGCGTAGCTGTTATATTGATATAACACTTTGCGAAGGAATGTTTCTTTCAGTTCAATTATTATCGCCTCATTTTCCAAAAGTAAGATATATGAAGCGTTTAATTTATCAACTTACATATTTTTATCGAAAGTTGGAAAATCTAGATAATGCTTTAAATAATGCTGATATGAATACTTTGAATGAAATTGTGACTTCTGCACAGGAGAAAGTAGATATGTACAGACATCAACGGATTGATACAATTTTGAGTAATGATGATATTATGTTTAAATATCGTTTAGCATTTAAAGCATTGACTAAACGCTCTGTGGACACACTACGACATGTTTGCGTATCATGCGAGAGATTGTGTTATAAAAAAAGTGTTTCTAAAGTCAATAGTCTTCAGACACAAGTACATGTTAAAATTTGGAAAGATTTAATGACGTATGTACAACAACAAAAAGTTGATGCGCAATATATATGTAATTATTGTGCAGGCAAATTTCGTAAAGGCTTAATGCCTGCATACTGCGTCTTAAATAATCTCTTTACAAATCAGGTGCCTGAAGTAATATCATCTCTTAATAGTAGGGGAAATCGGGGTATTTTTGGACACGGGGTATTGTTGGACAGCGCGATATTTTTCCCGTTTGTAACGCTTGAGGTCTCCACCAACTAGCATCGACTCGTCTTATCATAATCTCATTTTCTATTGAGCACTTGACTTGTTTTGACGCATTGTTACCTCGCTATCATAGCAAACAGAATTTTGATGTTTGTAAAGTTTCTTTTTCACGTAGTGGTTTGTTCATTTTGACAACATTTTTCAACGAATTAAGTCAGGTAAATATAAATATTCTAATATTCTTTGAACTTTAAGCTTTCGACGCATATAAGAGTTCTGTATGTAATTTGCATTGCGTTACTTATACGCCGACATGTTGTAAAAATGAGCGTTCGGGGTATTATTGGACACTTAATTCTTGACAGTTCACGACATAACTTTGTGTGTTTGATGGGTAAAAGTGATTTTTCATGCATAATTTCAACAAAGCATTAGTTTTTCGACAATCTCTAATCGTTTTTTGGTCCGTTTAAATTTGTTTTGACAGAATGCCGCGTTATTATGCCAAAAAAAAGAAATCAAATAACTATGACAATATTTTGAAGGCGATTAGGTTGGTGAAAATCCATAAGAACTCAATCCGGCAAGCTGCAAAGACGCACAACATTCCGAAAAGCACATTGGCTTGGCATATTGCGAATTTCGATAAGGCAAAAATTGATGTTGCTACTGCTAATGTTAATGTGATGGAGAATTTGCTGACAGAACATTCGACAACCGGCAAAACAGTGAGTTGTATTGATTTAATCTAATTTTTTTCATTGAATCACAAATAAATTTATTTTTACCTATTTTTTATTTATTTTTTATAATTTTTTTTTATTTCAGATTTTCAATGTAGAGCAAGAGGGTGCGCTCATAAAATACATTCTGAAGGCCAGCGACATTAACTATGGATTGAGTTTGTTGGAGCTGCGGAAACTTGCATACGAATATGCTAAAAAAATTGGCATTTTGTATTCGGACTCGTAGGATGCCAAAGGAGAGGCAAGTTCGGATTGGCAATTGAGCTTCATGAAAACGTCATCAAAATTTGTCATTGCGAACACCGGAACAAGTGAGCCAGAAGCGTGCGAAGTCCTTCAACAAAGAGAATGTCGATGCCTTCTTCAGCAATCTGTCGTCTGTGCTCAATGCCACACCGTTCGAAGCGCATCGAATTTGGAACATGGACGAATGTGGATGCCCAACTGTCCCAACGAAAGCTGTGAAAATCATTGCACCGAAAGGAAAGAAACGGGTGGGCACATCGACATCGGCCGAGAGAGGCACATACGTGACTCTGGCATTGTCCGTCAGCGCTACGGGACAATCAATTCCGCCGTTTTTCCTCTTTCCACGAAAAATTATGAAACACGTGTACATGACGCATGCAACACAAGGTGCACTTGGTATCGCAAATGGTTCTGGGTGGATGACATCCGATCAATTCCTCAAATACATGGAGCATTTCATCAAATACACCGGCGCGAATAAGGATTCACCAACTCTTCTGCTTCTCGACAATCACACATCACATTTGTCGATTGACACCCTTGAATTGGCATTGGATCACGGCATTACCATGCTCTCATTCCCACCGCATTGCACTCACCGTATGCAGCCGCTCGATGTTTCGGTATTTGGACCCTTTCAAGACCATGTTCACCATAAAACATGATACTTGGAAGAAATCAAACGTCGGCGTGGTTTTTGATTTGCATCATGTGCCACTCATTGTCGACCAATGCTTAGATACTGCCGTGACCCCAAAAAACATCAAGGCTGGATTTAGAGCGACAGGTATTTTCCCATTCGATCCGCACGTCTTCACGGAAATCGACTTCATCGCTTCGCATTTGAGCGGCGAAAATGAGTGCGACGATGATGAAGAAGATGAAGATAATCAGCGTCGAATCATTGTGTCTGGCGATGCAATAGCAACCGCAGTACATGAAGAAGTCACGACATCTGAACCATCTACAAGCTCTGTCGTTTCGGCCAAAGAGCTCCGCGATGCATTAAAATAGGCAGGTCCGTTGAAACTTGGCACGCCAGCCAAAAAGTCAAATCGTGGCCGTAAGCCAATGAAATCGGTTGTTTTGACATCACCAGAAAATGTGTCTGACCAACGTGATAAGGCCGAGAAGAGGCGGCAAAATTTATCGGAGAAAGACGACACACCAGCAGCAAAGAAGAAAAAAGGCCGTGGCAAATCAAAGACTCCACAAAAGAAAATACCGTCTCCGAACAAAACTGACGCGGAGGAAGATATTGATTTCTGCATAATTTGCATGAAAAATATGCCCAAGGAAGAAAATCGCCGAAACACAGCCCATTGTATCGCTTGTGATCGATGTGTTCACTTAAGTTGTGCCGGAGCAAACCCGAACACTTTCACGTGCCTTAACTGCGATTCTCAATAATTTCCATCGTTATATTTTACTTTATTTTATTCATTATAATATATTCTTTCGTTTTCATTAACAAATAAACGTTTTCCAGCAATAATTTTCATTTTTTTTCGATTTACAAAACTGTCCAATAATACCCCGAGATTTTTTAAAATCTCAAAAACCAGGTTTTTGCGCCAACTGATACAGAGTGTACAATTTTAACAATTAGGTCAATATGCAGGTACCAAAAGAAAGGTTATTTATCGTACTACAAAATCAAGCTTTGAAATTTTGAGAAAAAGCAATTTTTTTTAGAGTTTCTGGACAAAATAAAAGTGTGTCCAAGAATACCCCGTCTTCCCCTACATTCGAAAAAATTCTTATACAGAGAGCTAAAGCGTTTCAAACTGTCCTTAAAATGGGAACTGTTATTAATAAAAAGTTGCCTCAAAGACAAATGGTATCAAAAGTTAAAGGTAGAACATTTCATTTACCACTTCCGTTACAGGAGACATTGAATAAATTATGTTCTAATACTGATTCAATAAATATTAATCATGAGTTATATATATTAGTTAGAGGTATCCCGACAAAATCAAAGATTATTTGGGAAGAGGTAGTTGATGTTAAAAAAGTATTTGACGCTTTAACGTGGTTAAAGCGCAACAATACTTTATATTCTCATATTATATTGCCAAATGATTACAATGATTTACGTTTACCAAAATTAAAAAATTCAGAATTTCAAATGGAAGATGAGACAGAAGATAATGCAGAAGTAGCTGATGATGAGACTGAATTATTAAATGAGACAGAAGGTAATGCAGAAGTAGCTGATGATGAGACTGAATTATTAAATGATCCGATAGAAAAGAGAAGAAATGGTACGTTAGAAGGTCAACGGAAAGCAATGTTGACTCAAGTGACTAATGCTGAAAACGATGGCTATTACGAACAATATACCATCTATCCCTTATATGAAAAGAAAGCAAATAAAACTGCGACAGCTTTATATCAAATGTTAAAAATTCAGGACTTGCCTCTGAACAATCGTGAGCAACATTTAGATTTAATGTGTTTTCCAGATTTATATTCTTCTGGTATTAATGGACAACGTGAGATTAGACAAGTTAAACTTCATGATCATAAATTTATTAAATGTCGTTTGACATCTAAACATCCACAGTATAGATTAAATCTACAATATGTATTTTATTTATTGAACGATGCAAATATGCGTCAATTAAGTCGTGGAATTTTTCATAAAATGAATGTAACTAATCCGCGACTTTGTTATACAGCTGCAGAATACCTAGACGCAATGTCAAAAGAATTGTTGGAATCTAATTTGAGTACAATATTTGCCACACTTCGAAATACGGAGCAATATTGGTGTAAACCGAGAAACGATTTAAATTGTATGACGCAGCATTATGGACCTGCGACATGGTTTTTAACACTCAGTCCAAGTGAGTGGTTGTGGGAAAATTTAAGTGAATATATTCGTGAAGTAAATGAATGGCATGACGCTTCCTTAAGCGTTAGCGCACTCGTTGTTAGAGATCCAGTATCAACATCCAGGTTTCTCGATAATAAGTTTCGGGCAATGCTTGACTTCATTAGGTCTACAGATCATCCAATTGGAGAAGTAACGCACTATTTCTGGCGACGAGAATATCAAGGTAGAGGTATACAACATTTTCACTTATTAATTTGGATTAAAAATGCACCAATTTTCGGTGAATCTACTATTGAGGAAGTTTCCAAATTTATTTCACAACATATAAGCTGCACAATACCGGATAAAAATATTTCGCCATTGTTGTACAGACGTGTTGATACGCATCAGCGACATACACATAATGATTATTGTTTTCGTTCTAAAAAAGTAAGACGTAAAGTTATTCGTCGATGTCGTTTTGGATTTCCTCGTCCCGTTACTGAAACTTTGAATATCAGGGATGTGGCAACTTCGATAGCCGGTAGAAAACAATTGAAACATAAAAGTAGACTTTACGATCTTCCTCGAACGGATAATGAAGGTAATATAAATGACTATAATCCTGTTCTTCTTACTGCATGGGAAGGTAATATGGATATACAATTTATTGGTGAAAAATCATCGCTGCTAACCTGGTATGTTACTAAATATATGAATAAAGCGGGAAAAAGTGAATTATCTGAGAATATTCTTGATAGTAAGGATAACAAAAACAAATCATTAGCGAGTCATCTTTGGAATATTGCTTTGCGATTTACGAATAATAGAGAATGTGGAGCTCTCGAAGCTGCTGATACATTGTTAGGTATTCCTTTGTATGGAACTGATCGAAATACAACCATCAGATGGTTAGATGTTAATCAAATACGATATAGAAAATTAAAAAGTCGTAAAGAAATTGAAGCTCTTGATCCTGAATCTACAGATATATTTTATCAATCTTTGACAGATGATCATTATCCACATAGACCAAACGAATTAGAAAATACGTCTCTTTATGAATTTGCACAGTGGTACGATATCTCAAAGATCAAACCGAAAAATAAGTTTATTGAATATTATAAAATAGGTAATGGTTGTTATCTTAAACGGCGACAGCGCGGATATCTTATTAATCATTTTAGATATAATGTTAATACACAGCCGGAAAATTATTTCTTTGCGTTATTGCTTATGTTTAAACCATGGCGAAAATTAGAGGATCTTAAAAATGAATGCGATACTTTACCGAATCGTTTCACAAAGTAAAACTGCATCTTGTAGAAGCATTGCAATATCATGAAAGATTAGAAGAATTGCAAAAAGCATTTGAAACTGCAAAACAGTTAGTTCAGCAATGCTTAGATGACGATTTGCAAAAAGAGCAGTCTCAGGATGATCCTGAAAATGCAATAGGTATTCAAAATATAGAGGCTGGTGAAGCAATGCAAGATTTTAAAGATCTTGGTGATAGAGCAATTCAAGAAATTGATGTATCTGACATGATAGTAAAATTAAATACGGATCAAAAACGAGTATTTGATAAAGTTACCAATGCTGTAGAGTCCGATAAATCAATATTACGATTATATGTTAGCGGAGAAGGTGGTACTGGAAAAAGTTTCTTAATCAAGACTATTAAATGCTGGATAAAACAAAATCTCAACAAAGATACTGCTGTAACAGCACCTACTGGTATAGCAGCATTTAATATAGATAATTTGACAGTTCATAGATTGCTTCAATTACCCGTTGAACATGGTCAAACTCCTAAGTATAAACAATTATCTGATTGTGTATTAAAAGTTTTACGAACAGATCTTAAAGATGTTCTTCTTTACGTAATTGATGAAGTGTCAATGATATCTAATTTGACTTTAATATATATTCATCTTCGATTGTCTGAGATATTTGATACTAGTGATTACGATGATGGTTGGTTTGGTCGAAAGCATATTCTTTTATTCGGAGACTTGCTTCAATTGTTTCCTGTACGCGAAGATCTTATCTTTACACATTTATCCGATCAAAAAATTGCTAATTATCTTGGTTCTTTAAATGCTGTTAATTTATGGATTACATTATTTGAATTTGATGAATTGATAATCAATATGCGTCAGCAAGGAGATAATTCATACCGTGAATTATTGTCGCGAATTCGTATTGGTTTAGTGACAAAATCTGATTGTAAAATTCTAGAGAGTAGAAAAATATCTTTCAAAGCTGATTCTTTCGAATCTAGATTAAATGAATTATGTGATTTTATTAACAGTTTATCATCGGACACTGTTTGTTTATTTCCTACTTGTAATATGTGTGATGTCCTTAATAATGCAATGTTAAGTCGCATTACTTTCAAAGAAATATTATTAATTGCTGAAGATACGATTGATTGTACATCATATGTAAAAAAGAAAGTATTAAAAGTATTGTCAAATAACGATGATGATAGTTCTCAAACAGCTGGACTTTCAAAACAAATTACAATTAAAATTGGAGCAAAAGTTATGATTCGGCGTAACATCGATGCCAGTTTGGGTCTTGTAAACGGTACAATTGCTAAAGTAATTTTAATTGTACGAGAAACATCTACTGATGACATAGAAAAGATTAAACTTCTTTTACCATCAGGTTTAGAATATGAAATTGAAAGAGTAACGGCTAAATTTCAGGTATTGGATAGAGCGTATGTGATTCGAAAACAATTTCCATTATCTTTAAGTTATGGCATCACTATTCATAAAAGCCAAGGATTAAGTTTGCAAAGTGTTGTTATGGATATTGGCAACTCTTTATTTAGTTGTGGTCAAAATGTTGCCTTGTCGCGAGTAACATCTCTAGAATGAGTGCATTTAATTAACCTTGATCCTTCAGCATTAATAGCTAACAAAAAAGCTATTATTGAATATAATCGTTTAAAACAGATATACAATCCGAAAGCAGAAATGATTGCTGTGTCAAAAGAACGTTGTCGTAAAGTAAAAGATGTGTTGTGTGCCTCGGGAGAGACACCAGGGGGTCGCGCCAAATTGGGATGGGAATCCGGGGCGTCAGGACTTGTCGGGTGTTTGTAGAAAATGCACTGCACTTTTCTTATTAAAAATCTTTATTCAACGTTAACCACTTGGCCTTTATTTATTTCACCAATATTTACACTGAAGCTTTGCCGGGAGTGTGGCACTGACTTCCTATCACTCCGCGTATCGCGCACAACTGCGAGTCGATGCTAAGTGCGCGCGCGGTTAGCGAGACCGTGGTTAGAGCAATTGTTTGTGTCTGCGACTCAGCGAGTTGGCGCGTCTCTACTCTCTTTTTATAATGTTGTTGAGAATCTAGGTGCAAGCGAAGCAGATTCAAAGTCCTTCTGCTTTGCTTGCACGTTGACCAATTTCTGTTCCGCGTATATCTCGCATTGTATGCGTTTTTAACGCGGTCATTATCTGTCGTAATTCTGATTCCGCGTATACCTCGCATCGTATGCGTTTTTTAACGCGGTCAGTGTGTGTCGTAATTCCGATTCCGCGTATACCTCGCATCGTATGCGTTTTTTAACGCGGTCAGTGTTTGTCGTAATTGCGGATGTAATACGAGTACTCATTTCTTAATACTAGTTACCTTTTAATAGTTATATCTATTGTATATCTTTGGGGGATATAACAGATGTTCCATGGGCGTTACCAAAAATAGTTACTTCTGTTCAAAAATCAAATTCAGATCGAAAAATTCAACATACGGTTTCAAAGAAAAGAATTCAAAGCACTGCTTGGATCATACGTGGTTTTCAGAATACAGACAAGATTTCATGTTATGCAAATTACAGTATTGCAATATTTATTACATTTAAATATTATTAGGCAGCAGTTGATTAATTGCGACAAAACAGACGTTTTACGTATATTAATGCATTGATATGAAAATGGAATGCGAAATCTAAATACATATGCAATACGGCAATGTTTAGGAGAATATTTTTCGAGTATGATAAGACAAAACGCGTACGATTTTCTTACTGCACTTTGCGAAAAATATGATTGCATTACAAATTTGATACAACATCAAGTAACTTCTACCAAGCGATGCAAAACATGTGGTAATACAAAAACTATTGTTGAAAATAATGTCGCTATTTCAATTTCCCTTGATAATTTAAAGAAAAAAAGTTGTAATCTTAATGAATTATTAAATTCTACATTTTCACATTGGTTTCACTTACACAACGAATCATGTGAATATTGTACTGGAACTGATCAAATATTTAAAAATGAAGTAACATTAACAAAAGAAATAATTGTTATTCGTTTAATACTATTTTTAGCACAAGATGGTAAATTAATAAAAGCAGAAAACAAATTTAATTTATGTGCTGTTCCAACAACTAAAGTATTAATAGCGGGACAATTGTACAAGACGATGAGTGCTATACTTTATGATAGTTCGTGCACCGATGAAGGTCATTATGTAAGCATATGTAGAGAAGAACTATCTAATATTTGGATCGAAATAGATGAAGCAGAAGTAAAAAAGAGCCAGTGGCCTAAAGGTGCTAAAGATGTTTATATAATATTTTTACAAAAAATAGGTAATAAATAATACTAATTCGATAAAAATAAAGTAGTTATAAAATTCTTCCTAAATAGATTTTTATAATATCAAGTTTAAGACTATTACTATTTAATCATTTAATATTGTATTTTGATTAGTCCTATATAAAAAAAGGTTTCGTAATATATTAGCAATTTCATGACAACGCTTTACATTCTGCATTATTCGTGAAGTGCAAAAAAATATTTTTTACTTAAAATACAAGATAGTTATTTTTATCTATAATAAGCAAAGAGGACCGTCGTATTTTGAAATATGACGGGGGTGGTGGCGGGTTCTTTGCTTATTTATTTAAAGATGCTTATCATATACAAAAATGAATGATATAATCTCTAAAAACTAACCTTTAAAAAAAAGGTAAAAAAACCCATGTAGAATCCTACCTATAAAAAATTAATCATTGCAAACCCATGTAGAATCCTAGGCAAAATTAACCGTTGCAAACCCATGTAGAATCGTACCCATTGCAAACCTATGTGGAATCCATTGAAAAATTAACCATTGCAAACCCATGTAGAATCCTATGAAAAATTAACCATTGCAAACCCAGAGTAAAATTGTATTAAAAATTATCCATTGCAAATTTATGTAGAATCCTACATTGCAAATCCATGTACAAAAGAATTGTATGAAAAATTATCGATTATAAACCCATGTACAATCGTAACAAAAGTAATGAAATAAAAAAAAATTGCGCCAAGTGAAAGTAGAAACTTGTACCAGTGGAAACTTAAAGTTGCAGACATATATAGAATCGTATAATGAATCAGTAAAAATTTAAATTTGCAAATGTAGAATCGTACCATAAAAAAAACTTATCTTTTAAAAAAAAAAAGATAAACAGGATGCCAAGTCCATGCGCCATGTGAAAAAGTGTTAAACAAAAAAATATTTTTAAATAAAAAAATCTATCAATTGACAAAAATTTATGTTCTAAAATTAATATCTCTACAAAAAGTAATGTCCAAAAATTGCGCGAATAAATAAACATTTTTATAAAAAATTAAAATTTAAAAACTTATTAATATAAAATAAAAAGAAATAAAAAAATTTTAGTTAAAAAAACTGGGCGCGCTGCTAAATAATATTCTAATAATATTAAAATTAAATTGTTACTTTTAAACTCATTGCAGTTAAAATATGTTTTGTGTTTAAATTAATTAATGTTACTTTAAAGTGCATTGTAATTTTGAAACTTAGCAGTTTCTGTTTTGTCGCAATTAATCAACTGCTGCCTAATAATATTTAAATGTAATAAACATTGCAATACTGTATTTGCATAACATGAAATCTTGTCTGTATTCTGAAAACCACGTATGATCCAAGCAGTGCTTTGAATTCTTTTCTTTGAAACCGTATGTTGAATTTTTCGATCTGAATTTTATTTTTGAACAGAAGTAACTATTTTTGGTAACGCCCATGGAACATCTTTTACTTTACGACAACGTTCTTTTGACACAGCAATCATTTCTGCTTTCGGATTGTATATCTGTTTTAAACGATTATATTCAATAATAGCTTTTTCGTTAGCTATTACTGCTGAAGGATCAAAGTTAATTAAATGCACTCTTTCTAGAGATGTTACTCGCGACAAGGCAACATAAATTTGACCACAACTAAATACAGAGTTGCCAATATCCATAACAACAGTTTGCAAACTTAATCCTTGGCTTTTATGAATAGTGATGCAATAACTTAAAGATAATGGAAATTGTTTTCGAATCACATACGCTCTATCCAAAACCTGAAATTTAGCCGTTACTCTTTCAATTTCATATTAGATTTAGATTTTAGATTTAGATATATTTATTGCCGCCCCAATTGGGGATTAGAAGGCGCTTTTTTTTAAAGGAGCGTTCCCAAATCTTTATTTCTTCCTTTACACTTTTTCCTTAACCTAAACTTATACCTATAACTTAACCTAATTACATATTATCCAATTTTCGCCACGCCTCTCCTCTTCGCCGCCTTTTTCATCTTTTCTCGCATTTCTGCCCTACCTACACACACACACGTCCGCTTTTCCCTAACCTTTCTTATCCTAACTTAACTTAACTACCTACGCAATCTTATATTCTACTTAGCCTATGTTGGACCTCCGCTTCCGGTTACCGTTATTCTTCCACTCTTTTCCTCTCCCTCCCTCTCTCTCTCACACTCACTCTCACACTCACTCTCCCCCTCTCTCTCCCCTCATCTCCTACCCTCTCTCATCCCCCTGTCCTCTTTTTTCCTTCTTCTCCTTCTCCCCCTCCCCTTTCCCTCTTGCTTTCTCTAACCTTTTTACCCATATTTTCCCTTCTCCCTCCTCCTAATATCTCCTTTACCATTTCCTGCCAGCTCTCTTCCTTTCCCCAATCCATACATTCCTCCCACACATGCTCCCACGTCTCTAACCCTCTCCCACATATCCTGCACTTCCTATCCTCCTCCTTTTTCCAATACCTATTTCTCTTCATTTCATTCCCCAGTCTATACCTTGCCATTCTCCTCCATCTACCTCCCGCCCACCCTTTCTTCAAATAGCCCGGAATCCCCTCCCCTTTAATCTGTTTGTACCACTTATTGTATTCCGATTTTATCATTTTTCCTACCCTCTCTTCCCTCTGCTCCTTTCCTTCCCATTCCTCAACTTCTTCCCATCTGAACTCCCCCTTTTCTCTTCTTTCCTCTATCTCCCTTAATACCATTCCCTTACCCTCAAAGAATTCCCTCCTTTCTCTCTCCCACTCTGACAATTCCCCTCCTTTCTTTGCCCTTTTTTTAATCTCCCCCAAACATATTCTCGCCAACCATCCTCCCTTATCCTCCTCTAGCCTTCTCTCATATCCCCATGCTCTTCTTTCCATCCTTGTCCTTATCTTTTCCCTTTGCAATTCCTCCCTTACCATATATCCAGGCGTTCCCCAATCCACTCCTAACATCCATCTCAGATACCTTTCTTGTATCCTTTCCAATCCCTCTCTCTCTTCCCATCCCCATATCTCCACCCCGTATCCTAAAACTGTCCATAATAACGCATCGAAGAGCCACAACCTCCTCCCCCAATTATTCCCAAATCTCCTCTTACCTATTCCCCATACCTGTCCCATAATTGCTGCCCCTCTCTTTATTCTGTCCCTTACCTGTCCCTCTTGCCCTCCATTCCTTTGAATCACATATCCTAAGTACTTGTACTCCTTCACCTCCTCTAATTTTTTTCCCTTCCAAAACCAACTAGCCTTTTTTAACCTCCCTCCCCCTTTCCTGCATCTCATCACCTTCGACTTCTTTTCATTCAATTCCAGTCCCTTCCCCTCCAGATATCTCCCTAACCTCTCCATCATACACCTCATCCCCCCCTCATCTTCTGCCAACAGCACCACGTCATCCGCGTACGCTAACGTATAAACCTTGCTCTCTCCTAACCTCACACCCCCCCATCTCCCTTTCTTCATTTCTTCCTCCAAGTCCGCCATCAACATGTTAAACAGAAGTGGGCTCATTGGGCATCCCTGTCTCACCCCCCTCCCCGTCCAAAACTTTTCCCCCACCTCCTCCCCTATTCTAACCCTGAACCCTATCTCTCCTAACACTTCCTCGCACCTCCTCACCGTCTCTCCTTCACTCCCCTCCCTCTTAACGCCGCCATCAACTTCACTCTGTCCACCGAATCAAACGCTGCTCTCAGGTCCACAAACAGTAGTACCATTTGCTTTCCTTTCCTACTTATTTGTCTGTTTATTAAATAATTTAGTACATAGATATTATCCACCGTTCCCATCCCTTTCTTAAACCCCGTTTGATTCGGTGGTAACATCCCTTTTTCCTCTATTTCTCCCTTCAATCTCTCTGCCAACACCGTCGCATATACTTTGTATAACGACGGTGTCAGAGTTACCCCCCTGTACTCCGAAACCTCTTTTCCCTCACCCCTCTTCAAAATTGGCACCACCAGCCCTTCACTTTACTCCCTTATCCACCCCTCCCCCTTCCTTATCCTATTGCATATCTCCCATACCCACTTTTCTATTCCCTCTTATCCAAATTTCCACACTTCTCCCGGAATCCCATCCACCCCCACCGCCTTTCTTTCCTTTATCCTACCTATCGCCCTCCTAATTTCTCCCTTTTCTATCTGATCTTCTCCTCTCCTTCTCCATCCTACTTCCTCCCATTATCACTCTTGACTCTACCCCTCCTAATAGATCTCTAAAATATCTGTTCCATTCTTCCATCTCAATCCCCTCTCCCATTCCTCCTTTTCCTTTTCCCCTTTCCCTTCTAACCACCTCCCAAACCTGCCCCTCCGTCCTCGCTTTCATTGCTTTCTTCGTCCACTCTTCATTCTCCTCCTCCTTCTTCTTTCTACATAATCTCTCATACTCCTTTTTTCTTTTCCTGTATTCTTCTCCTTTCCCCCCTATCCTCCTCCACCTTTTTAACACCTTTGCCACCTCCCCCTTCTCTCTTCTACACTCCCTATCAAACCACCCTCTCCTTTTTTCTTTCTTCTCCTTTCCTTCTCTCTCATTCCCCTTATCTAACACTTCCTGTATCTTCTTTTTCTTCTCCTCCCACTCCCCCTCTACACCCTCCTCTTCTTGCTCATTCCTCTGCTTCCCCCATATTTCCCCTATCTTCTCCCTAAATTCCTTCTTCCCCTCTTCCGTCCAGTTCCATCTCCTTTTTTTTCCTTTTCTTTCCCCTCCTCCTCCTTTCCCTTCGAACCACACTATTAACGGCATGTGATCCGAGTCCACCCTTTCACCTATCTCTAACTTCCTGATTTCCTCTCTTACCTCCTCATTACCTATTATATAATCTATTACCGATTTTCCATTCGGCCCCATATACGTCCACCCCCCTTCCTCATTCCCTGCTATTCCTCCATTCATTATCGCCCACCCCTTTTCCTCCAACTTCTTCACCAACCTTCTCCCTTCCCTATTTACCTTTGTATCTCTTGATTTTCTCCCCTTCCCTTCCCCTCCTTCCTTCTTTCCTATCTCCACTCTTCCTCCTAAATTTCCCGTTCTTGCATTAAAATCCCCCCCTATTATCGTTCTTACTCTGTCTCCCTCCTCCTTCATCCACTCATTCATCATCCCCTAGTTTCTTCTCCATCTCCCCATTTATGTACACTCCCACCAACCTCCATCTCTCTTCTCTTTTTCCTATCATCACCTCCATCATTCCCTCTTTATCCGCCTTACACTTTCCTTCTATTCCTACCCCTTTTCTCACCCCCACTATAATTCCACCCATAGCCCTTCCTTTTTTACTCTTCCTCCTCGCATATTGCACCTCCCATTTATATCCTCCCGGCATCCTCCCTTTCATCTTTCCCCACCTCTTTTCATCTACCCATGTCTCTAGAAAAAACATTACATCCCATTCTCCTACCGCTTCCCAGAAGTCCGCGTCCTTATTTCTTAATCCCGCCACATTCCAGAATGCCACCTTCCATCCTTCCTCCCCTTCTCCTTCCTCCTTTCTTTCTTCCCCTCCTTTCCCTTGCCCTTTACCTCCCACTTCCCTCTTCTCTCTCTTTTCTCTTTTTCACTCTTTCTTCCCCACTCTTTCCCTCCCCTCCTTTCGCGTCTCCTGTATTGTTTCCATCCCCTTTCCCTTCTATTCCCTCCTTTCTCCTCTCTTCTCTCCTCTCATTCCCTGCTCCTTCCTCCTTTAGTTCCTCTTTCACCTCGTCCCATCTCCACCATTTACCTCTCATCCAAATTCTCCCATACCTTACCCATGCCCTCCTTCCCTCTCTATCTTCCCCTCTCGCCAACTCTCCTAATCTCCACATCATCCTTCTTTCTTTCCACGTTAGATCCTCTTCAATCCTCTCCTCCCTTCCTCTCAACCTCCTTTTCTTTTCCATTATCTCCCTTTTAACCTCCATCTCTCCCACCCTTACTAATGCTATACTTGTCCCGTCCCTTCTCCCTTCCCCTATTCTCCTCACTTCCTCTACTTGCCCCCCTTCCCCTATCTCTTTTAATAATTTCTCCACCTCCTCTTTCACCCCCCCTTCTCCTCCCTTAATTCCTTTTATTATCACATTCTTTCTCTTTTCTTCTCTTTCCTTTCTCTCCCATTTCCATTCCATCCTCTTAATCCTATCTTCCATCTCCTCAATCTCCTTTTCCTTCTCCCCTTTCTCTCTCTCCCCCTTTTTTCCTATCTCTAATTCTTCCATTTTCTTCTTCATCTCCTTAATCCTTTCCATAAATTCCTCCCTTTCTCTCTCCCACCTTTTCTCCCTCTCCCCCATTTCTTTTTTTAGCCCCTTTACCTCCTCCCTTAATTCCTCCTGCCCTCTTACTCCCTCCTTAATCTCTTCTTTAATCTCTCTTCTTATCTCTCTCATCTCCTGAATTATCTCCTCCTTCCATTCCCTTCCCATCTCTTTTAATATCTCCCCTATCCCTCCTGTCTCTTCCCTCCTTTCAACCTCTGGCGACCTTATCACCTTTTTGCTTCTCCTGAACGCCCACTCCAAATCCCCTTTTCCCTCTCTCTCCTTTCTCAACCCTACTTTCTCTAATTCCTCCCTTTTTCTTTTCAAAACCTCCTCTGCCGTCCCTGTGCTCCCTCTTCTCTCTCATTTCTCCGTCTTCTTTAATCTTTTTATCTCCTCTATTTCTTTTCTTTCCATCTATATCTCCTTTACTCTATATCTAGTGACTTTCCCTATACCCTATTTCAGTTACTTTCTCCTCTGCTAGTGACTTTCCCTATATCCTCGACTGGTTCCTCTGTCACTAGAGACTTTCCCCGCACCTACACCTATCCCCTATCTCTCCTCTCCTTTTACACCTGCACTCCTCTTTCTTAGTACCTTCCTCTCCCCTCGTGCCCCTGATCTATCTTCCAAACTGCCAACTCACTCTACCTGCATCACTTCTCTTCCTTCTCACCGCTCTATTCCCTTCTCACCCCACTTGCCTGCACTCCCCTTGCATTCGCCACCTCCAGCTTCTCACTCTCTCACTCTCTCTCCCCCTTTCTCTTCCTCACACCTCTAATACTCCACTCAAATACACACACTGACAGCACCTCAACCTTCTCACACGCAACCGGAAACGGAAGTCCAATTTCATATTCTAAACCTGATGGTAAAAGAAGTTTAATCTTTTCTATGTCATCAGTAGATGTTTTTCGTACAATTAAAATTACTTTAGCAATTGTACCGTTTACAAGACCCAAACTGGCATCGATGTTACGCCGAATCATAACTTTTGCTCCAATTTTAATTGTAATTTGTTTTGAAAGTCCAGCTGTTCGAGAACTATCATCATCGTTATTTGACAATACTTTTAATACTTTCTTTTTTACATATGATGTACAATCAATCGTATCTTCAGCAATTAATAATATTTCTTTGAAAGTAATGCGACTTAACATTGCATTATTAAGGACATCACACATATTACAAGTAGGAAATAAACAAACAGTGTCCGATGATAAACTGTTAATAAAATCACATAATTCATTTAATCTAGATTCGAAAGAATCAGCTTTGAAAGATATTTTTCTACTCTCTAGAATTTTACAATCAGATTTTGTCACTAAACCAATACGAATTCGCGACAATAATTCACGGTATGAATTATCTCCTTGCTGACGCATATTGATTATCAATTCATCAAATTCAAATAATGTAATCCATAAATTAACAGCATTTAAAGAACCAAGATAATTAGCAATTTTTTGATCGGATAAATGTGTAAAGATAAGATCTTCGCGTACAGGAAACAATTGAAGCAAGTCTCCGAATAAAAGAATATGCTTTCGACCAAACCAACCATCATCGTAATCACTAGTATCAAATATCTCAGACAATCGAAGATGAATATATATTAAAGTCAAATTAGATATCATTGACACTTCATCAATTACGTAAAGAAGAACATCTTTAAGATCTGTTCGTAAAACTTTTAATACACAATCAGATAATTGTTTATACTTAGGAGTTTGACCATGTTCAACGGGTAATTGAAGCAATCTATGAACTGTCAAATTATCTATATTAAATGCTGCTATACCAGTAGGTGCTGTTACAGCAGTATCTTTGTTGAGATTTTGTTTTATCCAGCATTTAATAGTCTTGATTAAGAAACTTTTTCCAGTACCACCTTCTCCGCTAACATATAATCGTAATATTGATTTATCGGACTCTACAACATTGGTAACTTTATCAAATACTCGTTTTTGATCCGTATTTAATTTTACTATCATGTCAGATACATCAATTTCTTGAATTGCTCTATCACCAAGATCTTTAAAATCTTGCATTGCTTCACCAGCCTCTATATTTTGAATACCTATTGCATTTTCAGGATCATCCTGAGACTGCTCTTTTTGCAAATCGTCATCTAAGCATTGCTGAACTAACTGTTTTGCAGTTTCAAATGCTTTTTGCAATTCTTCTAATCTTTCATGATATTGCAATGCTTCTACAAGATGCAGTTTTACTTTGTGAAACGATTCGGTAAAGTATCGCATTCATTTTTAAGATCCTCTAATTTTCGCCATGGTTTAAACATAAGCAATAACGCAAAGAAATAATTTTCCGGCTGTGTATTAACATTATATCTAAAATGATTAATAAGATATCCGCGCTGTCGCCGTTTAAGATAACAACCATTACCTATTTTATAATATTCAATAAACTTATTTTTCGGTTTGATCTTTGAGATATCGTACCACTGTGCAAATTCATAAAGAGACGTATTTTCTAATTCGTTTGGTCTATGTGGATAATGATCATCTGTCAAAGATTGATAAAATATATCTGTAGATTCAGGATCAAGAGCTTCAATTTCTTTACGACTTTTTAATTTTCTATATCGTATTTGATTAACATCTAACCATCTGATGGTTGTATTTCGATCAGTTCCATACAAAGGAATACCTAACAATGTATCAGCAGCTTCGAGAGCTCCACATTCTCTATTATTCGTAAATCGCAAAGCAATATTCCAAAGATGACTCGCTAATGATTTGTTTTTGTTATCCTTACTATCAAGAATATTCTCAGATAATTCACTTTTTCCCGCTTTATTCATATATTTAGTAACATACCAGGTTAGCAGCGATGATTTTTCACCAATAAATTGTATATCCATATTACCTTCCCATGCAGTAAGAAGAACAGGATTATAGTCATTTATATTACCTTCATTATCCGTTCGAGGAAGATCGTAAAGTCTACTTTTATGTTTCAATTGTTTTCTACCGGCTATCGAAGTTGCCACATCCCTGATATTCAAAGTTTCAGTAACGGGACGAGGAAATCCAAAACGACATCGACGAATAACTTTACGTCCTACTTTTTTAGAACGAAGACAATAATCATTATGTGTATGTCGCTGATGCGTATCAACACGTCTGTACAACAATGGCGAAATATTTTTATCCGGTATTGTGCAGCTTATATGTTGTGAAATAAATTTTGAAACTTCCTCAATAGTAGATTCACCGAAAATTGGTGCATTTTTAATCCAAATTAATAAGTGAAAATGTTGTATACCTCTACCTTGATATTCTCGTCGCCAGAAATAGTGCGTTACTTCTCCAATTGGATGATCTTTAGACCTAATGAAGTCAAGCATTGCCCGAAACTTATTATCGAGAAATCTGGATGTTGATACTGGATCTCTAACAACGAGTGCGCTAACGCTTAAGGAAGCGTCATGCCATTCATTTACTTCACGAATATATTCACTTAAATCTTCCCACAACCACTCACTTGGACTGAGTGTTAAAAACCATGTCGCAGGTCCATAATGCTGCGTCATACAATTTAAATCGTTTCTCGGTTTACACCAATATTGCTCCGTATTTCGAAGTGTGGCAAATATTGTACTCAAATTAGATTCCAACAATTCTTTCGACATTGCGTCTAGGTATTCTGCAGCTGTATAACGAAGTCGCGGATTAGTTACATTCATTTTATGAAAAATTCCACGACTTAATTGACGCATATTTGCATCGTTCAATAAATAGAATACATATTGTAGATTTAATCTATACTGTGGATGTTTAGATGTCAAACGACATTTAATAAATTCATGATCATGAAGTTTAACTTGTCTAATCTCACGTTGTCCATTAATACCAGAAGAATATAAATCTGGAAAACACATTAAATCTAAATGTTGCTCACGATTGTTCAGAGGCAAGTCCTGAATTTTTAACATTTAATATAAAGCTGTCGCAGTTTTATTTGCTTTCTTTTCATATAAGGGATAGATGGTATATTGTTCGTAATAGCCATCGTTTTCAGCATTAGTCACTTGAGTTAACATTGCTTTCCGTTAACCTTCTAACATATCATTTTTTATCTCTTCTATCGGATCATTTAATAATTCAGTCTCATCATCAGCTACTTCTGCATTACCTTCTGTCTCATTTAATAATTCAGTCTCATCATCAGCTACTTCTGCATTATCTTCTGTCTCATCTTCCATTTGAAATTCTGAATTTTTTAATTTTGGTAAACGTAAATCATTGTAATCATTTGGCAATATAATATGAAAATATAAAGTATTGTTGCGCTTTAACCACGTTAAAGCGTCAAATACTTTTTTAACATCAACTACCTCTTCCCAAATAATCATTGCTTTTGTCGGGATACCTCTAACTAATATATATAACTCATGATTAATATTTATTGGATCAGTATTAGAACATAATTTATTCAATGTCTCCTGTAATGAAAGTGGTAAATGAAATGTTCTACCTTTAACTTTTGATATCATTTGTCTTTGAGGCAACTTTTTATTAATAACAGTTCCCATTTTAAGGACAGTTTGAAACGCTTTAGCTCTCTGTATAAGAATTTTTTCGAATGTAGGGGAAGACGGGGTATTCTTGGACACACTTTTATTTTGTCCAGAAACTCTAAAAAAAATTGCTTTTTCTCAAAATTTCAAAGCTTGATTTTGTAGTACGATAAATAACCTTTCTTTTGGTACCAGCAATTTGACCTAATTGTTAAAATTGTACACTCTGTATCAGTTGGCGCAAAAACCTGGTTTTTGAGATTTTAAAAAATCTCGGGGTATTATTGGACAGTTTTGTAAATCGAAAAAAAAATGAAAATTATTGCTGGAAAACGTTTATTTGTTAATGAAAACGAAAGAATATATTATAATGAATAAAATAAAGTGAAATATAACGATGGAAATTATTGAGAATCGCAGTTAAGGCACGTGAAAGTGTTCGGGTTTGCTCCGGCACAACTCAAGTGAACACTTCGATCACAAGCGATACAATGGGCTGTGTTTCGGCGATTTTCTTCCTTGGGCATATTTTTCATGCAAATTATGCAGAAATCAATATCTTCCTCCGCGTCAGTTTTGTTCGGAGACGGTATTTTCTTTTGTGGAGTCTTTGATTTGCCACGGCCTTTTTTCTTCTTTGCTGCTGGTGTGTCGTCTTTCTCCGATAAATTTTGCCGCCTCTTCTCGGCCTTATCACGTTGGTCAGACACATTTTCTGGTGATGTCAAAACAACCGATTTCATTGGCTTACGGCCACGATTTGACTTTTTGGCTGGCGTGCCAAGTTTAACGGACCTGCCGATTTTAATGCATCGCGGAGCTCTTTGGCCGAAACGACAGAGCTTGTAGATGGTTCAGATGTCGTGACTTCTTCATGTACTGCGGTTGCTATTGCATCGCCAGACACAATGATTCGACGCTGATTATCTTCATCTTCTTCATCATCGTCGCACTCATTTTCGCCGCTCAAATGCGAAGCGATGAAGTCGATTTCCGTGAAGACGTGCGGATCGAATGGGAAAATACCTGTCGCTCTAAATCCAGCCTTGATGTTTTTTGGGGTCACGGCAGTATCTAAGCATTGGTCGACAATGAGTGGCACATGATGCAAATCAAAAACCACGCCGACGTTTGATTTCTTCCAAGCATCATGTTTTATGGTGAACATGGTCTTGAAAGGGTCAAATACCGAAACATCGAGCGGCTGCATACGGTGAGTGCAATGCGGTGGGAATGAGAGCATGGTAATGCCGTGATCCAATGCCAATTCAAGGGTGTCAATCGACAAATGTGATGTGTGATTGTCGAGAAGCAGAAGAGTTGGTGAATCCTTATTCGCGCCGGTGTATTTGATGAAATGCTCCATGTATTTGAGGAATTGATCGGAAGTCATCCACCCAGAACCATTTGCGATACCAAGTGCACCTTGTGTTGCATGCGTCATGTACACGTGTTTCATAATTTTTCGTGAAAAGAGGAAAAACGGCGGAATTGATTGTCCCGTAGCGCTGACGGACAATGCCAGAGTCACGTATGCCTCTCTCGGCCGATGTCGATGTGCCCACCCGTTTCTTTCCTTTCGGTGCAATGATTTTCACAGCTTTCGTTGGGACAGTTGGGCATCCACATTCGTCCATGTTCCAAATTCGATGCGCTTCGAACGGTGTGGCATTGAGCACAGACGACAGATTGCTGAAGAAGGCATCGACATTCTCTTTGTTGAAGGACTTCGCACGCTTCTGGCTCACTTGTTCCGGTGTTCGCAATGACAAATTTTGATGACGTTTCATGAAGCTCAATTGCCAATCCGAACTTGCCTCTCCTTTGGCATCCTACGAGTCCGAATACAAAATGCCAATTTTTTTAGCATATTCGTATGCAAGTTTCCGCAGCTCCAACAAACTCAATCCATAGTTAATGTCGCTGGCCTTCAGAATGTATTTTATGAGCGCACCCTCTTGCTCTACATTGAAAATCTGAAATAAAAAAAAATTATAAAAAATAAATAAAAAATAGGTAAAAATAAATTTATTTGTGATTCAATGAAAAAAATTAGATTAAATCAATACAACTCACTGTTTTGCCGGTTGTCGAATGTTCTGTCAGCAAATTCTCCATCACATTAACATTAGCAGTAGCAACGTCAATTTTTGCCTTATCGAAATTCGCAATATGCCAAGCCAATGTGCTTTTCGGAATGTTGTGCGCCTTCGCAGCTTGCCGGATTGAGTTCTTATGGATTTTCACCAACCTAATCGCCTTCAAAATATTGTCATAGTTATTTGATTTCTTTTTTTTGGCATAATAACGCGGCATTCTGTCAAACAATATTTAAACGGACCAAAAAACGATTAGAGATTGTCGAAAAACTAATGCTTTGTTGAAATTATGCATGAAAAATCACTTTTACCCATCAAACACACAAAGTTATGTCGTGAACTGTCAAGAATTAAGTGTCCAATAATACCCCGAACGCTCATTTTTACAACATGTCGGCGTATAAGTAACGCAATGCAAATTACATACAGAAATCTTATATGCGTCGAAAGCTTAAAGTTCAAAGAATATTAGAATATTTATATTTACCTGACTTAATTCGTTGAAAAAATGTTGTCAAAATGAACAAACCACTACTTGAAAAAGAAACTTTACAAACATCAAAATTCTGTTTGCTATGATAGCGAGGTAACAATGCGTCAAAACAAGTCAAGTGCTCAATAGAAAATGAGATTATGATAAGACGAGTCGATGCTAGTTGGTGGAGACCTCAAGCGTTACAAACGGGAAAAATATCGCGCTGTCCAACAATACCCCGTGTCCAAAAATACCCCGATTTCCCCTACTATTAAGAGATGATATTACTTCAGGCACCTGATTTGTAAAGAGATTATTTAAGACGCAGTATGCA
This sequence comes from Nylanderia fulva, assembly GCF_048542155.1. Classification (NCBI taxonomy): domain Eukaryota; kingdom Metazoa; phylum Arthropoda; class Insecta; order Hymenoptera; family Formicidae; genus Nylanderia; species Nylanderia fulva. The sequence continues at coordinate 1,458 of NW_028191015.1, read as the reverse complement.
GGCATTAAGCCTTTACGAAATTTGCCTGCACAATAATTACATATATATTGCGCATCAACTTTTTGTTGTTGTACATACGTCATTAAATCTTTCCAAATTTTAACATGTACTTGTGTCTGAAGACTATTGACTTTAGAAACACTTTTTTTATAACACAATCTCTCGCATGATACGCAAACATGTCGTGGTGTGTCCACAGAGGGTTTAGTCAATGCTTTAAATGCTAAACGATATTTAAACATAATATCATCATTACTCAAATTGTATCAATCCGTTGATGTCTGTACATATCTACTTTCTCCTGTGCAGAAGTCACAATTTCATTCAAAGTATTCATATCAGCATTATTTAAAGCATTATCTAGATTTCCAACTTTCGATAAAAATATGTAAGTTGATAAATTAAACGCTTCATATATCTTACTTTTGGAAAATGAGGCGATAATAATTGAACTGAAAGAAACATTCCTTCGCAAAGTGTTATATCAATATAACAGCTACGCGTATGACCCAATTTCTCATTTGAAATTTTCATTGTACATTTATGAATATTTTGCATAAGTTTTGGTACATTTTTTAAAATACATGTATTTACGGTTTCGAGAAACTTCTGATAACGATCAATTAAAAGTGGATCGTTAATTTTACAGCTTGCAGTATTACACATCAGTTTTGGTTCATTGTTTAAGGTACATGTATTTATGGTTTTAAGAGACTTCTGAGAACGGTCAATTAAAAGCGGATTGTTAGTTTTACAATCTGAAATATTACACGACCAAGATTTTTTAGCTTGTTCTGTTGTCAATGGTAATATGTTTACTACTTTTCCTTTTACATTTATTACCAAAGGTTCCAATGGATTTACATCATGATGATATGTAGACTCAATAAAATAATTTTCAGATGAGGCTGTATGTCTAGATTCGTTACATAGCGCAGTTAATTTGTCTTCGATTGTAGAACAATCTGCGACAAGAGTCAAATACACTTCTGATTTCTTTTTAATCAAACTTAACATTTTGTATATATTGCGAATATAATTTTTCCTAATACACATGCACCAACGTACAATTTTTTCGGCTTCCAATCGTTTCTTAATATGACCTTTAATATTGATTTTGTCAATAATATTTTTTATAAATATTTCTGAACAATTACGAAGTTTTATGGTATTCTTCGACCAGAATTGTTTATACTTTTTAGTAATTTTTTTAGCAATATTGCAAGTTTTTATTTCAAATGTAGATTTTGTTTTGATTTTTGTCTTTTTGTCTGATAATATCGCTTATTATAAAGCCATTTGCGATTAGGATCCAATCTTTTTTGTCTATCTTGTTCATATTCAAAGTTTTCGAATAACGCATACGCTTTTGTGCGCGTTTATTTTCTAAATCTTGTTCATATTGATATCGATCTTTAATGCGTTCATCTTCTAAGTTCCGTTGTATCATTACGCTTT